>NC_140915.1:14900713-15295713 GCF_045865225.1 Trachurus japonicus | reverse complement strand
TTTTTCATAACTAAAAAGTGATTCTGAAATGTGTCTGGAGTCAATTACTTGTTCAGTATGCAACTTTATCCAGAAAACGATTGGTTTTGTGGAACTCAAATTTCCTATGTCCTACAAACCAACAAGCTTTGTGTGGCATAAGGTGGGAAACTATGGCACAACTGGTTGACAGCTAGCTCGGAGCAGCTACTGATTATTAACCACATTATCACTTGGTTTGCATTGGGGGTAAATCATGGTGTCATCAGCATAAAACTTATATTTGCAAGGCATATAAACATAAAACAAAGATATTGATGTTGTGTGTTTGTTGCAGGTAAGGTTACAGGTTACAGCAACCCTCTTGAAGGGTCATGGCTGTTCTAATATTAAGAGTGGATAAATAATAAAGTAGCTTTTGAGAAAAATAAAATAAAAAAACATCACTAATTTAGGAAAACTGCTCATATCTATAGTGTTGTTGAACTGAGCTATACAATTCCCAGGCAAGGGGATTCAGTGAATCTACTATGTCCAGCTCATCTCATTCATGAGTCTTGAATGAGAGTATGAGTCAGTGACAGAGAGAAGCTGTTTTCCCTCCTTTATTTATCCATGTGCTTCCAGACAGGTCTCAGACGAGAGTGAACGCCACTTATATTTAGTTGTATACTTAAACTGCACATGAATTGAAAGTCGTGTAGTGAGCAAATATAAAAGTGTCAAAGTATCGTTTTTCTGTTTAAATCTTCTCTCACTTGATATGAATTTTTCCCTTCGGTGTGATTGAAAATAAATAAACCAACAAACAAGCATGCTACACAAACAGGGGGTTGCATCTGAAAACACTGTAACCCCAGCGTCCCTGTTAATAAGGAAGATTCAGAGTCTTGCTGGAACATTCCTCACAACTCTGTCACTTAAACACACCTCCTGAAATATCCCTCGAGTCAGTGGGACAAACTTCACCTCAGTCCTGCCAGCACTATAGCACCCTTTAATTACACTGGGCTCTACACACACTACTGGCCCTGTGTATGCTCTGCAAGCCATTCCATGGGGCAGCGCTTGCAGCCAGCAACATTTTAAAACTTCTGGATTTTCCTTTTTGCTAGGGCACTGATGCTAGTTACAAATTAACTCAGGAATGGAGCAGCACATGGTGCACTTACTGAGTGCCCACAGTGTATTTCAAGTGCCCTGTGTTGGCCATAAACTTGAAAAGCAAGAGCATATGCAAATAGGGGGGCTGTTGTGCAAATTTGTAATGCCATTACTCCACAAACAAGGTTGTTGGATCCGTCTGTCAGAGAGGTGAACAGGATAAAGAGGAGCGAGCAAGGCGATCTGTCTCACACACACGCAGTGATTGCTGACTGACTGGCTGCTGGATGACTGGCTGACTGACTGAGGATGTCCCTGTTTGTGTTAACAGCATTGTCCCTGGTAGCGTGTTGCTGTCTTTGCCCTTTCAGTCCGCGCCTTAAGACATTTGTGGTCATACAGTAAGAGCAAGTCATTGCTTTTACAACTATGCAGGAGCCCAAGGGGAGTTCTCTCCAAACACAAAGACTTCATACAGACTCAGGATGGGAGTGCATGTCTCAGGAGGATTAACATCAGAAATGGACCAATCGTGAGAGAGGTGCTTCATTTTCCCTCCTGTGGCTGTTACATGTTGTAATATTGAGTGGTTAATGGTACAAAAATCTGTAGCAAACGGATGAGGAAGATTTTTTCTTTACAAGCAAAGCACGAGGTGCCGAGAAAATGAATGAGAGAGCGAGAAAGAGAGAAGTGGTCACAAATAAGAGTCACTTCCCACATACATCCCAACCATTATTATACAAGTGCTGAAGGTTTAGTGGACTATTATCAAATAAATCTATCCCTCATCTATTCCCCTGCTCCATTAAGGAGAGACTTGACTTATCTGAGCATGACTGGTCTGGATCTGGTTAATTCCAGATGAGCTTGACAAGGTGCTCACATTTATAAGACCATCAACACAGACTAATCACTGTCTGAAAATAGCATTTCTCATTAACGCTCACATAGGTGTAACCATGGCTACGAGGTAAGTGTGAGCATGATGATCCACCCTGATTTAAAAGCTAATGAACCCGTGGATGACTCCTCCTCTTCACTTCCTTCCTGTCTGATATTTCTGTGCATAATATAACACCTCGTTGCTGGTATAAGACCAGATGCATTTTTATAAAACTAAACTATGTTGAGAGGAAAACAGAATCGTACTCTTAACACAACGTATTGTTTATGGCTGCAGAGTCACCAGGAGGTGGATGAGGTGGATGGTGGTTTACAAAGTGCAGGACTGTCCCATCAGAGACCAAGTTCACATCCAGAGTCCCGTCTGTGGTTCAGACAACAGCGGCTCTTTGGTTCAGGTTCGTACAGGAGGTGGTTTAGCTTAATATATAAATAAACAGGATGTGAACTTGTAACATGGCCATGAAACAGCTGAATGAAGCTGAAGTCAGAAAATCTGATCCAGCTGTTTTAGCTGTATAGAAACAGCTGTTCTGTGGATATACAGCAGCACTCATGTAAATACTGTATGTCTAAATTGTTAACATGCTAAAGTTGGTAATGAGGCAGTTTTACTTACAGTATGTGGTCTGGTTGATGTTGCCTTTGATTAGCTTTTTTCATGACCTCAGTTGTTACCTGAGAAATAATTCTGCACAGGTTTAATCAGTGCCAACACGTCTTGCATCAGTGCTGCAGACATAGAAACTTCCCCACTGCAGCTTAAGTGAAACTGATTCTGCCGTGATCATGTCACGTAGCTGATCTCAGTTACACGTACACCTGTAATGCAGTTATATATGCACAGCCTCGGGCTCTGCCTCTGCCAGGCCTGATGGTGCACTGACGGTCGCTGTCAGTAATCTTGCACTAAAAGACACATGGAGAGGAACAGATGGGGTTCAATGTTTATCACGTAAACCTTTCATAATAATTTACTATATTTCATTACGACTTGGGTCTTCTGAAACACTCCAAACTTTTTCAGACCATTCGATTCAGAGGTCACATCTGAAATCAAGGCTGTGACGGTATGTGTAGTACACTTCAGTGAAAAAGCTACATATTCCCCATTGTTTGGGGGTTTAATGCCTTTAATGGCACATCAACCCCCCCCCCCCCCACCTCTGTGGACTCTGTGTGCACTGAGATCCTTTACAGTTTCCAGCTGACTTGAAAAGAAGCGCTATGTGGTGACATGATGCTGGGGACCACTTTGGCTATGTCCTTTCTGTTGCCACAAAAATGAAGTAAAATCAACAAATCTAATGAGAGAAACTAACTAATGACAGTCAACCGATGCCTGAGACTAGAGTAGATCAACCCTAACCAACCTAAAACCTAAAACAACCTAAGAATCTGTTTACATTCAGCGCTCGTGAGTGAAAAAGTGATCTGCAGCCTTGAAATAAGTTTCAAAAACGCAGACAGATCCATTATACCAGTCTGTCTCACCTGCATCTACAGTATGTGTATGTGTTCTGTAAGCGCGTGTGATGACGTCACTCCTTGCAGTTGTGTGTGTCCTCAGTCTAAACAGACACTTGGGAAGTGGAATTGGAGTGAATAGGCTTTTAGAGGGTTTACCCGTGTAAAAAAAACAACAACAAAAAAACAACTTATACCTGCTAATTTTGATGAAAAATTGTGAAAGTGTAAAATATTCACTTTAGCAGGAGCTCTCACTTCTAGCAGCACTAACAGACAGACAGACGTTCATTCATTCATTCATTCATTCACTTTAACACTCGGTTAAAGGTCATTTGTGAGGTAGAGGAAGCTGACATCAGTGTAGTGATGTCCTTTAGTAGTAAAAGACCAACTGAGCAGTGAGCTGTCTGTCTGTGCTGATGTGATCTTGCTGCATTGCATCAGCTTTAGGAATCTCACTGTTCAAATAAAACTTGAAATGTGGGGAAATTTCCCACCAGAGGAAAGAAGAGAAAATCACACTCATATTATTAACATGGTGTTTGTTTAATCTGGCAATAACTTGACTTTTACAGAACTCTCTGGACCAAAATAATAAGTGTTTATATTTTCAGCTTATTATCATCATTAGTAATAAAACATCTGCTGTTGTTCTTACACCCATTCATTTCACCAAATCATTCATTATTTTGTTATGCAAAATGAAATCCATTATATTAACAAATTCTTAGGCTACTATTCACCTACATGTGCGTGCAGACCACCACCATCCAACCAGCCACAAGCACACACAACACAGAGAAGATTACCTTGTTACAACTAGAGTTTAGGCTGCTGAAAATAAAAAAAATTGTGTCTTCAATTGTGTCGTTTGTTGCTTTGCAGCGTCATTAGCTTTTCCTCAATGGTTGGATTCATGATTATGACCATCACTCATCTGTCCATATATTCACCCTGCCCCCAGAATCACATTCATTTATGTTTAGTAGCTTTGGACTGTATTTGGCATAAGGGGCTGTTTCATTAATAATTAAAAAGCAGATGTGGAATTGGAATAGCCCTGCATAGAGAAGTGTGCAAACACATACTTGAATGCAGCCAGAAACATTAAATTTCATTAACACCTCAAATCTAGTGATCCCCCTAACTCCCACCACTACAGGGCCCTTCAACTCCTGCACAAAGATAAGACAGAGCCCCTCCAGCACAGACCCTGAATGATCTCACCCAAACGTATCAGCTCAAAACAATGAGAAACTCAGAATGATCAACAACTGGAATAAAACCATCAAGTCATAAAGGTCTGCATGGAGTCAGAACAAAGCTGATGATACTGTTTTAACTTCTCATAAAAGAGACAAGACCAGAATCTCACTTCCTGCTACAATGTGATGGATTTAAGGACCTGAGAGGTTGTTGTTTTTTTGAAAGATAAACAGTATATATCACGAGTTATCAACGTCCCTAATTATCTGGGACTGAACCGTCTGTGTGGGAGAAGAGTCAGTCTGTACTAATATCTGCAACGCGTACTGAATGTTGTCAGACGTGACTGATTACAGCTGCTTGTGTTATTCTTTCAGACGTCGTCCTCCCATATATTATGAACTGAGCTCTGTCCTGTTTGACCATTGAGTGCTTTAAAATGTTGTAACTTGTCCATTTTCTGTATTTTAAAAAAATCCTGTGTCTGTGTTAGTGAGATTTAAAATAGAGTCTTACTTGTTCTGAACTGGATTATCTAGAGACACTTGTGCAAAGTTTAATAAAATATGAAACACCTTGTTTTAATTATTTGAAATTTTACCTTCTATTTGTGTTTACATGCAATGGACATTTGACTCTGTGATTATTCTTGACAGGGACTTCTGGGAGCTAAAGGGGCACTCAACATTGTCGTCGTTATTCTGGGACCAAGTATCTGCTGTCAAAGTTCGGGTTTTTGTTTTTCAATCTGACACATCCCAATGATATTTCAGATGGTTTATATACTATACAGACTGTAGTGTTACACAAAATGATGGAGATACTTAATTTTAAATGTCAAAGTTGATTTGTTATCGTCATATACTGTACAGCTGGATATATAAAATATTCAAGTTTATATAATCTCCTGTTAAACTCCTGTACACACCTGAGCTTCATCCTGTCTCCATCACTGAACAGTCCTCTTACTGGTTTGTTGTTTGGAAAGCAGTGAACAGGCCAATAGTGGCACAGTTTCCATATAAAAGTTAATGTAGTCTGTGATGCATTCACCTCACATCCTTTTCATATCTTATCATTCTTGCATTTTCTACCACTTGGACTTCAAGCGCATCGCTCAGGTCTAGGGATACTTAACTTGGGCTTTGATGGAAACTTGGCCCTATAAGACACAACAGCCACTGGTTGTGTTAAAGCATTACAGAAGATACACAAGTCCTTATGTTGAGTGTTTGCATTGAGGGAGGTGTATGGTCTTGGAGCGATGAGTCCTTCTGCTCATGTTATTCTCTGAGCTTGAGCTCTGGAAGTTGTTCATCCTATTCACCAATCACCAGTCTCTCTGGTAAGAGCCCTCAACAACGCCATACCCTGGATGCAGACTGGAATCGCAAACCCAAGGGGATCAGAGGCTGCTGGACAAAAACTTCTTATGGTTTCTTTTGCTTCACATACAGTACTCAAAATGTGAATGTATCTTTGGCAAAATTCCCAGGTTCCCCCTGAGCCGTTCTGCATAGATGAAAACTCAGTGCTCACGTCAAGTCAAACTGCTGGACTGGGCTGCTGGAAACTTCCTTCTTTTCAAGTCTCAAATTGTAGAAAGCAACTCTGGTCTGGTGATGGGGAAAGACTTAACACCCCCATCATCACATGTGCTGTCTTTCTGTACCCAGCTATATTGTGGCAGCACCCGAGAGAAAGTTTCTGTCGTCTACATGCACCTGGAAACAAATGATCATTTCTTGTTTGGCCATGGTCACTACCATGACTCTTCTTATGAAGTGGACAAGCACCCCGACCAGGCTGTTATTCATGTTTGGGCATGTGAGCAGCATGTCACTCAAAGATATACCCCTTGGAATTTGGCCCTGGAGTCGGATAACACCCTTATGTTGCTCTGGCTTCTTCTGAGAGTGGTCGAAGTTAAAGAAAGGTATCCACCTTTTCTCCCCAGTTTCCTCGCCTGTCTGATTCACAGCCCCTGAGCTCTATTATAATGTTTCTTCATTTCAGGTTGCATGGCGAGGCTCCAAAAACCTGCACAAGCCAGAACATCGACTATTCTAACTATTATGTGATCCAAATGTCCTTCTTTTGATGGACTGAACTGTACATTTCTGTTCTTGCCATCTGCAGCAAACTGTGAACTGGCGGAAAAACTGTACAAGCCTTGACCTTGCTACAGTATGCACTGCAAACCTACAACTATGAGGCATTGCTACACATCTATGCATAATGAGGGCAGTAGGGTAAGTGATATATTATTTAAAGCAGAAGTAAGCGGAATATTTGTGTTAATATAAGTCTTAAATAGTTATATCTTCCGACGGCAATCACTTATACAGAGTGTTTGGTCTGAAACACGGGTCTGTCAGTCACTCTGCTCTGCTGTAAGCCGAGGAGAAAACTTTCCTTGTATCCTACAACCTTTATCCAATGAGGAGAGAGAACAGCATAAAGGGGCGGTCCTCTCTGTGTGTGCAGCCAAGGGATGCGCGTGAATGTGGTGACGTAGGGACGAGGGCGGGGACTGCTAACTCCATCGGCTGACAGGAAGTTAGCCAAAACGACCAGATCGCTTACTTCTGCTTTAACCAACTCCTTTCTTCGTTGCCTAAACCTAACCACTCAAACTCAAAATGTGAACTTGGAATATAAATTTCAAATAATCGCCTCCGGAGCGGTGACCATTTCCATAGTAACGCAGCAACTTCCGAACGTTGGGGGCACTGTGACGTAAATCGAACGGTCCTAAAACTGCGGTCCTAGAACTGTTGCCTCCGGTACTGCAGCTTTACACTATTGCTTGACCTTGCTACAGTATGCACTGCAAACCTACAACTATGAGGCATTGCTCCACATCTATGCATAATGAGGGCAGTAGGGTAAGTGATATATTATTTAACAGGGCTGCACTGAATAGTGTAATACCACTAAAACCAGAACAGTCACAATCCCAGTAGATGTGGCTGTATTGATCAAATAGAGCCAGAGCCTATCACAACCTATCCAACCCCTTCAAAAGTCTGCTGGTTCACCGTGGAAACTGAACTCTGGGGGGACTGGGAGGACGGGAGCGGTGCATGAAATCACACGTGACAGAAACACAGAAAGAACACAGGAAATAAACAACATCAACTGGGGGGAATAGTTAAAGGTCATCAAACAGCTGGAGAAAGATCAAGGAGGCCAGTCACAACGGGACAAACACCAGAACCAGAACCAGAACCAGAACCAGAACCAGAACCAGAACCACGGAAGGACACAGGTAGCGCAGCACAACAGAACAGAGGGCCCTGATTTAATCACGCAAGCTCAACATCATCCGGATGTGTGTGGTAAGTCTTGGGTTTTTGTAGTCGAATCGCAGTGTGTGGGCGCCACAAGTGCACCTGGTGTTGTGGTTCAGGATTGTACAGCGGCAAAAAGTGAAAAAGGGGCCGTGGAAAGTCAGAAAGCAACTCATAAACACAGTCAGCCAATCAGTGACACAACAGTTCAACGACGTGTGGATTGCATAGAGTTGTAGACGTTAACATGCAGCTCCACAACTGTGCATCCCAGGATATATGTTTAACTACAGTAGAAACAAATACTAAAAACACTGCATCATCTGTCCACTATTTCATGTTTTATTTTAATATATCCTATGGAAACTAAATACTTACATTTATGTTGTAAATGTTCCCATCAGACTCCAACTGCTGTACTGTAGCCTACCACATTAGTGTTCGACTGATGTCTTCCCAAGATAAAATGCTTAAAATATTAAGAGAAAGTTCAAAACAGGGACGCACGTAATCAGACTTCTCTGCACAAACTGTCACGCTACAAATTTATGAGAGACCAAACTGATGTGTGCAGAGGTGTGGGGTGTTCCTCTGTAACAGCCTGCTTTCATTTGCATGTGATTTAATCAAGGTAAACACGGCGGACGGCCGTGCGTAATAACTCTGTGCTCTGGTGCAGCACTTCTCCAATCAAATCAGAGGCTGCACATTTATCAACATATCTGTCCCTCTGCCTTCGGGGCAGCTGCAGGGACTTTAATAAAGCCATTATCCCAGTTCACCTCAATGAACCAAGCAGTCAGATAGTCCAATCAGCTGTTCGCAGAGTAAATGTGAGCTATCTGAACATCCATGTCTGCGCTGTTCTGGAAGAGAATGAGACAAAGTACTTCCAGCTGTAAGTCAAACAGCATCTTAATCTGTTTGATGATAAGACGACACAACAGTAACACACAGTTGCGCAAAGAATTTGAATTGAAGAGACGTGACCTCTGATCAAACAACCAACCAGCTGTAATTTAATCATTAATCAGAGTTTGTCTTTTGGCAATTAGATCTGTCACAACTACAATTATCATGAGTATTAGTCGTATATTTTAATGAAGCTCCACAATTTCAAGTAAATCAAATATATTGATCATGTAAGATCCTGAAGAGCTTGACAAACTCTGCACTGACAGACAACAATACACTGAAACAAGCCAGAGAAAGGTTATTCTAATCAGGTTATTAAAATCATTTCACTTGCATCGGAATGAGGATCCTGAACACAAAAACAAAGAAAGATCAATTCATACATTTCTGAACTGGGAAGTCATTGCCATAGCAACTGTTCCCAAAACTGTAATTCTTTTCAGCCATTTAAATGACAGCGGACACGGTGTAGGTTGCACAGTTGAATCAATACAGTAAAAATGACCAGCATGAAATGCAAATGCACAAATTTAAGGCTTTTTATATGAGACAGAGGTTTTCTGTCACACTTCAGTTTTTTTTCCTGTTGATCACTTGCAGCATACCAAGAGAGATCTACTTTACTTCAGTTCAGTGTGATTTAAAGCTCTGTTTGCAAACCTAATATCAAATCTGTTCCCCTCAGTTAGCATAAAAGTTATTCTTGATCACAACCAGCCCCTTAAAGCTCTTATATCATATGAAGGTAGATGTCCATATCTTCATATCTAAAGGGCTGTTTGTAACTTCAGATACTCAGAATGTGGTTTCTTGTCAGGAGTGGGTGGACAAGAGGTAAACAGCTAGCCATCTCCTTCAACACTGTGAAAGTATCAAAGCCTCAGTCTTCTGAGCCTTAAAAACAGCGGTCAGGACTTCTGTCACTTTATGATGTCAGAACAGAGCAGCAACCCTCAGCCGCACCCCAAGCTCCGCCCACTTCTGCTTTCTGATTGGCTCATTGATTTGTTGTTATTAGAGCTAGCCTGAGAGAGGAAATGTAAAACTACACTGAGGTGGTTTTAGGGTCTTAAAACCACCAATATATCTTCTTATGGAGCAACACTTAAAAACATGGACCTTTAAAGGGATAGTTCAACATTTTGGCAAACTGGCCCATTGCCATGCTACGCTACGGAGGCTCATGGGATTTCTTGGTTTCCCTCATCAAACTCATCAAATACACAATCCAACAACTCCAAAACGCTGTCGTGGACAAGTTGTGAGCTGCACATTCACCACGCTATGAGATAATAACGGGACGTTACCAGACAGAGTTGTTTTAGAGGTAAATTCATGCAAAACCACAGATGCGCGTTGCGTTCAGGGACAGTTTTTCAGCAAGCAGTCTCTGTATTTACCCTGAATTTACCTCTGCTTCGTAACGTTCTGTTATTATCTCATAGCGTGGTGAATGTGCAGGTCACAACTTGTCCACGAAAGCGTTTTGGAGTTTTTGGATTTTGTATTTGATGAGTTTGATGAGGGAAACCAAGAAATTCTTTAAGCCTCTGTAGCGTAGCTCTGAGCAGCCTGCCGCTCTGCTCCGCCGTTCTAAAAATAGCATTGCACCGACAATTAAAGGTAACGAACCTACTGCTATGACTATAGGGATTATGGCAATGGGCCAATTTGCCAAAATGTTGAACTATCCCTTTAATATAGAGGGACTAATGCAAGCAACCCAAACTCTTCCTGTAGTCAAAGGAAATGCTGAGGTACAACAACAAACAGAGGAAATAAATAAATGATCAAATAAATAAATAAATCAGAAGACAGTGCACATCACAGCACCACAGAAAGACTGCGCTGTTGAACGACACCATCTGTGCTACAGGATCATTTTGACAGCTGTATTACGCTCACATGATCACATGACAAGACATGTGACAAATAACAATCTATACTGTGTTTAATTGTGTATACATTCATAGTGTTTCTGTCCGTGCCTTGCAAACCGCGGGGCTCTGGTCTTGAATCCAATCAAAGTTTTCAGTATCTGAGGATCATGCACTGGAAATGTCACAGTGACAGCGGTGATTGATAGGAGAGCGCTGCACAGTCACATCTAATCTGAGGACCAGAGAGCTGAAAGCTGTCCGCATGATTGGTGCTGCAGCAGCACGTTCGATATCAATCTGTCATTTCATCTTCCCAGATGTGGAGCTAGAGGATTAAAGACATTCACACTGGTGTATGAACATACAGTATCTGTGTGTGTCTGTGTGGAGATGATGATCGCTGCCTCCCCTCTCTGCTCAGTGGAGCTGAAAAGCTGTTCAATCTTTGCTGAAGCCCTTCAAACCTCTCACTTAAGCGCCCGGCATGCTGGGAATACTAATTCCTCACCATCAGGTGCTCTTTGTGGCTCTTCAGCATTTTGCATGTATAATATATGCTAATTTATACAGCCGCCACTCCTGTAATATGAGGTGATGTAACCATGAATTGTTGGAGGATTTCAGACAAGCCGCTCATCAGTGTGTAGAAATGGCCTGAGCACACACTCATTTGACTGTAAAATTAAAAAAAAATAAAAAATCAGTGTGGAGACATTCAGCTCTAATACAACACAGATATGTGCAAATTTATATTAAACCACACTGTGTCTATGTTGTATCCCTCATGTCGGCCTAAAGGATAGTTGCCAGGTAAAAAGTTCATTATTTAAAATGAGTTTTATGTTCACAGCCTGGAGTCGAACTTTATTGTGATTGTTTGTTCTGAGCATCACAATGACGACACTTTTATACGTGAGGGATTCACATATTCTGGCAAACTCGTGGCACGTATAAAAAACTGTCTGTTTTTCCACCCAAGAACATTTTATTTTAATGAGATAAGACAATGACAGTGAGAGCTGTGGCCACAGAGGAGAGAGGATGTCCTGTTTCGCTCTCTTGCCTTCAGTCCTCTAAACAATTTCAAGCAACTAAATCATGTGGCTCATCATCATCACTGAAGTCTGAGGACATGACTCGTGAAGAGCAGGACGTTACGTAAGTCTGTCTCCGTGATGGACGGCGTGAAGGTGGAATGACGACAAAGAAAAGCACACATGCCCATCACCGGTTTTCAGATTCAGGGTCAGACTTCAATACTCAAAAATTGTTAATCACCTATATCCAATATCTTATATTATTATAAATTAAAGTCAAACATGGCCAAGCACAACACCCAATTTTGTTCTTTTAAATGTGTCACAAACATGAAGCAGGAGCTACAGTGATGCCTCGGCCTACGGATCATGTACTCCAAATGTTTAAGTGAAGGGTCTTTGGTCTTTGTATGTTTTTATTTGAATTTGTATCATAAGTATTTTACTCTATTTATTGCACCACGCACTTTCTTTCTCTCTCTTGTCTTGGATTTGTTTGCCTACTGGTGTATTGCATATTATATATTTTGTATGGATGTTTTACATGTACATGGCAGCTGTCATAAAACTCCCTTGCCCAAGACAAATTTCCCCTGGTGGGACAAATAAAGTTTATTTGATTTGATTTGATTTTGAAAATGACCATTCATGCTGAAATTGTGACTTATTATGCAATATTTGCCCAAATAATGACAATATCATTTTTTGTTGTTGCTGTTTTTTGCATCTCAGCTCTAAGTCTAAAACTATGACAATTAATATTATCATTACCCAAAAGGACTTCTTCACATTTCTTCTTCAGTGAGTTTTTGTCTTAGTTTCAGCTTATCAAAGGAACAAACTCACATCTCTATGAGCCTGTGTAGTCTCACAGTACTGATCCACTCTGAACAATGCAAGTAATGAACATCAAAATGCACTGAAACTACTGAGGCTCCAGTATTTGTCTGTGTAAGGCAGAGTTTCCTCCGTCTTTATGTGATGAGGACACATAATGACGATGCTGTATCTCACTGTTGCTGCTGAAGCCTCAATATTTGTGTTAAACTCCACACCTCAAACTATGAAAAGAAAACTCATCAGACATGTGAGTATTACTGTGAAACAAGCTGTAATGTGAATGTGTCCTTTAATTCCACAAATAAAAATATAATCATTAGGGCATCTCCAGTTATTTAGAGTGCTGAGCTAAAATGCAGAATATAAAACCTGACAGTGGAGCTCTTTAAATCATGGTTATTCATCTGGGGAATTAATAATCAATGAGTTTAATGCCTATAAGACCATCTCTTGTGATGAAAAGTGACTAAACCACGTGAGGTGAGGTGAAGCCTTACCTGAGGGTCTCATGTTTGTCTCATGGGATCATTTCTCTGGGGTGTGGAGAGTTGGTTGGAGACAGTTCAAATTGTAGATATGATTGGGAAATTAATTGATAGTGAAAATAATTGTTAGTTAAAGCCCTAATTAAATGACTAATGACATGAGCTCATAGAGACCCCAAAGAGTCTATGGTGACCAATATTCACATGTAGTGTAGAAAAATATGACTAGAGATAACTAACAGGTGACGTACTTACTCAGTGGTGGACAGTAACGGAGTACATTTACTTGAGTACTGTACTTAAGTACATATCCAGAGGATTTGTACTTTACTTGAGTGTTAGATTTCTTTGGTACTTATTACTCTTACTTGAATACATTTCCAAGACAAATATTTTTACCTTTACTCGAGTTAATTTCTAGGAAAGTACTCGTTACTTTCAGGTCTGCTCTTTTTTTTTTTCTAAAATACTATTGGACACAAGCTGTGTTTGTCAAAGAAGGAAACCCTGACCCCTAAAAGCAGCACATCAGTGCAGCTGGTTTCAAAGAGTTAATTCTCAGAAACAAGTTAAAAGGTCCTTAAATTCATTTAGAAAAAATTATAGTAATTCATTGATGTGAAAAATAAGAAATTTACACTTACTCTCATTTTTACTTAAAGTAAATTTAAAAGCATGTACTTTTGGATACTTAAGTACCTTTTACTTAAAGTAAATTTAAAAGCATGTACTTTTGGATACTTAAGTACCTTTAAAAGCAAGTACTTATTTACTTTTTTTTTTTTTTTTTTACTTTAAGGCTACTTGTAACGGAGTAAATTTTGACCAGTAGTATTTGTACTCTTACTCAAGTACTGGGGTCGAGTACTCTAGTCTGTCCAACTCTGCACTTACTCAATTAACCAAGTTTTTTGTTGTTGTTTTTTTTAAGTATAGATCATCTAATGAATGAATGGATGGATGGATGGATGGATGGATTACCTTCGGTGTCATAGACGCTCTGGAGGAGGTCGTCGGTGTCCAGCTGATCTTCCGGAGAGAACGAGTAGCTTTTGATGTTGAAGTCCATCATCAGGTGATAGACGCCCTCCAGGGTGAAGTAACAGTTCCGCTCCTGCTTGTCGTCCTCGTACACCAGCAGCGCGCTCTTCCAGGTGAAGTGCTCGAACATCGCGGTGAAGGTCTCGGCCATCTTCATGTAGGACGGAGCGATGCGCGTCAGCTGCGAGTACTCGGCGTCCTTGTTGCCGAAGCCCACGGCCAGGGCACCTGCGGAGATCACGGGGATGTGCCAGTGCGACGCCAGCCTCACCACCGCCGCGGCCTCGTACTCGCACACGGGACCCAGGATCAAGTCCGGCTTCCGACCGCACGACCTGTCCACCAGGAGGTACAGAGCATCGTTGACACAGTCCGAGTTCTCGAACTGGATGTTGAAGCGGAGCGCGGGGAACTGCTGCAGCAGCAGCCTGCGCTCTGCGTAACGGATCGCCGGTGCAACTCTCGCCTTCGAGAAAAGGTAAGAGTTGTTGAGCGGCAGCAGCACCAACACGTCTATGTCCTCCTCCTCGCTGCTGCTGCTGCTGCTGCTGCTGCTGCTGGAGCTGGTGGAGCTGGTGGGGTTTGTCATAACTGGGCTCAGGAGGAGCGTCAAAAAGTACACAACAAGTACACACAGTGCGCTGAGTTGCGGCATGATGCGTCTTTCCTTTCGTGCGCTCCCTTCTCTCATATGAACCAAACACAGTCTTTGGAGAGGAGAGAGATGTTCTTCACTGCTTCTTTTCTTTTCTTTTCTCCAAAGTTGGCTCCAGTTAGTTAATTTGCACTGTTCATACAGCTGCACACAAAGTCTCAGTGACTCTATCAGTGTGTAGTAGTAGTAGTAGTAGTAGTAGCAGCAGTGCAGCCAAAGAGTTTCCTTTCCTCAACCTGCTCCGAGCTGCTTCTTCCAGCTCCGCCAGCGGCCGCCACCACTCCGCGCTGACTCCGGCCGCGAGTTTTGAAGCATCTTCTTCAGGATCGAGTCCTGCGTCATCGGCGCGTTGCCCACCTCCTTCTTAAAGCGACACCACCACACCGCCGCCACGAGCCACGAGCCGCTCGCTCTCTCTCCCTCGCGCTCTCGTTCTCACAATGAGCCGCTTCAACGCAGCAGCCCGGGGTCCGCGTGCAGGCAGCCAGGCAGTGGGAGTTATGGGTCTGAGTCCGAGACAAGCTGCAGACACACACACACACACACACACACACACACACACACACACACACACAGACACACACACAGACACACACGCAAGCAACAGATAGGCTACACAACTTGCAGACATACAGTACAACTAACAAATAAACAACAAACAACCAATGGATACACAACCTACAGACACAACAAATGGATACACAACACAAACAGCATAAAAACAACCCAGGGGCGCACACAACCTACAGACATACAAGCAACACACACACACACGCATGCACGCACGCGCGCGCACACATATATACACACACACACACACACACACACACACACACACACACAGTAACAGTTAGGCTACACAACTCACAGACATACAACCAACAGATAAACAACAAACAACCAATAAATACACAACCAACTGGACACAACATTTGCAGAACCTTATTACATACAACCTACAGACACACAACAAACAGATACACAACCAATATAAAAACAACCCACCGATACACAACCTACAAACATACAAGCAACAAATACATACACGAGCAACAGACACACAACTTACAGACATACAACCAACTGATGAACAACAAACAACCAATAAATACACAACATCTACAGAACCTACAAACTACAGACATACAACAAACAGATACACAAACAACTGGTATACAACTGATACACAACCTACAGACACACAACAAACAAATACACAAGCAATATAAAAACAACCTACAGACATACAAGCAACAAACACACACAAGCAGCAGATACACAACTTACAGACATACAACCAACATATAAACAACAAAGAACCAATAGATACACAACCGACTGGGACACAAACATCTACAGAAGCTAATTACATACAACCTACAGACACACAACAAACAGATACACAAACAACATAAAGAAACAAAAAACAATCCACAGGTACACAACCTACTGGTATACAACTGATACACAACTTACAGACATATACCACCAACAGATAAACAACAAAGACCCAATAGATACACAACCATCAAGAACACACAACAAGAGACCCTAATTAAGATGCATAGGAACCTACAGACACACAACAACACAGAAAGGGCCAACACAAACAACATAAAAACAACCCACAGATACGCAAGTACGCAACCTATACTGGTATACCACTGGTACACAACTCACTGAGTTACAAAACAGACAAACAACCCACGTACTGTACACACAACCAGCAAATCCACAACCAACAGACCGATGGGCAATCAACACAGTTACACAACTTGCTGACACGCAAACCTTAAACACACAACAGATAGACAATCTACTTACTGACACACAGATGGCCATCGAAGACAACCAGACAGAGAAGCAACCAACAGACGCACAACCTACTACTGACATACAACCAGCAGATACACAACCAACAGACACACAACAGATACACAACCAACACACACACACACAACAGATACACAACCTACGGACACACAGTGGTCTCGTCTCTGTTCATGGTGCAACCTTTGTGTCAGAAGGTTTCGTGTGAGTCGCCCGTAGTTCCTGTGTTGTGTTACAACTTTGGTTTGAACCAAACCGGTCGTCATGCTGAAGACGTGGGGTTACCATAGCAACAAGCCGCTGCGGTGTATTAGCCTATTACTACAAGATCTTTAGCAAAAACAAAACAGGACGTCAACAACAGGTGGAACTAAACTAAACTGTTGGTGTCGGGTCGGTCTGACCTCAGGATGACGGATGTGAAGGTTATTACAGTTTATCACAGAAACAACAACAAAAACATTTCTCTTTTCAAAAAACATTTCTCTTTTCACGTGCTTATAGCCGAGCTCTTTTAAGAACTTCAAACTTGATCTATTTTCTTTTATTTTACTTTTATTTGCTCTTGCATTTAACTCTGTTTTTAGTGTTTTGTTTGTTTTTATTCTGTTTTATGCTTCTTTTTTTAAAGGGACAACGAGGAGTTTTGGAAAAGCAAAGCGTTTTCACACTACATTTATGAGCCTCCGCGTGCACCGTGAAATTCTTTGACCGGCGCAAGACAGACTCATGTTTTCATTCATCAATAATCAAAGTCAGAGGTTCAAAGACGATCACATACCGTCGTAGTTCCGACCATAAACGGCGATTCGGCAGCGTTATTCTCATGACTCGTTGCGAAACTGAGCCGACCAGCGTTTCCGCCACCACTAATAATAACAAAATATCGATAGAGACAAAACAATATATTTATCGAAAATGGGCCCATTAACAAGTGTGGGTAGCGTAGATTCATCCACATTAATGTGAAACTTTTTTATAACCAAATAGAAACTCCTCGTTGTCCCTTTAATGTTTTGTCTTTATGTAAAGCACATTGATTTGCCTTGGTATGAAATGCGCTATATAAATAAAGATGCCTTGCCTTGCCTTGCCTTACAGAATACAAATACATTGAACAAGATAATAGCCTAATAAAAGCAACTAATTATATTTACAAGAAACCATTCATTTCTTTAAAGTCTTCATCTCTGCAGTGCACCGTACACAGAAGCAGTGCAAATAAGTCAGTGGAGGAAGACGTCACTTCTGATCAGAACCAATCCAAACCACAGTAGTTGTGTATTTGATCTGTTTCAGACTTTTTTGAGTCTATAACTGTATATTTAAAGGGACAACGAGGAGTTTCTATTTGGTTATAAAAAAATCTCACGTTAATGTGGATGAATCTACGCTACCCACACTTGTTAATGGGCCCATTTCGGATAAATATATCGTTTTGTCTCTTTCGTTATTTTGTTATTATTAGTGGTGGCGGAAATGCTGGGCGAGCCGACCAGCGTTTCCTTACTTTTGGTTTTGTGGCGAGTCATGAGAATAACGCCGCCAAATCGCCATTTATGGCCGGAACTACGATGGTATCTGATCGTCTTTGAACCTCTGACTTTAATTATTGATGAATGAAAAATGAGTCTGTCTTGCGCCGGTCAAAGAATTTCACGGTGCGCGCGGAGGCTCATAAATGTAGTGTGAAAACGCTTCGCTTTTCCAAAACTCCTCGTTGTCCCTTTAAATTGTCATTTTAGGTTTGTTTTATTTGTTTTACTTGTTCGGATCCCCATTAGCTGCGCTCTAGAGCACCACTAGTCTTCCTGGGGTCCAAATTTAAAACCAGTACATTTAAACATACATCTACAATCACAACATGAAAAAGACAAGACAAGGTTGTGTGTTGTTTTAGAGAGGAAATATCATAACCTTTAAAATGAGGAACTGTTGATGTCCGTCTGTTGTATGGCGTGCTACTCTGGTCAGACTCTTTTTTTTTTATGTGTCACAGACAATCAATGGTTTTGTTTGACAGCTGAACAACTGACTTCATCAGTGGTGGATGAGGAGTTGAGTCGTAGCTGGTGGAGACCAAACACAGAGCTAAAAGAGAGGGGGCAATGGACAGAGAACCTCCACTCTGCTGCCCCCTGGTGGCCGGACATCAGTGAATGCTGCTGCAATTAGACAAAGTGGTGAGGAGGAGATAATTTCAACTCTTTTGTGGGTTAACCTTAATTAGTTCATTGTATTTAAGAAGTTGTTTTGTATAAAATCTGCATCTTCAAAGACTACCATTGTTTGACTGAATCATTTTGAGGGTATAAAGTAGAATGAAAAGGAAATACTAAAAGCACAAGTGCATGTCAGGGCTGGAGCAGATGTTTCCTTGCACGTATGTTTACCGACAGTGCGTGAGTCTATGTTGAATTATGTTGAGAAGCTTTGAACAGAAAAAACTCAGCTCAGAGGTTCGTTTCTACAGCGACCAACCTGGATGAAAATAACATCGACCTCAGCTTCACATCCTCGGCTCTATTAGCAGTCTTCCACTTATCATGGCACATCAACATGTGTCACTAATGACACACCTAGCCAGTTTCTCAGAGGACACTTTTTGTTCGCTGGCAAGTGCAGTGGAATTTTCTGACGTACACACACGCCAATGTTTTCCACTGCTCTCATTACACTTAAATCATTAAATCATTACATGTAAAGGTGAAGTATTATACTGAATGTGAAGCACAATTCTGTGCCGTCTTTATCTCAAACGTCCAAATTACACCAATGAGCACAACTTGGAGATATTTTGCAATTATGGTCATTAACATGAACTCAGCACCTCGTCATGTAATGGCATCTTTTAGCTGCAGATGTAGTTCAGTCTGTGGGAACTTTCTTTTTGCCGCTCTGCCCTGCTCTTGTTTGTGTGTTTCCAAATCCTCCGTGCAGACCGTGGACAGGGCCACTAATGTTTTTTTTTTTTTTTTTGTTTGCTTGTTTTTTTTCCTGTCTGGTAAACTAACTGCACCATTTTAATACTAAGTGATGTGTGGATGTACAGTACGTGTGAACCACTGCCATAACCTTAAATAACATGACGTTCCCAGTTTGGTGTGGAACAACTTGAGTCTTGACCTCAACCTGTCCACCACCTTTGGGACGGAGCTGGAACTTCAGTCGGTCTTCATCACCTAACATTTGTGTTTGACTGCTCTGATGATCTTGTGGCTGAATAGAAACAAATCTTCAAATTAAAATCTCTCTCTCTTATCTTTTAACAATCTAGTTAATTACTCCAGTTTTGATAATTGATTAGTATTTGTCATCATTAATGAAATAAAACTCTCTCTAGCCTAGATATTTTCATAAGGGTCACATTACTGAGAGATGAATGCATGACATGTGATGCTGTAATCGTGTTTTCATATTTACAGTAAACATAGATCTACTGTATGATTAATCATTTAATTTACTAAATGATTAAAAAATTAAAACAACCTTCTCTTTGTCGCATGAATCCACTCAGTGTCCTTCTGAAACTAAGTAATAAAAGAATTGTGAAAAGCTGTAAACATACCTCAGTTTGAAAGAGAGATCTTGTGGTATTTCCACACATGTAGATTTAGGAGCTTTTAATTTGAAGAGCTGGTCTTTTCCTATGTTTCTGCAAAAAGGGTTAAAAATATGATCCTCTGAATAATTGGACAGTCAACTAATCATATTTGTTGAATTGCAAACATACTGAACTGCACTGTCACCAAAATTAAAATGAAACTGCTAAAGCAAATGATGAAAAAAACATGAATTCAGTGTCTACAAAAAATAAAATGTTCATGCACTTAAAATGACCACTCATCTAGAGAATCTTATTACCATCAAATAACACATAGTGAGTTCATATGCTGATACCAGATATGGGTTTAATATTTTTGACTTGTCTGCTCATCTTTTAAGTCAGTGTGTTCAAAATTTCATGCAAACAAGTTCCACATGTCTGCTATTAAATAGTGCTGCTGTTTTATCTGCAATTAAAATAGAGAACTTGTAGTTTACTCTTAAACATAAAGAGTGGGCTGTTATAATTTACAAAAACCTGATGCTGAAATATTCATATTCAAATGTACTTGAAAACAGAGACATTTACCACAGAGTAGACAAAAAAGGTAGGTAAATAAAAACAACTTATTCCTGACTTCTTCCTGATTGGTGTTACAGGTGACTCATGTAAAAACTATCCTGTTGGAGGTTCTCCTTTGAAACGTATTTAGTTCATCAACATTCATTGTTGATGAACTTGGAGAACCTGGACTTACTGTCACTGTTGGAGCAGGATTGATCGGGTGAAGTGTTTCCTCACCTGTCTGTGAGCTTTTACTGACATCTACTGGTCATTTCCTACACATGCACACTGTCATTGAAACCACTGACTACTCATTGCTGCTGCTGCTGCTGCTGCGCCACCACAATGAAATAATCAGATAAAAAGGAAGGTTCCTGTGGGAATAGTCAAGAGAATCAATGAGAATAAACATTACTTAGGCCTATACTAATAATTATAGTAAAATTACGATACTTATATCTCTAAATCTATGTGATTGTAAGCGCCATTTATTATTGTTTAGTTATTTGTACTGATTTATGCCGATTAGGAATAAGTTTGAGTATGCTTTTGAATTTTGAGCCACCTGTGTCACGGTTGAGGTCTCATGCAGCTTCCGTAGAGAAAGCAGGAAGTGAAGTGTTGTTGTTAAGAACGTGTGTTGAATAAATGACAGTCGTTTTAACGCTCAACGAGTAAAGCAGTCACACGTCATTTCTCAAGAGTGGTTAAAAGAGTAAGAAATGAAGAACAAAGAAAAGAACATAAGATATAAGCCACTACAGTGATATTACCAGTCCATCACAGGGTTGAACAACTTCACACACTCACACCTTTATGCACTTCACCCTCTTCAGTTATGATACCTCCTGTGCATGTCTGTGTGGACCCTCGACTTTGCACCTTTGTCACCCTCATTGTGGACATTTTACAGTTTTTGACTGATGTAATAACAATGAATGAACCTTTTATGATTGACACATTATATTTCTTACCTCCTCCACTTAGTTTACATCTCTCATTTATCCAGAGTCGGATAATATGAACCCCTGAAACGTAATAATTGCGATGTTAAAGCAGAAGTAAGCGATCCGGTTGTTTTGGCTAACTTCTTGTTAGTTAGCAGCCCCCGCCCTCGTCCCTACGTCACCACATTCACGTGCATCCCTTGGGTGCTGCACACAGAGAGGACCGCCCCTTTATGCCGTTCTCTCTCCTCATTGGATAAAGGTTGTAGGATACAAGGACAGTTTTCTCCTGGGCTTACAGCAGAGCAGAGTGACTGACAGACCCGTGTTTCAGACCAAACACTCTATGTAAGTGATTGCCGTCGGAAGATATAACTATTTAAGACTTATATTAACACAAATATTCTGCTTACTTCTGCTTTAAGTCATGGGTCATGGCTAAAAAAAAGTGTTGGTTGTCATCGCCGTGGAGACATACAGTAATAAGGACCTGTTACCATGGAAACCAGAACCAGAACCAGAGATCTTTTCACAAAACTGACTTTTATTTTAAAAACGTTTCTTCAAAGTGAATCTAATGTAAACAAACTGCACCTCCCGTCTGAAATAATCATGATTCAGCTCTGAACACCACAACAGTCAGTCAGTGGCCCATCCACTTTGACCTGTTAATAAGTAAAACACATGAAACAAGACAAAACACAAAATCAAATCAAGTCCATCTGAAAACCTGTAAAAAATAAAAATAAAAAAAAAGAGAGAAAAATTTGCTCTCCTGGTTTCTGTCCAAACCCTGGATCAGAGGGTGGTTTCACAGTGCCCCTCCCCCAACACCACCAAAACCACCAAAACCAGCACCAGGGGGTTTTCCATCCAGTCAGGTGTTCAGCTTGCGGATGAGGAGTGTGTTGGGCCCTTCGCTGGTGGCTTTGATAATTTTCCAGGCATCGTGGTGCATGAGATCCTCCAGAGAGCAGCCGTTGACGGAGAGGACCTGGTCACCGACTTCAATGAGCCCCGACAGCTCTGCAGCGCCGCCTGGTGGAGAGGAGAACAACAGCTCAGCCTCAGCCGCACTGAAAAGTTCACACCATAGACTGTAAAAAGAATGGACGTAGCGTCCGTGACGTCACCCATTGGTTTTGGGGAGTCGTTTTTGTGACTCAAATATGGCGGCCTGAACAGCGCCATGTTGGATTGGCCGGCCGAGAACCCGCCCACTGGCCTCGAAGCAGCTGTCCACGGAGCTGCTCGGACCTGTCACTCAACGTTTCCGCGCCCTAATTGGCCAGAGTTTTAACCTAATAACAGTAAAACGGTAGAGTTAAAAAAAAATTCACCCCCCTCAGAGTGTGTGCGGGGGTAGAAACTATCGATTGAGACAAAAAAAACGTTCTGACACCAGGCTTTTAACATGTTTATTGAGGATGTAAAATCGGCGATTTTAACATGGGGGTCTATGGGGAATGCTCCCTTCTGACACCAGCCCCCAGAGGAATCCGGGGGGATTGCAGTTTTTTGAACGCGGAAGTGAGCTTCACTTCTCAGACCGACAACTGCCCCCTTGGTTAGCACTCCATCATTTTGTTCTCTCCTTTCAAGTTGCTCTTAAAGGTGTTCAGAAATGGCCTTTTGTCGTGCCTCCTTCCACAAGTTTTCACGAGTTGCCGCACAAGTTTACCCGAGTAAGGAAAACTAATTTGATTGGTTGTTATCGAGCGGGCGGGATATTCAATGTTTGTGTGTGTGTCTCAGACGTTTGATTGACGGATGATGGATCCAATATCAGTGGCTGATGAATCGTGAGCAACGTCACGCATAATTCGTGTGCCTGCAAAAAAAAAACTACCCCACTTTCATCCCGGATTTACTCGAAAATATAATTTTGCACAAAGTTTGGGCTACATCGTCTGATAGATGAGTTATTACACTAATGTTAAGACCCACAGTGGGCTCAAATTCAATTTTCTTTTCTGAACACCTTTAATAATTTAATCCACATGATTCAATTTGTTGCCCAGGGATCACATGACAAACTATAGTTAAGAGCAAACTCTGGTAATCAATTTATTTACATCAGTTTATTCAGTTGACAGTGTACACTGTAAATCAGACTGCTGTCATAGTCACGGCACGGGCCATTAGTCACATTTGATTGGTGCTGTTCGTTCACTGCCAATGTGATGAATGATTCTTTAATTTAAATTTAATTAAAAATAAAATAAAATTTAAATTTGGTTCAGCGTCTGTTTGTTGTTACACTTAGGTTATAAATCACTGGCACGTTCATATTAACTTTACCGTATTTAAATTTTTTCTCTTTAGAGACTACTGTAGTATGACCTAAGTTACATTAAAGTGACAACACCACCTCATTATAATTTATTCAAGGTAAAACACATGGGTTCAGTATTCATAGTAGAAAAACTGCCACCTTTAAAGATGCGTTTGACAGTCAGAGGCCGGTCTCCGTGGCTGCAGGACTTCCCCCCCTCCAGACTGAAGCCCAGACCAGCAGACGTCTTGTGCAGCTCCACTGTTAAAGCACCGTCTGAGAGACATTCAACATCCACAGTTTTATTATCCATGTATGTGGTTTATGAGAAGTAGGTTCATGTTGCAGGTTTATTTAGAGATGTCACACCCGGGTCTCACCTGCTCCAGCTTCCGTAGACCTCATCCTGGCAGAACATAAACTCTTCGGCTGCCCGACCACGTCCTGTCTGTCGGAGACACACGGTTCACTGTCCTTGTCTCTTCGGACGACCACTAAGGCCTGGTTGGTCAGTCTGGCTTGATGGAGGCAGGACACGGCCTCTCCGTGGGTTTTTCCCTCCAGACTTGTTCCATTTATGGATAAAATGCCGTCTCCTCTCTGAATGGTGCCTTCAAGGCTCGCTGCACCTTTCGTGAAGACCCGATGGACCTGGACACAAAGAGTTACAAACACTATCACCACCTGCTGCCCAGAGACATCAGCTAGAGCTGTTAAAACAACTAATTAAAAAACATTTTCATTAAACCTTTATTTAAACTTGGAAATATATTGAGGAGCAACCTCATTTACAATATAGCCGAGACAAAACACAAAACATTTGAGGACAAGACACAACACAAAACGTTTGAAACATACAAGCATATCTGAAATACCAAAAAGTAAAAGTGACAAAGATAAACTGAAAACAGAGGAGTCTAGTTAAAAACAGTTGGAGGTAAAATAATGCTGCGTTCAAGACAACTCGGAAGTCAGAAAAAAACAAGCTCCAAGTTGTAAAAAATGAATTGAAATCAGAAATTACAGGTCGGAAAATCGGGTATCATATCAGAGCTCCGACTTTCCGACTTGACGTCATGACAACATCAAAACATGGCAGCCCTCGTCTTAAACGGTTAGACATTTTAAGTTATTTGTTGAGGTTTTAATGCATATTATTTTTGTGTATTATTGCAGTAGCCTATATGAAATAGGTTTATATTAAGCTGTGATTGTTGTATGGTGTGAAATTGCGGTCCTCGTTTGTGACGGAAATAACATTTAACTGTTATCAAGGCTATATAACATTATATGTGCACTCATCTGCGGCGTCTCCTCTCCTCCAAAATAAACATAATTTACTGCTGCATTTATTTTTCGTATTCAGCTATGAGCCACAATATGCCAAACTTCCTTCAGGTAGCCTATCCATGTTTTTTTTTCTTCCGAGTTCCTGCAGCGTGAACGCAATGATGTTGGAAGTCGGAAATTTCCGAGGTGGGTTGCCTGGAACGCTACAAAGTCGTAAGTTGTGACTTGAAGCTGTAATTTACGGTTCAAGCCTGCATGGAAGCATTAGCAGATATGGATCGTTACTTCTGCTTTAATGATAAAAGTGAGAGTAAATAATAAAATCCAGTGTCTAACACGCCTGTTAGATAGGTGCCATTCAACTTTAGAACATAGTCATAGTCTATCTCTGTTAAAGCAGAAGTAAGCGATCCGGTCGTTTTCGCTAATGCTGCGTTCGAGGCAGGCTTTTGAAATCGTAAATTACAGCTTCAAGTCACAACTTACGACTTTGTAGTGTTCCAGGCAACCCACTCGTGTTTTTCCGACCTGTTTTACCGGTGAAAGTCACTATAACGGCCACTCGTAACTTCCGACCCATGAACTCGTACCAGATCGAACTGATACAACTTCACAGGACGGAAAAACATGAGTCTACGAGTTTCCTTGAACGCACCATAACAGTCCTCGTCCCTACGTTCTCTCCTCATTGGATAAAAACTGTAGGATACGATAAATGTTTTCTCTTCGGCTCAGAGCAGAGCAGAGTGACTGACAGACCCGTGTTTCAGTCCAAACACTCTATCTAAGTGATTGCTGTCGGAAGATATAACTATTTAAGACTTATATTAACACAAATATATCACTTACTTCTGCTTTAAGTCTACATATGTAGAAGCTCACTCATCATGTCCTCTTTACAAAATCTGGTTAAGAAACTAGCAAAACACTGTATAATACGTTTGAATACAAGAAAAGAGTGATAGTCAGCTGATGCATAATGTTTGCACAGCCTCTTGTTCTTCTTCATAGGGGATGTGAGACATGATGAGATGCGTCATGGTCACAGTTCATGTCATGTCATCATGGTTCCTATACAGTCACTTGACCGACTGTACTCACAGTTATTGACTTCTGCTCCAGGTCAACTCCACCAGCGACACTGAAACCGAGTCCAGATCCCTCCTCTTTACTCAGGACCACAAGGTGAGTGTCGTCCTTCACCTGCAGACACATCCACAGACAACCGATGAGACACAGTAATGGCTGTGTGGTACAGTATTAAATCACGACGTGTGTTAGCGGCAGTGTGGTGTGTTACCTCAGATAGTGCGCCGGTCTCCTGAAGCAGAGTCGACACGTACGATTTAGTGGTGAGGGAGAAGAGCTGTGAGCCCAGTCTGCACTGACTCAGAGAAGAAGCAGCCAGCTCTTTTAAACTGAGGACACAGAGAGTCAGAGGGAGCAGAGTTACCCAGTTTACAGTCTTATAATATGAGGACTTTATTCTTGTAAAATTACAGCTTTACTCTCAGAATGAACTAATACTTTTTTTTTTTTTTACTTTTGGCTGCTTACTGGAAAATGAATATATAAATAAAAGACTCTGAATTATATTAGGTAGTAAAATGAAACACTCAGTAGTGATGAGCTCAATGCAACTTCATGAATGGATGATCCACATCAATACATCTCGTGAGGAAACCCTGAGATGTGACACAAACCCAAACAACGTCTATTGACTAGACTGACAGACAGCTTTGTATTGCTTTGCTACAGTAAATGAACACATCACTATCAGAGTTTCAGGCAGAGAAGATGTCACAAGTGACAGCTACAATCAACCAGCATGTCAACTTAAAGGTTGTGTCAGGTGTTTCTGTATCTTGTATTCTGCAACCTCACCACGAGATGTCACTAGATCTGACACACTAGTTGACAGCTTCAACAAGATTGTGCTGCAGCACAGCTAATACGATCCAAGTGGATACTAAAGACAGATATTTTCCTCTTACTGGTTCTTACTGTAGGTGTTCCTTCTAAAAATTTTTTTTGTTCTTTTCACTCTATTCTACTTGCTATCCAGTTTAATACTAGGTATTGGGTTATTATCTGTGTACTGTAAAATTATGTTTAAGGGTTTTGTTGTTTTATATTCATAATTTCAATTGATATATACATTTCTTTTTTTTAATAGATACATATCCTATTCCTTCGGCACCTTAAATTGATGCTGATGGTGGAGTCCACACATACGAAATGGTGCAATTTAGACCCAGAGACTGTGGCAATACTGAGGCAAGATGCAATATATACAGTAGAAAGTGCAATAATTATTTATTCCTTTGTATGAACTATGAACTTAGTCGTACTGTCTGTAAGTGATCTCTGTTGGTTGTGTGTGTGTGAGTATGTGAAATGGTGTATGGTTTTAATATCTGTTTTGCAGGATGTACAGCATTGATTGTCCAAGACAATTTTCCCTCCGGGGACATTAAAGTTTATTTTGATTTGATTTTGATTTGATTTGATTTACTCCTACTCAAAGTGACTTCAATAATAGAGAAGATTCACATTCAGCTGTTTTAACTGAACTCCTCACCTGATGGACCAGCTGGGCTGCGGCCCGTGGGTCTCTGTGGTTTCCTGAGGAGCGTCTTGATCACGTTGGCGGACCCTGTTCACATCCACTTCTGTCAGGGCTGTAGTGTTGTGTGGAGGCCTCTCCGTCTCTGCGGCAGCTTGGGTGCTGGTCTCTGTTAGTGTTTTCTCCTCGGCTGCACTCCTCTGTTCTCTGGTGAAGTCCTCTGTGCAGAGCTTCTCCAGCTCGGGCATACTGAGAGCCCTGAGCTGCTGCAGCCGGCTGCGGGGAAGTCTGCCGTGCTTCCTGCGCAGCACCGGAGGAGTCTGCGGAGAAAATCCGTCTTTGTGGACCTCGGCCTCGCGCCCGACCCCCAGCAGCGGAGCCGTGCTGCTGCAGCGCGTGTGCGGGAAGTCGAGGTTCAGCAGAGCGATGTTAGAGGGGTGTTTACCGAGCGCGGGAGAGCAGGGCGCGGTCGGGATCAGAGTCTCCACGTAAGAACTAAAACTCCTCTGTCGTGCGCGGCAGTCGACCGAATTCACCAGGTCCATGTAACCGGCGATCCTCTGGTTCAGCGAGGCTCTGTAGGTCAGCGCGTGGGACTGGACCTCGCTGCTTTTAGCCACGGGCCTGTCGAAGTTAGCCAGGTTCTCAAAGGACTTGATCTTATGTCGGACAGAGAAGGGATTGTAGGCCGCGGCTGCGGACAGGGCAGCCTCCGTGGAGAAGCTCCGCCTGTCCATCGTCTTCGTGTAAAGTCTGGAGGGGCTGGACTTCAGGGTCTCGCCTGTCTCCACGGCGGCAGTAGTTGTTGTAGTAGCGGGCTTTGAGCCGTTACTCGTCGGTAAATGAGTTTCTTTAGGAAAACTCAGCGAGTTCAGGTCCGCGTTACGGACCGTGATGTTTTCAGATCTCACCTCTGCTCCTCTCGGACTGAGCTTAGAGTCTGAATTCACTGTGTCGCTGTGGGCCGCCGCAGCTGGCGAGGATAAAGAAGAAAGCTGAACCTCGATAAATGTCCTCTGAGTCGGTTGGTGGTGGGACTTCCCCTGAGATCTGGACCCCACATGGACGCTGTTCTCCTTGGTCAGATGCACGTCCCTCTCCTCAGGTCTAAGCTGCTTCCTCTCGCTTATTTTGGGCGAGGCGAGGCAGCTGTTCATCACATCTGGCCGGTTAGCGGGCCTCAAACAGCTGGACGTGGTGGTTGTCAGTGGCGTTAATTGAGTTGACTGGCTCGAGGCAGCGTTGGAGTTCGAAGTAGCTGGATTTGTTTTTAGGGGCTGAAGCTCCTCTGCTTTGCTCTTACTCCTGATGCTTAGGCCTTTTAGTTTGGGAGCAGCAGCAGTGTTGTTTAGACTGATTTGGGATTCAGGTGGAAGTTTTAAGATGCTGCTCCACACCGGCCCGTCTGAGCTCTCAAACAGCTTCAGGCCAGGCGGCGTCTTCTTCTTCCCAGCCTGGGAGTTTAAATCAGTCCCACATGTATAAACTTTCTCTTTGTTTATCGCCGAATCTGATTTGCTACGGCTTGAACCCGAGGTCTCCGAGTCCACTGGAGGTGACAGAGGTGCTTTTGTTGTATGTGAATTCTTGGGTAAGTCTGAGCTCGGAGAGGAATTAGCATCCTGCGTGAGTAGACTGTGGGTACCTGGTGGTGAAGGGCACAAGCTATCGGCACTGGATGCCAGGCATACCGTACCTTTGTCCTTTGAGGGTTCAATGGCACCGTTAATGTGGCACTCTGTAGAGGAGAGG
This sequence comes from Trachurus japonicus, assembly GCF_045865225.1. Lineage (NCBI taxonomy): Eukaryota > Metazoa > Chordata > Actinopteri > Carangiformes > Carangidae > Trachurus > Trachurus japonicus. The sequence goes on along the minus strand of NC_140915.1, from coordinate 15,266,131 downwards.
GGTTTGGGGCTGTTGGAAAACTGTTTTTTTTCTTTGCCTCCCACTGAGACATCAGAGGACAGGACACTGCTGGCCGGTTGAACAGGTGAAGACCGATCTGATGACCGGCAGAAGTCAAAGTGTTCATCGGCAGCTTGTTTCTGGGCATCGCTGCAACAAAACTCCACTTCTTCGTCTTCATCCGAGGAGGAGCGCGCATGAAGACCGCCGCCTCTGTTAGCTGTCTGGTGGACCACTAGACTGCTGTCAGTGGTGGAGTCGCTGTTTGAATCATCACTGTCATCTCCTGTAGTAGGGTACATGTGTTTACAACCAGCGCTCTGGTCAGGTTGCTGTGCCGTCTCCACAGGGACGACATTGGCACATTGTTGTTCATTTCCTGTATCTAATAAGACAGAGCCGTCCAAGAGACCGGTCTGAACTGGAACCTGACTCCCAGATGTGTCAGACGTTGTTACAGCATGTGGGTTTGATGCATGCTGCTCACTGGATATTGTTTTGTTGAGGGGTTTGGGGTCTGTGTTTGTGTTTGTATCAATGCAGGGGCTGACCTCTAATAAAATGTCATCTATGTTGGTGACGGGTATTTTGTCTGTTTGGGTTGTGTGGTTTGTGCTTATCGCTCCATCGGACAGCGCCGGTACAGATGCGGTCGGGTTCGGTCTGACGGCGGCGGCTCCGTCACTGTTCCCCGATGACATCATCAGGCTGGACAGTCGATCTACAGCTGGAGGCAGAGGCAAAAAGGGTCAGCAGCACCTCGGCCACGGCTGATCGTGGAGACGAAGTGAGGAGTTAATGAGGGTGAAGTGAAAATCTACTTTATCTTACAGAGGTTACAGACATGTCATGCCGTAGAATACAACAACAGAAAAAGAAGAAGAATATCCAGGGTTAACACAATGATATTCGTAGATCAGGACAACAACAAACTGCACAACAGTAGGTGTGTTTACATCTAGGAGAAATGAATTAAGTGGTTAGTTTAGTTCATATTGTCATCTTTACTCAGAGGCTACGCTACAAAACTTAAAGGTCCCATATTTTCTGCAGAGAGGAGGCTCTGAGCTTCTCCTCTGATTGGCTGATGGTTTTCTGAACGATCCAATGAAAATATAGCAGATGTAAACACTCAATATAAAACCATATCCTGCAAGGTCGGATGATGTGTCCAGGTGGGCGGGGCTTGGGAAAGAACAAAGTTACAGAAGTCCTGACACCCGGTTTTAAAGGGATAGTATCATTTTTTTTTAAAGTGGGGTTGTATGATCTACAAATAGCCCCCCAAGTACTTTAATTGCAGTAGAAGACTCTCTGCACTCCTCCCGTTAGCAACACCAGCCCATAGCCCTGCCCAGAGATTTACAACATACAGACCCAAACAAATGGCCTATTTTCACGGCCTAAAAGAGGTTTTACCTGAAGAAAAAATACACAGTTCCATTGTTCGCTATAATATAATTTTTTCCAGCCCTTCAAAATTATATTATAGCGAACAATGGAACTGTGTATTTTTTTTTCCAGGTAAAACCTCTTTTAGGCCGTGAAAATAGGCCATTTGTTTGGGTCTGTTCACAACACTGTATGTTGTAAATCTCTGGGCAGGGCTATGGGCTGGCGTTGCTAACGGGAGGAGTGCAGAGAGTCTTCTACTGCAATTAAAGTACTTAGGGACTATTTGTAGATCATACAACCCCACTTTAAAAAAAATGATACTATCCCTTTAAGGCTCAGTTTCTCTCTGGACTGAGGCGTTGATACTTTCACTGTATTAATATAGAACATAGACCTGCTTAATAATCAAACTACACATGAACATCTACCTTTCTATAATATGGGACCTTTAACTGGAAACATTGCTGTGGTTTCTCCAGGATGTCACATGAGTACTTCTCCCACGGCTGACACTCATGTTACTGATAAAAATTAGGAAGATTGAGAGATATAATAAATTTGCATTGTAGAAAACAGCAGCAGCAATCATGACTTCAAATGTTTATATCCCACGGGAAAATGTTGAAATAGGGAGTATAATCGAATAAAATAAGATTCCTGGAATAATAAACTTCCCATTCTAAACCACAGCAATGTCTCTACTACTCTAAATTTTAACGATGCTACCATAAAACGAGCAGTTATTGAACTACATAGAAAGCAAACAGGGAGTTAAACTAAAAGGTGAATCTAGCACAACTAAAAGGTAAAATATACTGTGTGATATAGTCACCATGGATAGAAAGCCAGAGGCCTGCAGGTTGCTTTGGGGGAGTGAATGAGGGAGGGCAGATCCTAAATCTTAGGTCGGCATAAAAGGGAGAGACACGGTGGTCTATTTAAAGGCAACCTGAGCAGCATTCTGGCACTAATGACTTCTTGTAAACACAATAAGAAGCAGAATTATGCACCAACACCATCACATGCAGCAGCAACAAGGCTTTGGAAAACAACACGGATAACAAGAGCATTATGCAAAATTTCATCACACCACAAATGTCAAAAAAGGACCACACGCAAACTCTACTACATAAAGATCAAATGTAGAGAAAGAAGATTAAAGGGATAGTTCACCCAAAATTCAAATTTCACTCATTATCTACTCACCCTCATGTCGACTAAGAGCTGTGAGAATTTTCAGAGTCCTCCGTGCCTTCTCTGAGATACGGGGGGGTCCGCACAGCAGTATTTGTCCATATAATGGTTGTGAATGGATACCAACTTTCTTCATCCAAAAAGACACACCAAAAAACATCCAAATACCTCCATACTGCTCGTCTGTAATGTCCCTCTTGTGTTGAAGCCCCGACATGAGAAATTGTTCCGCCGGACACAGGAAGAGCAGTGAACTGAGACACTGGGAGCTTCCGCTACAAACAAGCTTAAAATATAGACTTATTTAATTTTTTTCAGAACAGTTTCTCATGTCGGGGCTTCAATACAAGAGGGACATTACAGATGAGCTGCATGGAGGTATTTGGATGTTTTTTGGTGTGTCTTTTTGGATGAAGAAAGTTGGTATCCATTCACAACCATTATATGGACAAATACTGCTGCGCCGACCCCCCCGTAACTCAGAGAAGGCACGGAGGACTCTGAAAATTCTCACAGCTCTTAGTTGACATGAGGGTGAGTAGATAATGAGTGAAATTTGAATTTTGGGTGAACTATCCCTTTAATACATATCAGCAGCATGGCCTTTGATGTCTTACCTGAAACCGGTCTCTTGACCTCTAAGCTCAGCGTCACAGGGAGGTTACGCATCAGCTCGCAGATTTCCTGGTAGCTGGAGGAACACACCAGTTTGTCTTCGATTTTTACGATCTCATCTCCAGGACAAAGCTTGGTTGATGATCCCTGAGAAACACAATTGAACACAAAAGGATGAAAATGAAAACTTTCCTCAAACTGAAGCCTGTAGTGACGCCTTAAACCGGTCAGTCGATTTTGCCCAAAAATAAAATCTCGATTTTCTTCTCTGAAAAATCGATTTCCGATTACGATTTTTTTGTTAAATGACAAACTATTTTGTGTGCTGTTTGTGTCTTTTTAAATGGACCTAATGGACCGTGAGAGCTGTAACTGTGTAGTGGAAAAGGGCCGTTGGTCTTTTTGGCAACGAAATCCTCGCTGGTCTTAGCAAAATGCCGACATGCTTGTTTACAGTGTGTGGGGAGAAGCAGTGGGAGAGCATGATGGGAGGAAGGAGGCGGCAGTCATTATGATAATTCAGCGCAGCCCAGATTCATGAACGGGGGCTGCCCGCAATCTAAGGTCCAGTGCATTCATCAACCTCTCTATCCCCAAAGTCCGCACCGTCTTCGGACGCAATGCCTTCCGGTTCGCTGCAGCCTTTGACTGGAACATCTTACAAAACACACTTAAAGTCCCACTCCCGCGACCCTTTTCGGTCATTTTAAAACCAGCTCATTAGCAATGCACATTAGCAATGCACCTCTGGGGGGTGGGCGGAGACTGCGCTGCTCTGCACCCGCCCAGCCACCTCCTCGCACCCCACCCCCCGCTCGCTGACAGCTGGACATTGTACAATTACAGATTCAGCGCGTTTAGCGTAAAACTCCACACTGGGATTCGGTCCCAGACTGGAACATAGTCCTTGCTCATGGTTCAAGCTGCTCTACCAGGTGAGCTATACCTATTATACCTTGACAGCTACACCGAGCTGTCAAGCCTTTCAGCTCTGAGCCAGATGCAGAGCGGGGCGGGAGTTTGTAGCACTAGTGCCCTCCCATGGAGCTGTGACACGTCAGCTCCAGCCTCCCTGAAACTGCCAGTTTGCGTCTGCCACTGGTTCACAGCAATTTGAAGGCAGAAAAACTCAGAAATGCAATTTTGCACTTCCTTTTCTGCTGATATGTGCTCTAACACAAGAAAAATGCCACAGGAACATGTGAAAAGCTCAAAAAACACGATTTTCATGGGAGGGGGTCTTTAAACTTTCTGTCTTCACCTCTCTCTCCGTCTTCAAACTAAATCTGCTACAAATCACAGTCGACTCCTGCACTTGCTAATAGGCCTCTTGTCATGCCCTACTGATGAACTGTTTTATTGTATTGTATTGAATTATATTGAATTTTTCTGTGTAATTTATATAACCTTGTTTTTTTTACTTTTAGCACTCCCCTCTCCCTTCCCCTTCAGGCTGCACTTGAAAACAAGAATTTTGTTCTTAATGGTTAAATAAAGGTTAAATAAAAATAAAATTACAGTAATTACCCTAGTTAGAGTAAAAAAAAACGATTTTTACGATTTCAAAAAATCGATTTTTACGATTCCAAATAATCGCGATTACGATTTTAAATCGATGAATCGAACAGCCCTAGGTCAGACGACGTACCCTCTCCGCCGCGCCGCCGGCCTTCAGCCCGGTGATGACCACTCTCAGAGGGGAGGACATGATCTCAAGGTCGAGGCCGAAAGACTCGTCCTCGCTTCTCCTCAGGGTCACGGTGTCGATGGCGCAGACGCCCACGAGTTCACCGGCGTCTCCTCTCTTGCAGTGAGGCGCCGACTCTGCGGCGGTCCTGGGGGGTCGTCCGCACGGCGCGGGCTGAGGCGGAGGGGGCTGCTGCTGGGATGGAGCCGGCTCGTCCGCCTTGGACCTCTGCTGCTGCAGGTTTGGAGCTTCAATGCTCATCATGCTTTTAACCCGTGTCACGGCTTTATGCTCCAGCTTGGGGGACCGCTTTGAATCCAGCTGCGCGTCGTCTGGGCTTTTGCAGCTCTCGCCGGCGATGGTCAGACCGGCTTTGTAGTCCAGCGGGCCGCGGATGGGCATGAAGGGCGACTCAGAACCGTCGGACTCGGGCTTCTTGGCGACACCGTCCTCAGACTGTGAGAAACTCCCGCAGAGAGCTCCGGTCACATCGCCGCTCCTCCCTAAACCCCCGTCGCCGTCGTCGTCACTGTCTACTCCGTCCACATCCAACGATGACGCGGCAGAAGCAGACGCAGCGGTTACCGTCGCTGGATCGGTTTTGGGGATCTGTGCGTCGCTGAGGTTCAGAGAGTCTGGTTTCGTCGGTCTGCGGACGGCACGCCCCGTGTTTCCGTTGTTGTTTCTGTTGTTGTTGTTCGAGTCGTCGTCGTTGTCGTCGCTGAGCTCGTCCTCGAAGCACATCACCCGGCGCTGGCGGAGAAGCGGGCTGCGCACCGACGCCGGGCTGGAGACGGCGGCTATGGGCTGGCAGACAACAGCCTCGGTGTGGGGATGGAGCGGGGCGGGGGGCTTCTCCTCTGACGGGGTGTAGACAGGCTCACCGTCCCCTTCTGTTAGAGACAAGACACAGACAAATACAGACAAACATGGTTTGTTGTCATAAATGTGCATCAGTGCTACTACTGTATGATGTTGTGTTGAAGACTTTTGCTTGCTGACGCCTTTCATTAACTGCACTGTAACATTATTCTGTTATTTTATATCTTTTTTACTATGTTTTAGTTGTTCTGTCTCCCTTTCTGTTTTACTTCTTTTTTATATCTGTTTTACTACATCATCATTTACCATTCTGCCCTTAGATTTATTACTGGTGCCACCTACTCCACCCATCACTGTACTCTGTATGACATGGTAGGGTGGACCTCCCTAGCTCAAAGACGTGACTCCCACCTACTTTTATTTATCTATAAAGCCCTCATTGGCAAACTTCCCATCTACATCTCTTCATTACTTGTTCAGTCCACAATCACTTACAACACCCGCTCTAGCAACTGGTTGCAATTGTATATTCCCAAAATTCGGACTGAGCTAGGGAGGTCTGCCTTCTCAGCTTATGCCCCACACATCTGGAATCATCTACAACTAACTCTTAAGTTAAACTCATTTGTCCCATTCAATCACTTCAAATTATTAATTAATAATTCCCTGTCTTCCATTTGTAATTGTTTCCTCTGATGTCTACTGTCCTTTACTGTATTTTATTGTGTATATCTGTTCTGTTTTGTTTGTTTTGCTCTGTACTCTCGTCTGCACTGTAAATGAGGCTTGCCTCAGTGTACTAACGAGTTTAAATAAAGGTAACTAAACTAAACTAAACTTCTTTTTATATCTGTTTTAATTCTTTCTCTTGTCTGTTTTTAAATAATGTTTGCTTTTTATGTTCTTATTTTGCTAATATGTAAAGTCAAGTCAAGTCAAGTCAAATTTATTTATATAGCACATTTCATACGACAAGCGTAAACTCAATGTGCTTCAAAAAGTTAAAACAGAGATACAGTGTATAACATAAAATGGCATATAGGATAAGAAATATTACATATATAAAAAACATTTAGGACATTATAAAATCACACAAGAATGTATTATTATCATCATTTAAAAAGGGAGATAATAATAATAAAAATTCTTAAAGCAAACGAGACAGAAATAAAACACACTCTTTACACATGACTAAAAGCTTGTGAAAAAATATATGTTTTTAGTTTGCTTTTAAAAGAAGGCACTGTTGTGGCAGACCGTAGCTCATGTGGAAGAGAATTCCAGAGAGTAGGACCATAGTGGCTGAAAGCGCCATGAGCTGATTTGGAGTTGATTCTGGGTATAATGAGGAGCACCTTGAGTTGTCTTGTTGCGGAAATGTGCTATACAAATAAACTTGCCTTGCCTTGTGATGTCAGGCTGTCCCATACACACTACTGTACCTCACACACAAACCAACCAACTGTAAAATAACATGTTTCAAAAATGTTATTGCTTGGGTTATAATCTACAAAAGCCCTAAAAGGCAAATTGTTTATTTTTTCTGGAAACCTCAGTAAAACTTCACAGGAAGCACCAAGTTCCTCATTTTAAAGGTTATGATATTTCCTCTCTAAAACAACAACACACAACCTTGTCTTGTCCAGGAAGACTAGTGGTGCTCTAGAGCGCAGCTAATGGGGATCCGAACAAATAAAACAAATAAAACAAACCTAAATTGACCATTTCATTTTCATTTTCTGACACTTTCTTTTATCATTTTCTTAAAATAGTTGATTTTACTCAAGATCACAACTTTATTCTTGAAATTTCAGATTTTTTTTTCTCAATAGCAGTTCTTCACAGATTATAGAAATGTTGACGTCAGTGTGTCTGTGTGTGTGAATAACTATTATTTGTTTTTCTTTTATCTTTACTTACAATCTGATCTGTGAGCTTCTGTAAATCTCTGATCAGATGTCCCACAGGACAGAAACTTTCCCGTGGTACTGAACTGAAATCGTTGAACATTTACCTCGTGCCTGCGATGAGGTGTCATCCACGGAGGCGCGGCAGCTTTGCTGGTGCGGAGCCTCGTCGCCGCTCAGGCCGATCAGCACGGGGTCGGACAGGAAGGAGTGGCTGGAGACGTCCTGGGGGAAGTACTGAGACAACTCTGTCTCCGAGCTCAAAGAGCCCTGCTTCAGAGCGGAGACAACGGGAGAAGATCAGGTCAAGAAGGAGGAAGAGAGCCACAACATGTACACACTTCATTTTTTATACATATATTTTACATTTCTTTTGATTATAATTATTTCTGGGTTGTTTCACTCAGGTACTTTGAACTGAAATCAGCCCCAACTGTAAGCACTTTTAAATCCAGGATAAAAACATTTCTCTTTTCATGTGCTTGTAGCTGAGCTCTTTTTAATAACTTTCTATTAATCTATTTTCTTTTCTTTTACTTTTTTTATTCTTCTTTGCTCCTGTGTTTAACTGTGTTTTTTGTTCTTTTATGCTGTTCTTTTTTTTTTTTGTCTTTATGTAAAGCACATTGAGTTGCCTTGGTATGAAATGCGCTACATGTATATAAATAAAGATGCCTTGCCTTACTTTCCAGGGCAAGGTGGTGGTGGAGGGCCCTGGTATTGGATAGGTAAATAAAAACCTCCCATTTAGGCAGCTGATTAACACCATGATGAACATGGATAAGTAAAAGCAGTATGTTTGTACGTTATTTTAAAAGAATCCATGTCTATTATTATAGATGACGAATCCATGTCTGTTATTATAGCCCCCCCCCCCCGTCCCGCCCACAGTAAGAAGGAAGTCTTACTCTGCTGGCCGGCTCCAGGAATCTCTTCATGGTCCAGCTGAGAGCCGGGGAGCCGTCGCCCTGACGCTCCTTGATCGATGTGCTGGGGCTCTTACAGGAGACACCTGCACATTTAAGCCGTGAACAAAATGAAACACATTAGATTTTGGCCACTGGAGCCTTTAACAATGTCAGCGCAGAGGAGGAGCTGGTGAATGAAAATGTGAGTAACGATTTCAGACCTGATGAGTGAGACGAGTGTCTGTTCCTGCTCATTTTGTCCCGGTGTGTAGATCGAGCTATGATGTGATCCATCTCCTGCTCCGACACCTGAGGAGGAAACACATGGAAATACAGGAGGCAAAGTTCAGATGCAGGATTTCTGCAGAGAGTCTGAAGAGGTCAGAGACCTTGACATTTGCCCACCAGAGTCAGGTGAAGTGAACCAGGTTTCTAGATTAGAGAGGAAATTTAAATGTACTGCACCCAGCAGGAAGGTTACTTGTTTTCACTATTAAACACCAAAATAATTAATCGTAAAAGTTCCTTAATACTGTATCTTTCCAAAAAAGATTATGTTGGAACCATAGTGGCAGATCAAAGACCAAAGTAAAGATAAATGCACAGACACTGGTCCATTAACCTAATGTAACATTGAATTGGTAGGAATTTAAATGTTAGCGTGTCATTTGTGATAAAAAAAAAACAAACAATAAAAAAACTTAAACATTTGTTATAAATGACAATTAATGACTTAAATATTTCAAACACTTCCCCTGGAGGATTAATAATTGGTCCTTTATTAATAGATAGTACAAATATTTTGTGTAAATAATTAGTAATGTACTGTAATTATATTTTGACCATATTTTATTTTACACATTCATAGTGTTGTGAAATTGATTAATCCATAATAATCATGATAATCGTAATAGCGTGATTATTTTTCTGACAATAATCATACAAATCTATAATTATATATATATTATAAATATATTTCAGAGGAGTAACAGGCTTGTCTCCCTGACCTGCAGAACAGAAAGATTCAGGAAATCCTTCATTCCTGCTGCCATCAAAATGCACAATGCCTTTTATTAGGTTATACACATTTACTTTTTATACCATTTCATATCATTTATATCATATCATTGTTATGTAAGCTGCTGGACGATCTGAATTTCCCTCCTAGGGATTAATAAAGTATTTCTATAATGGTGACATCACTAATACAGTATGTTTTAAAGGCTCAGACAGAGCGGATTAGTCTGTGTAACACAAACAGATGTCTGGTCCACTTACCTTGGGGTTGGGGTGTCTGCTTATAATGAGGCTGACCGGTCCAGGGCCACATTCACTGAGGATGGCGTAGGCCTCGCTGAGAGCCGCATGGCGAAGGCTGACCGAGTCCACCTCCAGGATCTGGTCCCCACGACTGCAAAGAAACGCACAACAATGTTTGCATCGAACAACGAGGCTACTGTACGTACTGATTTCACCTGCCTCCATTAGCTTCCGGGTCAACAAAGTCGATTAATAAGTCGTCACCTGAGCCTGCCGTCCATCTTGGCCACGGACCCCAGAGCCAAGCTGTGGATGTAGATGCCGGGAGCAGAGTTCTCCAGGGTCAGACAGCAGACCCCGATCCCCAGACCCACACCAGGCTCTGCAGACACCAACATTCAATCACCGTCGTTGGCACAAAGACATGATGCATGGGGCAAGAGAAGCAGATAAACAGGAGGACAGGACGTAGCCTACTGTCCACAACATACTTCTGGGTAGTTTTTTGTAGTTTGGTTCTTCTGTGTCTTTACTTTACTTGTTTATTTAGTTGGGACAATGCATATTAATGAACAGTGAGTACTAGAGTACCCACAGTAAATACACCGGATTTAGCACATGTGCTAAATTACATCCGTAGTCCCCAAAACAATACAACAATTAACACAAAAAGTCCATAAAGACGGAGGACCAGTAGATAACAAAAAAGGTACATAGTTACAGGGTTGGGCATGATTCTTTAAATTGTAAAAAATATATATACAATCTATATAGCTGCGATTTAACATGATCCCCGGTTCGAATCCCGCGTCGGGCAGACCTTTCCTGCATGTCATCCCCCCTCTCTCTGCTTCCCCCTTTCCTGTCTATCTGACTAGTCTATCAAATAAAGGCAAAAAGGCCAAAAAATATACTTAAAAAAATATAGTTGCGATTGACATGATTCATTTAAATATAAATCTATACAGTTGTGCTTGACATGATTTGTTGAATTATAAAAAATATATATATATATATATATACAATTGCAATTGGCATGATTCATCGAAATATAAAAATACATCTATACAGATGTGGCTGACATGGCTCGTTGAAATATAAAAATATATATCTATATAGTTGTGATTGACATGATTCATTGAAAAAAAACCATATAATTACACATGCTCAGGCTAGATTTACTTTCACCAGACCAAGCATGCTTACTGTACATGATTGCACCCTGACAATCCACTCACCTTTATTAAGAGTGACCTCCATGATGATGCAGTCTTTAGGACCAGGACCGGGGCCCTTGCGGCTGTCGGCCTCGTCGCACCCCGTGGGGACGGGAGTGCCTCCGCTGGCGTTGGAGTTGGGCGAGCTGGAGCGGCTGAGGAGCGTCGGGGTGGGACAGGGCGTCAGGCTGGGACTCCGCAGACGAGTCCGGATGGTCAGAGTCACCACGCCTTTCTTCAGTTGCTGTGGGATTAAACAAAAGTGAGCCACAGTGAAGTGCAGGGCAGTGATTTAAAGGAATAGTTCACCAAAAAATGTAATGAGTCATTATTGACTTGTCATGCTGATGAATACTCCGGAGTAGTTTTTTATTCCTCAAAGTGCATCTGGAGACCCGGGAGTCCGGTTCGTAGTCCAACGAAATCCTTATATGAGAGTCAATAGCGCCTGACACAAGGTATGTATATATGTTTGTCTGTTTACTTTATGGTTTGTTATTTACTTTGTGAATATATACCTGGAAAAAAAAATGCAAGGTACAATATTGCAAAGAAAATGAAATGACTGATTATGTATGTGAAGGTTGATGCCTGGCAATTAAGTATTAAAAAAAAATAGCGCCCGACACAAAAAGGTCCATAAAACTACACAAAAACCTTGTAATCTTCCTCCTTACTCCTCGACCGCTGCGATCCAAGTGTCCTGAAGTGATATAAGTTTACTTGAAACAACGTCATTTAGGACATTTTTACAGCCTAAACAGTCCTGTATTGAATTTGCCTGGCAGAACTCTGGATTATATCCTTTCAGGACACTTGGATTGCAGCGGACAAGCAGTAAGGAGGAATATTACAAGGTTTTTGTGTAGTTTTATGGACCTTTTTGTGTTGGGCCCTATTGACTCTCATATAAGGATTTCGCTGGACTACGAACCGGCCTCCCAGGTCTCCAGATGCACTTTGAGGAATAAAAAACTACTCCTGAGTATTCATCAGCATGAGGGTGAGTCACTAATGACTAATTAATTACATTTTTTGGTGATCTATTCCTTTAAATAAAGTCTTTGTAACAACACTTTGTCAGTGAGAGAGCCCAGTCAGTGTCCAGTTCACCTTGAAGGTCTGGATGGCCTGCTGGTGTGTGAGTCCTTGCAGAGACTCTCCGTTCACCTCCAGAACCTCGTCTCCTGAAGGGGGAGACACACACACACACACACACACACACACACACACACACACACACACACACACGGTCAGGCTAAAGGAGGATGTTCAGCGTGAATGCAGACGACTGTTTTACCTCCTGAACTCTCTCTCTCCTCAGAGAAGCAGTAAACTAGACATGTGGTTACCCTCTTTCAGTCGTCCATCAGCCGCTGCAGCTCCGTGAGGGAAAATGGTTTTGACAAAAATCCCCATCTGACCGCGAGCCGAGTCCTGCCCTCCTACAATACTGAATCCAAGACCCTGTGGAGACAGACAGAGCTGATGTCACCGAGGGACAAGCAGAGACACGGATGCTGCTTGTCTGGGGATTATCATGTTGTATCTTCTTTGTTTTCATGCTGACAGAGGTGACACAAAAGACAAACTTCTGTTATATCTGAGCCTTTTTATTTATGAAACAGATAAGCCGATGTGATGTGTTATCATTATCAAACCACTTTTAAAGTCTGGATAATGTGACAATCCGCTGCAGACAACAGATTATTATCATTTCTAGAGAAAAGGAGCTGCTAAAGCTTCTTTCAGGTGCACTCACACCTCCATTGGTTAAATCAGCATTTTTAGTTTTCGTGGCATATTTGAGTTGTGGATCTCAACTTGTCCTTGAAGCAGCTAGTCGCCAAAAGGACAAGTGAGATGCTACAAAACCTATGTGGAATTATAATGAAGTGTTACATGTCATGCAGTGTCAATAGATATATAAATTGCTTTGGTTGTCTGACGTTGGATTGCAGGTTGTTTGCATACACATCAAAGTCAGTAAGTCTCCCCTCCTAACTGGAAGGTAACCAAGTGTGACTCTCTCCTTAATGTTGGGCCTGTTTATAACTTAAAAAGGTGGAAGGAAATTGAAAGATTTCCTTCAGGGACGGGTCACGCCTGAGGATATCCTATAGGTAAGAAAAATGGTACAATTTGCTAATGTTACATGACAGAGAAATATCACAGTAGTATTACATAATACGTTTTAGAGGCATTAGATAGAATCTGGCTGTGTTAATCTCACTGTAAAGTACCAAACTTATCAGACATACAGTAGATATATATTCTAAATACAGTATACATAGTTAAGTAATTTCAATTTTCAGGTTGAATAATCATAATTTATATCATAAAATATTCATATAATCAATGAAGATTGTTGTTAAAGTTGGGATTTCTAATATAAGACATAGTTTGACATATGATGCTAGGACTGCTCTCAAGAATCGGGGGTTTTCTTCCTCTCTCCCTCTCTTTCTGTCAAATTAATGTAGCCTATATTATTAGTAGTTGTGTAGTTGTGTAGATGTATATCTGGTTTAGCAGCACCTGAAATACTCTGAAACAAAACTGTGGAAAAACTCAAACACATTCAAATTAAAATTTGACCAGACAGACACACATTTGTAGTTGTGAGTGCACACACACACTCACACCTTTATTGAAGCTCACATGTCAAAGGGCTGCACTCACCTTGCCCTGGCCTTTCATCAGCACTATACTGGAGATAATAGACGGCTGTGCCAGTCGCCATGGAGACTCCACTTGAATGGTGCTCAGGGAGCGGGCTGATTTCTTAATGATCTGATATTCCTAAAAAGGGAGATGAATACACAAAGAGGGGGAAACAGTCACAATTTATCTGACAAAACCATCACTGTTGTGTTGTTTACACAGTGGCGAGTTCTCATTTGCTCTAATGGAACATCTGCTCTCCGTGGGGCCGTCAGGTAACATCTGTCTTCTTCTGTTGTGTTGTCGTACTGTAGCTGCTGATGGAAAATCACTTAACTAACCAAACGGAGCTCTGTGGGGGTTTGTTATGGAGACGTCACCCACACTGTGACTCTGAATGTTCAATTAACCTCTCATTAACACAGCAATTAGAGCAGCTCTCCTCATTACTGTTGTCATGGCAGTCAGGTCAGAGAGAGAGAGTGACCAGGCTTTGATCTGCTGCTTCTAAATCGTGTGTGTGTGTGTGTGTGTGTGTGTGTGTGTGTGTGTGTGTGTGTGTGTGTGTGTGTGTGTGTAAAGGAGGGCCAAAACAGACATGGAGGATGATGCATATGCTCATATTTGTACAATTCATTTACATACACACACGTTTGACTTTTCAACTGTGATTATTATTGTCATTTTATTTAGTGTCATTAATTCTCAAATTTTATTTTTAAAGGGATAGTTCAACATTTTGGTAAATTGGCCCATTGCCATAATCCCTATAGTCATAGCAGTAGGTTTGTTACATTTATTTGTACGTGCAAGCTATTTTTAGAACGGCGGAGCAGAGCCGCGAGCTGCTCAGAGCTACACTACGGAGGCTAATGGGATTTCTTGGTTTCCCTCATCAAACTCATCAAATACACAATCCAACAACTCCAAAACGCTCTGGTGGACAAGTTGTGACCTGCACATTCACCACGCTATGAGATAATGATGGAGTCGTTTTCGAGGGAAATTCATGCAAAACCACTGATGCGTGTTCCTGTCTGGGGCAGTTTTTTGGCAAGCAGTCTCTGCATTTGGCTCGAAGACAATTTACCGGTAGTCTGCAGTGCAGGTCACAACTTGCCCACGAGAGCGTTTTGGAGTTGTTGGATTGTGTATTTGATGAGTTTGATGAGGGAATCAAGAAATCCCATGAGCCTCCTGAGCAGCTTGCGGCTCTGCTCCGCCGTTCTAAAAATATCTTGCACCGACAATTACCGGTAACGAACCTACTGCTATAACTATAGGGATTATGGGCCAATTTGCCAAAATGTTGAACTATCCCTTTAACTCACTTACGCGAGTAACCTGACAGCTCCATCATAAAGAGGCAGAATATCCAGTTATAACCTCTGACTAGTGTATGAGCAGGTTCAGGTGAGTTTATACAAGGAAATATGGAGCTCAGTTTGCTCACACCAAAAAGAGTCATAAAAAAGTCATACTTACTCACACATAATCCCATAATAATAATAATAATTCACATTTCCTCCATGTTATTCTTGATAAATCATATTACATCTTGAGACCCTAAGTTGTGTGGAGAACAAGGCGAGGCGTTCACTGACCTGCCTCACTCCAGCAGTATCTAGTTGTTGAGGTAGAGAGTGTTTACGTCGGCCAGGCGGAGGCTTCTCTGCCGCCTCACAGCCGCTCACTCCGTTCTCCACAAACAGCTCGTCATCCTCGCCCACCGACTCCAGACGGCTGCTCCCTCCTGATCCAGGAGGAAGAAAAACAGTTTCAGAACTCTGCGCCGAGGCGACACTTTCAGGTTCGTCACTATCTATCTGAGTAACTTTCAATAACTCTGGATAACTTAGAGGCACACTCCTTTATGTTTAGACATTTAGAGAAAAGGTGTGGGGTCTCTGCTTTAACAACTGGAGCATCATTACAGCCCCATATCACATCTGATTTACTGCTTCTATCTCCTGGATCTTTCATCCTGAGCAGATGTACCAGGACACCAAAGTTAAAGTGATAGTTCACCCAAAATTCAAATTTCACTCATTATCTACTCACCCTCATGTCGACTAAGAGCTGTGAGAAGTTTCAGAGTCCTCCGTTCCTTCTCTGAGTTACGGGGGGGTCCGCGCAGCAGTATTTGTCCATATAATGATTGTGAATGGATACCACTTTTCTTCGTCCAAAAAGACACACCAAAAAACATCCAAATACCTCCATACTGCTCGTCTGTAATGTCCCTCTTGTATTGAAGCCCCGACATGAGAAATTGTTCCGAAAAAAATTTAATAAATCTATATTTCAAGCTTGTTTCGTAGCGGAAGCTCCCAGTGTCTCGGTTCACTGCTCTTCCTGTGCAAATCTCGCGTGATTTGCACTGACCGGTGGAACAATTTCTCATGTCGGGGCTTCAATACAAGAGGGACATTACAGACGAGCAGTATGGAGATATTTGGATGTTTTTTGGTGTGTCTTTTTGGACGAAGAAAGTTGGTATCCATTCACAAGCATTATATGGACAAATACTGCTGCGCGGACCCCCCCGTAACTCAGAGAAGTCATGGAGGACTCTGAAAATTCTCACAGCTCTTAGTCGACATGAGGGTGAGTAGATAATGAGTGAAATTTGAATTTTGCGTGAACTATCCCTTTAAGCTGCCTGTCAGGAGTACATGCACTGATTCCACCTGTCTCTGTGTAGTGTGGAGCACCGACCTTGGGACCGGCTGCAGAGCTTCATGGGTTGGGGGTTGCCACAGGATCCTTTGAGTGACTCGGCCGGAGTCTGTTCTTCTATTTTGTCCACGTTCGTCAACTACGATTAAAAAAAAAAACAAAAAAAACAGAAACACTTTCAATCCATCTCTTCTGAAGCAGCTTTCTTTTATTGTCTCCTCTACAAAACAATGGACGCTGTGACTGAAACAGCCGATCTGTGCTCTGTGTCCTCAGCGTAGGTGTGATTCTGCGTAGGAACACTCAAGTTCAACCCTTGAGGAAATGTGAAGCCCAGCTAAAGGGCTGTTTGTTGGCAAAGTGGTGAAAATATTTGCAATAAAGAAGCAGTTCAACTGATGTTGTTGTTTTTCTGTGGCTGAAACAGGTTTCCTGAGCTGAGCCTTTCCACAGCAGCTCATCATTCAGCCTCTGTGCTCCCGCTGCTCCTCTACGCCGAGAGCTGATCTGACCCCGACCTGCTGACATCAGTGTGTATCATCCCATACTGAGGACTGATCTGATACTACAGGATAATAATAAAAAAAAAACCCATAAAGAGTGTTGTGCATCAGAGCAAAGAAGATGAATTGATTTCTAGGAAACCTGCTGTATTGTCCGATTACACGGTGTCAGAGAGGTTGCACGGACTTGCAGATACCTGACACCAAAACCAATGAATTATCTTTAGAAGGTTTCTGTTTGTTTTGAACCACTGATAAACTGACAAAGTATTGCTTTGGGCTTTTATGCCTTTAATTGATAGGACAGCTGTAGAGAGACAGGCAATAGAAAGACAGAGAATGACTTGCAGCTTCTTCTCCCTCTGGTGTCTGAACAGATGTGTGGAGGTCTGTGTTTTCAGTTCTAACTGAGACTTACATGTTGGTATTTGGTGTCTTTCTAACATCTGATTTGGTTTGAAGACCAGTTTAAGTGTTTAGATACAGTATGTAAATGAATATGACTGCAATTAGACCTTTTAATTTGTTAAAGCAGCTCTCAGAATGAAACAATTTGGCATTTCTGATACTAGTACCAATATCAAACACCTGACTTTACGCCTCCGTCTTGATGAACCGGAGCAGAATCAGGATTATTCAACCCCGTCTCTACCAGGAAGAGGTGAGAGAGTGGGTGCAGGGAGAGACTGAGAGAGATATCTGCCCCGCAGGAGGTCACTAATCCTCCTGTAAGAGGGACTGCTGCAAACAGGATCAGATCAGGCACCACCACACAGATTCACTATACACACGCACACGCAAACAGATATATAAGCATGTACTACATCATGGTATCTGCCCGTACCAGGAAGGGGTTGTGCAGACTGGTGCTACTGTTGGACGTCTGGGGCGAGCGAGGGAGAGTGGTCTGAGAGAGGGAGGACGAGGAGCCGCAGGTGCTGACGAGGTCCGGCAGACTGGTGGACGGGAAGCGCTCGAAACCCACGTCTGACTCCTCCTGCAGAGACAGACAGGAAGTAAGCACTGTGTGTGCACTGCAAAAACTCAATATCTTACCAAGAATATTTGTCTTATTTCTAGTCAAAACAAATCTCATTCTACTTAAAATAAGACTCATCATATTAAAAAGTAGCTTGTTTTTAAGACACTTTTTACTTATTTCAAGCATATTTTCACTTGAAATCATCTGATAGTGGAGCAAGTCTTTCTTTCTTTATTACAAGCACAAAAAAACTGCTTTCACTGGCAGATTTTTCTACTAATTTCAAGTGAAAATTAGTTTGAAACAAGTGAAAGTTATCTAAAAACAAGTTCATTTTTAGGTGACGACTCTTATTTTATTTTATTTTTTTTTAAGTATATTTTTTTGGCGTTTTTGCCTTTATTTGATAGAACACAGTATAGATAGACAGGAAAGGGGGAGGCAGAGAGAGGGGGAATGACATGCAGGAAGGGTCTGCCCGATGCGAGATTCGAACCGGGGACGCCTGCGTTGAGGACTGTAGCCTCTACATGGGGCGGCCGCCTTAACCACTGTGCCACGCACCGCCCCACGACTCTTATTTTTAAGTGGAAAGAGATTAGTTTTGACCAGAAATTAGACATTTTGAGATTTTGAGTTTTTGCAGTGTGTGTCTGTGTATAAGTGTGTGCGTGCATGTATAAGTGTGTGCGGTGTGTGTGTGTGTGTGTGTGTGCGTGCTCACCCTGCTGGCCACCACCAGCTGGACCAGACCGCTGGTGGAGCGGAGGATGGCGACAGCCTCCTGGTGAGTGAGACCAACTAGAGACTGACCGTTGATCATCAGCAGCTCGTCACCAGCATGAAGACGACCGTCCCTGAAACACACACACACACACACACACACACACATACACACACATTCAGACAGATGCACTTACACACACTTCACTGTGCACACACACATACAGTCACAAACTAAAGCTAAACTACTTTCCACCACTGGCAACATCTACCTAGAGATGCACAATGGCTTTTTTCTTTAATTCTTTGAAACCCAAAAAGAAAAAAAATGTACTGAATCAAAAAAAACAACAACCTTGATTTACACCTGATTTAATTATAATGTTTTAAAGGGGACATATTATGGAAATATCACTTTTTGAAGGCTCTTTAACATATATTTGGGTGTTTGTCTTGCCTTCCGACCCCCAAAATGTGAGAATTGACAAAAGAATCTGTAATGTGCAGGCTCCCTAGGTTGAAATCCACATGGTTTTATGAGCTGTTACCTCAGTTGTCTGGCAATGATGTAACTTCGAATTTGCATAATACCACCCATACCTAGGACCGGTAGAAGGGGC
Organism: Trachurus japonicus; assembly: GCF_045865225.1. Lineage (NCBI taxonomy): Eukaryota > Metazoa > Chordata > Actinopteri > Carangiformes > Carangidae > Trachurus > Trachurus japonicus. The sequence continues at coordinate 15,246,955 of NC_140915.1, read as the reverse complement.
GGAGCAAGCAGTGGTTCATTTGCATATAAAGTGACGGGCACTGAAACCAGCCGTTCTGAACAGGACTGTTTAGAGAGGATGAAAAGAGCTGTGATGTTTGATCCTTGGGGTATTTTGCCCAAAGCATGTCACAGATATGTCTTCAAGACACCTGGGAACTACTTTAATTTGTGGAAAGGGGGCATAATATGTCTCCTTTAACACAGCAGCATCAACCAAAACGCAAAAACAGAAAAACTAATGATCACTGAAGCTTTTTGGTGAGAGGCAGTAGACAGTAAACACAGTGGACAGAGACAGCGTTAAAACCACAGGTAGGTGGATGTATGTGCTCTGTGAGGACTGTACCTGTGAATGGCGCCCCCCTCCTCTATGTGAGCAATGATGATGCCATGAGGCGAGCGCTTGGAGCCCCGCCCCCCGGTGATCTGGATGCCCAGGCCCTCCTGACCCTTCACCATGTGCATCTTCCAGATGTGGCTGCCTTCTCTGAACTGCAACACAGTTCACACACAAACACACACTCAATACATCACACACATCCAAATAATAGGTTTTTTCTTCTTTCTTTCTTTCTTTCTTTCTTTCTTTCTTTCTTTCTTTCTTTCTTTCTTTCTTTCTTTCTACATTGTTGTGATATTATTCTACACCTCTTGATATTGACACTCCTTTTAATTGCCCCCTGGGGATAAATAAAATAAAATATTTTGAATTAAATTGAATTGAATCAATCCCCCAATCTATGTTTCTTGTTTTTTGTTGGGTTGTTTCAATCAATACAATCAATACAAACTGTATTGTCCCTGTAGGGAAATTTGTTATGGACAGTCATGTGCCGCAAGTAACTGCACACAAAAAGATAAAAAAAAAACAGTACATTTGACATTCCTTGCACAGTTCTCACATACACACAATTCTCCCATTCACACAGATACATATAAATATGGTAGATAAAAAGTACTGATGAGAACTATTAAAAACTCAAATAAAGTGCAGGGGTGTCTGGAGCATTAAAAAGATAAAAAAAAAAAAAAAAAAAGCACAGTTCACAAAAGAATGAAAAGTAGGGATAACAACCCAATTAAAATTTAGCGGGTTTGTTTAAATTCATTCATGTTCAAATTTTTTAATTTCAATATATGAGTTCATACACAAAAAAGTGACACATGGCTCAGATGACTGTGGGTAAATCAGTGGGTGTGGACGGAGATGCTGCAATGGGACTTGTCATGTTGAACTGGTTGTTTAAGATATGGCCCTAAGTCCTGTTTGACCTCTGACCTCCCTGCTCACAGCTTCAGCCATTTTGGGGACTTGAGGGCACTGAAGGATGAGACAGGCCGCCGCCTCCATGCCGGATGCAGACATTATTATTATTCATTTACCATCCCGCTGACGTGCTGGGATCATACACCAGCTGTCTTTCTCAATCCTCTAACCTACATGTTAAACCACCATCACTCCAGTTGTTGCAGGGCTGGTGATCCTGTTGATCCCCTCTAGACATCTGCACGCTGATCTGCCGTCTCCACTCACACTGCTTGTTTAGGTCATTATAACATCATCCTCTTCATACACTGACTGAGCTGTAACTGTGCTGCGTTGCGCTGCTGCTGCACGTCCTGCAGCCTCCACGCACCATGACCACGACTAATATACAGCTTTCATCTGCACTAATGTGTTCAGCAGCTGTCGGCAGAAACCCCAGGCTGTAGTAGTCTCCAACATTCAATAAATAAAAGTCAAGTTTCTACTTCTATGGACGTATCAACATGCTGCTGATTCACCACAGTGGGTAACTGAAGACCTGCAACAAAGGCGCAAAGCTGAGGCCTTATGCAAATATGTTCATTCAACATGTATTAAAATCACACCTAGAAAAAACATGCATTTTAATGTTTTTTGAAATACAAATTAGTAAAAGAAAAAACGAAAGCCAAATTTACCTGCGGGTACAAATAAAGAACTCTAATCTAATCTAAGTTTTTATTTTTGTATGCCAATGCCAATTTCACATGTGAAAAAGTAAATGCCAAATTTTAAGTTTCCTATGCAAATCTTAAGTTTCAGGCTCAACTGGTTTTCATAAGTTTCATAAGGAAATTTACATATACTTCACACATCACACCAGGAAAATGTTCCAAAACATGTGCCAGCACGTGTTCCGCACATTTCACATGTGGTTTTATCATGTTGCCACATGAGCAAAATTCTAAATGTTTATGTGAGAACATGTGGTCTTGATATGATGTGATCTTTGCACATGTGAAATTCATGTGGTTTTTCAGTCTCCGCCACAGAAACAGGTGCAGAATAAATAATAATACACAACCACACATATCCCCCAGGTGGAGGAGCTGTAAACTTCTGTAGTGCAGGGTGGGATGGCTCACACATCTAATGGAGGAGAGAGAACTGTTGATTTTGGACCGTCTGACAATGTGCTGTATTTCTTTCTCTCTCACTTTCCTCCCTGTGTGTGTCAATCAAATTGTGTTTCAACACCCATGTAATATATTTATTACGATTTCTTCAAACCTGATCAGCAAAACCAGGCAGTAGATGCATCAGAAGAAAATCCGGGCCCCTCATATTGGCACATTTTGCCAAGACAACTATAAAACTATTTAAAGGGATAGTTCACCCAAAATTGAAATTTCACTCATTATCTACTCACCCTCATGTCGACTAAGGGCTGGGAGAAGTTTCAGAGTTATCCGTGGCTTCTCTGAGTTACAGGGGGTCTCGGCGTAGCAGTGCATGTCCATATAACGGTTGCAAATGGATACCAACTGTCTTCGTAACAAAAAGACACACCAAAAAACATCCAAATACCTCCATGCTGCTCGTATGTATTGAAGCCCCAAAATGCGAAATTGTCCCGAAAAAATTAAATTAGTCTATATTTCAAGCTTGTTTTGTAGCGGAAGCTTCTCGAAGCTCCTCTTCTGTCTGTCCTCTGGGAAGAGGACGGACCTTGGTTCGTCCAAATTGGACGGACCAGGAAGAGAAGCTTCCGCTACAAACAAGCTTGAAATATAGACTTATTTAATTTTTTTCGGGACAATTTCGCATTTCGGGGCTTCAATACAAGATGGACATTACATACAGTACGAGCAGCATGGAGGTATTTGGATGTTTTTTGGTGTGTCTTTTTGTTACGAAGACAGTTGGTATCCATTTGCAACCGCCGAGACCCCCTGTGACCCCCTGTAACTCAGAGAAGCCACGGAGGACTCTGAAACTTCTCCCAGCCCTTAGTCGACATGAGGGTGAGTAGATAATGAGTGAGAAATTTCAATTTTGGGTGAACTATCCCTTTAAACCACCCATAAAGACATGCAAAAGACATCCTCCTCTGACACCTGCGCAGTAGATCTGATCCCTTCTTACCTGGTTGGAAGGTTCGCTGCTGACAGAGTCCATCTTGCACTCTATCAGCTGACTGTGACACCGTGCGGGCAGCGTGGCGGTGCCTCCGCTGTGCAGACGCTGGGGCGCCGGCGTCCTCAGCTGCAGAAACGCGTGTGGAGTTTCCTCTGCGGGCGTGTGCGAGGACAGGACGTAGCCCGGGTCCTCTCCCGGACTACTGACCTCGGTCTCAGCGGGACCGGAGGAGCCGTAGCCGTTGTAGCAGCTCTGGAGCTCAGAGTCCGTGCTGTCCCTGGTGTCCCGGTTAAAGGACGATCGCGATATCACACCAAACTTGCGCGTGCGTTTGCAGTTTTCTGATTGGTCGGGGGGGTGAGGAGCAGCTCCGACCTGATGCTGATGCTGATGCTGATGCTGCTGCTGATGCTGATGCTGATGCTGCTGATGCTCCTCAGAGCCATCGCTGCAGACAAGCACACCGCCGTTCACATCACACGGAGGGAGCGGGGCCTTTCGCTTGACTCGCCGCAGCATGATCAGGTAGATGCAGCCGCCGTTCCAGCACTGGTCAGCCAGGTAACTGTGAACAACATTACATACAAGTTCACACACAATCCATGTCACAGGTCAGTGTTTCCCCTCACATTTCCACCTCAATGAGTCGCACAAAGCAAATCACACAGGACAGTGAGCGGCCCCAGAGTGCAGGAGGACTCCTCTACGACCATGATGAGAGGAAACACAAGTGTCTGTCTAATTTCTAAAGCGCGTGTTGTTTAAATATCAGACATACCGATACCATAGAGTTCAATCTGAATATCTACAACAACCCATTAGGTCCATTTTTTCCAACAGTTACAGTCTCTGCATTGTGTTGGGCTCTCAGTTGACTGGTTGACACTCTGACAGCTTTGACGCTTTGATGTTGATTCATGGATGATTTTTATTGCTCACAAGCACTTCCGGATCTGGTCTCAATTAATATTCAGTCTAAAATAAATCCATAATCAAAGGAAACCTAAAATATTAAACATGTGAGCTGTAAATAAATATATTATATGGCCAACATTCAGACTATTATCAGAATCAAACAATTATGTCATAAATTATCTGAACACACTACTGCTAAAAATTAATTAAAACACATCCCTCTCTGTCAGATGGGATATTCATAAATATATTAATGAATACAGTAGATCTTCATTTCATTGTCACACACTCACCTAGGGGATACAAGCCAGATATGACTTGCTCCTGTGGTCATAGACTTAACATAGGGCAAAATATAAAACATAATAAAATAAAATAAATATAGAAACGAAAAGATAAAAAACACTTTACCAAATACAAGTAAATAAAAATCAATTCTGTATTACAAGATTTTGCTGTGAGATACAGGACAACCAACACTGACAACCTGACGTCATTGTGCCACTGTCTGCCACTTCATTACATAACCTGAACACACACACACACACACACCTGCCCACACATCAGACTGACCGGTTTTGACCAATCACTTAAACTGGGGGTAAAAAGCAGGTAGTGCACGGCCCTGATGCCCGCACACTTTCACTCAGCAGATGTTCTGGTCAGTTCCTCCGTACTACCGGTAAACTCACCTTCATAACAACAATCCACCCAGGTGCAGGCACACCTGGATTTTAGAGGGAATAGGAGAAGGCCACTCCAAATGATTTATTGCATGACTGAGTCCAACAACAGGTTTTTTTTTTTGCCGTTAAAATAGCAAAAGTGGATTTGGACAAGACATGAATGCACTTAAAGGGATAGTTCACCCAAAATTCAAATTTCACTCATTATCTACTCACCCTCATGTTGACTAAGAGCTGTGAGAAGTTTCAGAGTCCTCCGTTCCTTCTCTGAGTTACGAGGGGGGGTCCGTGCAGCAGTATTTGTCCATATAATGGTTGTCAATGGATACCAACTTTCTTCGTCCAAAAAGACCCACCAAAAAACATCCAAATACCTCCATACTGCTCGTCTGTAATGACCCTCTTGTATTGAAGCCCCGACATGAGAAATTGTTCCGCCGGGACACAGGAAGAGCAGTGAACCGAGACACTGGGAGCTTCCGCTACAAACAAGCTTAAAATATAGACTTATTTAATTTTTTTCAGAACAATTTCTCATGTCGGGGCTTCAATACAAGAGGTATGGAGGTATTTGGATGTTTTTTGGTGTGTCTTTTTGGACGAAGAAAGTTGGTATCCATTCACAACCATTATATGGACAAATACTGCTGCGCGGACCCCCCTGTAACTCAGAGAAGGCACGGAGGACTCTGAAACTTCTCCCAGCCCTTAGTCGACATGAGGGTGAGTAGATAACACCATGCGCTTCGATCATTAAAAATGGAGCCATAAATCAGTTGCTCAGGATGGTTCAGAATAGAGCTGATGCAAATCTGATGCTCAAGAGATTGTGTAAAAAAGTTGTGTCACTGGAGCATCTCTGTAGTAACTGAAACTTTTACAGTATATTTACATCTTGTCTATATCTAGACAAGGGTGCAGGTTTGAACATGGAAGGCAGGGACATGCCCCGACCGATATTTAACTGAACCCGTTCTGCTTGCACTGAATGTATTACTGTAGACATTTCCAATGTGCACCCAGAGGCTACATATCTGAGATGGCTGATTTAGGCATGCCATGTATTAGGGAAACTGCAGCTGCACTGAAAATAAATATACAGTTTGTCTTTTTAATCTTTTAATCTTGATCTGTTTCTGTGTATAATCTTAAAGGGATAGTTCACCCAAAATTCAAATTTCACTCATTATCTACTCACCCTCATGTCAACTAAGAGCTGTGAGAATCCTCCGTGCCTTCTCTGAGTTACGGGGGGGGGGGGGGGGTCCACGCAGCAGTATTTGTCCATATAATGGTTGTCAATGGATACCAACTTTCTTCGTCCAAAAAGACACACCAAAAAACATCCAAATACCTCCATACTGCTCGTCTGTAATGTCCCTCTTGTATTGAAGCCCCAACATGAGAAATTGTTTGGAAAAAAATTAAATAAGTCTATGTTTTAAGCTTGTTTGTAGTGGAAGCTCCCAGTGTCTCAGTTCACTGCTCTTCCTGTGTCAGTGCAAATCTTGCGTGATTTGCACTGACTGGTGGAACAATTTCTCATGTCGGGGCTTCAATACAAGTGGGACATTACAGACGAGCAGTATGGAGGTATTTGGATGTTTTTTGGTGTGTCTTTTTGGACGAAGAAAGTTGGTATCCATTCACAACCATTATATGGACAAATAGTGCTACGCTGAGCCCCCCGTAACTCAGAGAAGGAACGGAGGACTCTGAAAATTCTCACAGGTCTTAGTCGACATGAGGGTGAGTAGATAATGAGTGAAATTTGAATTTTGGGTGAATTATCCCTTTAAATACAAAATCAGGTGATATGTGAATCCATTCAGCTGACTGCATTAAATCGTTCTGTTTTGGAAAGGTTGTTGTTGTTGAGCCCCAAACCTACGCACTTGCCAGCCTCTCCGCACACTGTTCAGCAGCTGTTCACTCACACTGACAAACATCAGGCAGATGTGACTGCCAGCCACAGCCTGTGTGTGTTCTCTTCCTCGAGACGGCCGGGTTTGCAGCATTATAGACAGTGAGTTGATCATTCAGAAGTTTGTGAGGGGTTCAGGATGAAGTTGATCCTCTGTTGTGGTTAACATTCCTCAAAAACCAGACGACAGAGGAGTCTCCGCTGTGACTGGCTGTGACTCATGTTTGTCTGCTGCGTGGAGTTAATGGTGCAGAAGCTGAAAATGAGCACCGTGACCAGTCAGATCACAAGTTTGTGTCTGTGCAACTATTTCGCAACAGTGTAGGATCTTATCTAGTGTTTCTACTTCTCCACACGCCAAAAAACAGTCCAGCTTGGACCAACGTTCACAGAGCCGCCCTCTATGCCGGCTCAAGCCAAACATTAACCTCCAGGTCCGACTCCAGCAGTGAGTCAGTCCTCATAGGCTCTCTCATAATTAAAATGTCCAACTTTACGGCATGAATAAACATGTTTACAGCCTGGAACAAAAACATCTTTGGTCTCTACAGCTCATTTCTCATTCATGACAACTGTTTATATAACTCGCTTGTTTACATTGTATTATGGCTTAAAGCTATGAGCAATTGAGGGCGTGGCCTCTTTGAGTGGCAGGTTGGTGAGTGTATGCTTGCAACAAACCAGCATGCACCGAAGTCTCAGCCCCACCCACATCCATTTTTGGATTAAATGGGAGTTAAGGGGGTGCAATTTATATTCACAAGCTGAATATAAAAAGTGAGTTATTTATATTTTCTTATGATAACATTAAATGTGAATACAGCTAACAGTCATATTGAACATTACAAAAATTAGTAGGGCTGGGACGATATGCTTTTCTCCCGATTCGATTCCTCTACGATTTTTTGGATGGCGATTCGATTCAAATTGCGATTCTATGATATTGCCGATTCTCTCGATTTTTAGTCTGCATTCTTAATATTTATCTGCACACAAATACTGCAGGAGTCTATAAATTAACATACTCCATTATAAAGTGAACTTAAACCCTTTTCAAAACCTGTAATCTCTGTATGTAAAAAAGGCTAACAAATGCACATTGCACAATATTTAAACAAAAAACAAAAAACAAAAAAAAATTTTCAAAAAAAAAAAAAAAATCGATTTAAAAATCGTCAAAAAAGATATTGCGATATTTATGTGAATCGATTTTTTCTCCCACCCCTACAAATTAGTAAGCGCTGACGTTGACAAACGTAAACGTACCTAAGAGATCTGTGCCGAATCTTGCAAGAAAAGTCTTTAAAAAAAGTTAATTTTCTCCTGATTTGTTTTCATTTGTTTACATTTTGAAAATGTTCAGAGGAGATGTGGCTTGTGAAAAATGACTTCAATATTTACTTCGGTGAGTATGGGGCTTCAGAATCAACAATAATCTGTGCCTATGTTCACTTCCCCCGTTGCGGTCATAGACTCAAGACCTGCTGCTGGTCTCCCTAAAGGTGCAGGGTGGTGGAGAAACCCACGTGACATAGATACAGGAAACTGACTCATCTTGTTTCTAAACCGTCTTTGAGGAGGTTTATCTAGAGTCTATGGTCCACACGCGTAGATTTTGTTACGATTTGATTGAACCACCGTATATCTGATCCTTGATCCTCCTCTAGCACCAGCAGCCCGGTCCAGCTCTCGTCTTCTCTGTGTTGCAGGTTAAAACATGACTCAGGTCAGCAGGTCATGTTTACGACGACCACACGAGGACAGTTGGTGTTTTGTGGACAAAGAGTTTCAGTGTCCATTTAGGAGTTAGGACAACAAACAAAAAAATGTAGTCCTGGACCCAAAGTGGGACTGTTGGGGCTGTTGGATTCATCAGAGCGCTCTCAGTAAAGATCTCTGGCCAGGTTTATATCCTGCAGCATTTAGCAGCTGTGGTTAGCATTAAGTGTTGTCACTGAGCTGATCCAAAAGTATCTGTGGGACATTGTCAGATGCAAACTGGGGAAATTTATCAGTTTATCTCATACCACAGCGGCTGTTAGACAGATAAACATGAGACAAAGAGATTTGTCTTGTAGTAAATATTATATATAACAGACGGATTACTAGAGTAGTAGGACCTTTAAAATCTCTGATTGTATTTCAACATTGTACTTTTAACAAGAGCAGGTCAAAACCTTGTATGTATCTGGGCCTCTGATGATGAAATCCTGGTTTTTGTAACTGTTGTCTGACGAAAATCACCAAATATATGAAATGAAAGATGAAGATTAAGCACTCAAACACAGTCATTGTGGCAGGAACTAAGCCCAAATGTCATGTGCTCCACCAAATGACCCACTACTCTACAGCCTCCACCTGGGATCAAAATCAATGATCAGAACTTTTTACTGGACTTTAAAGGATTGCTGCTTCAATGTAATGATGAACTGTGATTTGGTGTTTCATTTGCTGGATTTTTCAAAACCATATTGTTATTTCTTTTAATTTTCAGCAAAAGTGAAATCATATGAGACCTCATAAGCTTGTGCCACTGCCATCATTTTCCATGTTTGGTTCCTGTGTTAAAGGTCCCATATTATGAAAAACTGTCTTTTTCTGGTCTCTACATACATAAACGTATCCTCCCTGAGCCTATCAACTCCTAGAATGAGGAAAGCAAACGGGTCCTGCATCGACTCTGCAGCCCACCGACTGGTAAAACGGAGCTCATACAGGCTGTTCAGACTCAGCTCCTGTGGTGATGTCACGACGGGAGCGAGTCCGGCCCCTCAGCGCGATAAAACGCCTACCACGTCTGTTTCTATGGCTGCAGTGCACAGCAAGAAACTCCTGAGCTAAATTGATGAAATACCGACCAATTTTAAGTCATAAAGTGGTAATAATCTTTGCCGTGTACAGTAACCATGTTACTTAAAGGTGCAGGCACAGAAACAGCTTGTTCTCAGCAGAGCTCATTTGAGCGACTTTTAGACAGCCGACATTCAGGACCACGGATCAGTTTGGGGCAATACATTTTGAATACAGTGTAGTTGGACGTCTGACAGCTGTGTGAAATTGAGTAAAAATAGTATAATATGGGATCTTTAAAGGGATAGTTCACCCAAAATTCAAATTTCACTCATTATCTACTCACCCTCATGTCAACTAAGAGCTGTGAGAATTTTCAGAGTCCTCCGTGCCTTCTCTGAGTTACAGGGGGTCTCGGCATAGCAGTATTTGTCCATATAATGGTTGTCAATGGATACCAACTTTCTTCGTCCAAAAAGACACACCAAAAAATATCCAAATACCTCCATAGTGCTCGTCTGTAATGTCCCTCTTGTATTGAAGCCCCGACATGAGAAATTGTTCCGAAAAAAATTAAATAACTCTATATTTTAAGCTTGTTTGTAGCTCCCAGTGTCTTGGTTCACTGCTCTTCCTTTGTCAGTGCAAATCTCTCGTGATTTGCACTGACCGGCGGAACAATTTCTCATGTCGGGGCTTCAATACAAGAGGGACATTACAGACGAGCAGTATGGAGGTATTTGGATGTTTTTTGGTGTGTCTTTTTGGACGAAGAAAGTTGGTATCCATTCACAACCATTATATTATATTATATACCCCCCCGTAACTCAGAGAAGGAACGGAGGACTTCTCACAGCTCTTAGTCGACATGAGGGTGAGTAGAGATAATGAGTGAAATTTGAATTTTGGATGAACTACAGTATCCCTTTAAGTTTTCATCACAGTTTTCTTACCTGGCTCCGCTGACGTCCACTCCCACCATCAGCTGCCCGTTCACCGACAGCAGTTCGTCCCTCAGTTTGATCCCCCCGCAGCGAGCAGCCGGGCTCCTCTTCCTCACCTCCGTCACCCAGATGCAGCCCACGTCCATGATGGGGCCCTGGTCCCGCCTCCTCCTCGGGCCGCCCTTCTTCCTCCCGTCCGGGTCCCCGAAGATGGGGATGTTCCCGAAGCTGAGGCCGAACTCAGCCGTGTCCCCTTCGTCTTTACCGAGGCAGACGGCGTGAACCTCCGTGTCCGCCCCCTCCCTGCATGAGAAGGAGGAGGGGCTCGCCGAGGGAGGGGCTGCGTCACCTTCCATAAAGTTGAACTTAATGTACTCCACCAGCTTCTGGATGGCAGCGAGACACAGGGACATGTCCTCCACGGTGCCACTGTTAACACTGCTGCTGCTGCACACGCTGTCCCGCTCCCCATTCTGGCTGGAGTCAGGATCCGCATGCTGCAGGAGGGGGAAGAGGAAGGAAGCGTCAGTGATCCTGTCTGTGTCTGTTTTAACAATCATGGTGGTTTTATTTCACCAGAATAATCGCTGGATTTTTTTTTATCTTCAATCTGTGCAATGTGTAAACTTTTACAATATCCAAGTGGGTCATTTCCTGCTGGCTGCACTGTCTGTCAGCCGTACCAAGATAAGAAGACCAAACAATCAGTCGCCATCAAAAAACATTAGACACACAGCTGAGTGATAAAATACTTAATGGATGAAGCTTCTTCTAGATAAGACTTCTTATCCACGACAGGAACCAGCAGTGTGTTCTGGCTCTGAACCAGAGATCTTTAAAATTAAATATGCACTTAGAGAAACTCTACGTCTTGGAGCTGGTTGTATTTATACAGGCACAATTTTATGCATTCATTGTAATTAGTGGAGTGGAGTGTAAATCTAAATTTGGTTAAACTCTATAAGAGGATTTGCAACACACCAACCAACCAACAAACCAGGTCTCAGGTGTGTACAAAATCTTAAACTCTGTGTGTACACACAACACCAAAAATACACATACATGCTTTTCATTCAAGAAATTGTCTGCATGTGAAAAAGCCTCATTTCCTCTCCCACAATTCGCAATAAATGGATGAAGACCCTCCCTTAATCAATCAGTTGGTATAAAAACACCGATTGTCACAAGTGATCAGACTCAGAGTAAATCAGCATTTTACAATAATGGCAAGATGTTAAACTGAAGGAAACAATGAGCACACCACATCGGTGGCCATTTGCTGCATGTCATTCCCTGTCTCCCTATTTCCTGTTTCTCTACTGTCCTATCCATTGAATGCCTGAAAAGACCCAAAAAATACTTTAAAAAAGAAAAGAAAAGAAAGAAAAACTATTATTTCCACCTCTGAATTGTGTAAATGTCAAACCTCAAATGATTTTTTGTTTCCCTCTCTATCACTTCACTGTAATTTGGGTCACTTGAAGTGACATATTGAGTGAAGTGATGTATTGTGACTGCACATTGTGTATATAAACACTAATTTATTTGCAGGAAATGGGCTATGCATGGTTTTTGTGTGTACACAAAACGCGTCATTTCTGCATTTTGATCCCATCACATCATATCAGCTGTTGCTGCTGTTACATAACGCTGCTGTGCATCATGAGAACCGGATGGTACAAACACAATGCACCCGGCAGCTTCCAGCTTGTTTCATCAGGGGATATACAAATGACTGTCAACACACAGAACACAAGTGATTTTTAATGTAGGGTCTGTAACCACACACCCATCATCCATGTCTCACTGTGATTGGCTCGGAGCGGCTGCACTATAGACACCATGCTTTCATACAACTTGTCATTTCTCCATAAATAGATGTCAAGGACAATGAGACTTCCTGTTTACATCCCTTCAGATATACACATAAGACAGATTTAGCGTCTCTGGGCCTTCAACAGTCTCAGATGTGGGGCATTCGCCATTTGTCTCACAGGAACTGTCGGCGTCAATGACAGAAGAACTACATTATAGTTCACGGTAAATTATAATCTTTTATACGCCCTACATTATTATCACCAAAACGTTCTCACATTCACTTAAAATATCTCCAAGTACACAAACAGTGTGACTGTCATTAATCAATTATTTTGGTACATGTACTTCATTGTTACTACAGGAAATATCTACAGTAAGTGATCACTGATGTATTTTAATTGAATATGTTAATTTTTGCTGCTTTGTATGCCAGTTCTAAAACAGGGCACTGGTTTAAATGTTGTCAATGTTCTCCTCAGAATCTGAGCCGAGGTTTTCTGCCTTGACGTTAATCTGATATTTCATATCTAAGCAGAAACATATGGGATGTCGTCTAAATCAATATCAATATCAACACAAATATAGATGAATGAATGAATAAATAAATACATAAATAAATACAGCTGTGAGATGAATCCTGGAATAAAAGAAGTAGATAATACATGTAGAAATATAGAAATGAAGGTAAATATTAATAAAAAATGAATGCCATAAAAATAAATAAATAAATAAATACATAAATACACATAAATAGTGTATATGTTTTTGTTAAAAATGACATTTCTATTTATTTCAGAGGATTTATATTTTGTAATTCCACAATTACTTTTACAGTAATTCCTAATGCCAGGTCAATATGTGAGATAACCACACCCCCTAATTTTAATATTAAAGATGGAAATAAAAAGGGAAGGGAAGTGGCTTAAAATATGCCATTTGGAAATATCACCAACTATTTATAGAATTAAAAGTCCCCAAAAATAAATAAAGATGTCATTTTATATTTACATTTTTTAAAATCTGTTTACTATCTATTTGGTATATTCATTATTTTAACTAATTGATTTATTTCAGGGTTTTTTTTTCTGTATCTATTAATTGATGTATTTATACACTTATTTAAGTAAATAAACATCGTTTTCCACAGAAACACATGGAGGGTGAGGTGAGTTTAGTACCTTGGAGCCAGAACTGTCCTGACTCAGGTTGCGGTCCGGCTGTGATCTGGAGCTCCGTCCCCCCTGCCACTCCTCCAGCAACGGGAGGATGCTGAGGGCGTTGTCCTGAGTGATGGGCATCCTGGCATCCTGGGCCTCTGGGTGGGTCTGGTCTCTCACCAACAGCCACACCGATTCCCCCGGGCACAGGATCCAGTACCGGGGTGGGCCGACAGCCCAGAATCCATTTCTGAGAAACTCTGCTCTGAAATCTCCAGGTGAGCCAGGGTGGAAGATCTCAGACTGATGGCAGGTTATCTCTGCAGCACCAGTTCATCACCTGGAGACAAGACGTGACAAATTAAAAGATGCATGAGGAAACGCTTTTCATTCTTTCTGTTAGTTTTCCTGCTTTCATTTATTTCAGCCCACAATCAAATATTACAATAAAATAAACAAATCCTTTCTCTTCTATCACATTGTTGTTTGAGTCCTTTCACTTCGGGCTCTGTCTTCTGATTTACACAAAATACAGAAAATTCTTTCTTGCTAATTTTGCTCCCTCTCTCAATCAGACAAACTGATATGTTACAATTTATCAACACTCAGGAAAAAGGTAAAGTAAAACTACTTTAAAATAATACAAAAACTCAAAATCTTTCCAAGAATACTTGTCATATTTCTTGTCAAAATATCTAATTTCTAGTCAAAACTAATCTCTTTCCACTTAAAATAAGACTCATACTAAATACTAAAGATACTAAATATTTACTTGTTTTTAGATTATTTTCACTTGAAATAAGTAGAAAAATCTGCCAGTGAAAGTACGTTTTTTGTGCTTGTAATAAGAAAGAAAAACTTGCCCCACTGTCAGATTTTTCCACTTATTTCAAGTAAAAAATATGCTTGAAAGAAGTAAAAAAGTGTCTAAAAACAAGCTACCCTTTATGTGATTTTACATATAATGAGATTTGTTTTGAAATAAGACAAATATTCTTGGAAAGATTTAGAGTTTTTGCAGTGCAATCATGCACAGATGAACAGCATCACTGGCCAATAGCAGTACTTAAACAGCAGATCTGCTTAATCAGGAGGTCAGAGGAGAAAAACTTAAGACCCAGTTTTTGTTTTTTTTGTTTTCCAAATTTTGTGCAAGAAGTGAAAGAGCCCATTCATCACGAAACCTTCGGAGTCGACACATGGTTCAAACCACAAATTACTCAAAATGAAAAAATCAGTCATCAAACCCGGTTTTGGCTGTTCATAAAAAAAACAACAGCAATAGTTTGTCCAGTAAATGAAACACCACGTGATGTAAGACTGACTCAGATTTAATGAATCTGACCCACATGTGAATGTTCCAGTATGCGTGTGTGTGTGTGTTTGCACAATTTAACAGCACAGTATCTTATAATTTACATCTTGCAGAACATTCACAGTGGATCAGACATAATGAAAACCCCCAAAGATCATCAACACATCACCTGCTCTTTACCTATGAACAGTGATTAGTCCAGACTGAAGGAGGGTCGAGCCATGACCCTTATATACTATACACTTATAACTGGTGGACATGAATCTGTATATATCATGCATTTGAACACTTCCATCAGTAGACACTGTCCCTGGTTGATACAAATCCATCTACAAACTTCTGCTTCTCTTCTGCAGCCGATAAAGCTCTGCCTTGTAAATGACTGTAAAGTTTGTTGTCAGTCCCTCAAGGGCCCCGCTCATAGTAAAGTGAGGAATCTGGGTTGACCCTCCATCCCCAGGCCTAACTACAGACAGAGAGCGGAGCACGGCCACATCTGTGGCAGATATAGACAAAAACACAGGCTACACAAGACCACACTTAAATGACTATGCAGAGCAAATGAACTGTTGGGCTCTGTGGTACCATCTGTCTCTACTATTCCTGTACATTACAGGGCCGGCCCCGCTCTGGCCCGAGCTCAACCGTGGGCCGGGACGGGACGGGAGGTGTAGGTTTACAAGGAAGTAGCTGAGGTACGGGGAGGGAGGGAGTTAAAGAGATGGACAGGAGCTGTTCTTGGTTTATTCCTGAAATGATCCCGTGCAGCTCTGTCGGGGAAAGATAACTCTGATCTCTGATCTGACTGGGACCATGATGACAGCTGCATTATCGGAAATGTAGGATCCAGTGTTTTGTTTTGTTTTTGCTTGAGTCATAGAAGAGAATAAAAGTTTGATTTAATTCTTATCATTTTCTAAATTAAAGCAGAAGTAAGCGATCCGGTCGTTTTGGATAACTTCCTGTCAGCAGATGGAGTTAGCAGTCCCCGCCCTCGTCCCTACGTCACCACATTCACGCGCATCCCTTGGCTGCACACACAGAGAGGACCGCCCCTTTATGCCGTTCTCTCTCCTCATTGGATAAAGGTTGTAGGATACAAGGAAAGTTTTCTCCTCGGCTTACAGCAGAGCAGAGTGACTGACAGACCCGTGTTTCAGACCAAACACTCTATATAAGTGATTGCTGTTGGAAGATATAACTATTTAAGACTTATATTAACACAAACATTCCACTTACTTCTGCTTTAATTGATAACTAGCCGCTGACCAAGGATGTTGTGGTTCATCAGCATGGACTGTTCATATCCACATGTTTTGTGGAGGTGTGTTTTATAATTGAGGAAACATTGTAGTAAGAACAGATAAACTGCCCCGTGTTTCCAGTCCAACAATAACAAACCTCCTGTTTGTTCCCGCTGCATTGGGGAGAGGGGAGGGGGGGGGGGTGGGGATCCTGATGTGGGCGTGTAGAGAGAATTCAGCTGAGTGTACAACTCTGTGCATCACCACAGACGGCTGGCAGGCTCCTCTGCTCCCTTTATTTAGACAACCCCTGGGAAAGGACACAGACTGAGCTGGAAACGGGCGCTGAGTAAAAGCCAGGAGGACAAACGTAGATATACACAATCACACCACACGCCTGTAAATCACTGTCAACAAACACCATGTTAGGGGGGCTGATCCCAAACCAGGGTCTTCAGAGTCAGAGTCAGAGTCTGTACCTGCACTGGATCAGTTTTGTGTTTTGCTCATTTTGATACTGGGTTTCTACTCTAGTTGCTGCAGAGTCACAGGTTGAACAGATGAGTGTGACTGTGGCTGCAGCAGGACAGACTGACTCCCATCATTCCCTCTGCAGAGCATGTGATGATAAGACTGTGCTAAATATTTCACATATTTCACAGGTAGGGTGGGTCGCCTGCTGATAGACCTCTGGTCCCCCGGGCCAGATACTGAACTCTGACACGCTCTGGTTTGGAAGTGAGTGCATGTGTGTGTGTGTGTGTGTGTATGACCGTTGGTGTGAATGGCCGACTGTGCTGCAGTGTAAAACACTTTGAGAGGTTTATACATCAGAGCATCACTGTGTTGTTCTCCATTCACCTCATTTATGTCATTGTCTGACTACTTGTTTTAACACAGTCCAACGTGCTCTGCATTATAAGCTTTGTAGAGTCATTTTAAGAAAATCAAGTACATTAATAACAATGAAATTGATTGTAAAACTATATATGATATGTATAATATTATACATATTGTGTTTATAGATAAATTAACTACTCATCCATCAATAAATTCCTCAGATTTAAAAATGGATTTTCAAGTACAAGCTAATTTTAGCCTTTCACTGACACTCGGGGCTTCAGAGCTGGTAAAAGCCAGTCTAACACTATAACCAATCAGAGAACTTGTTACATCCCACAGTGCTGCTTGATTATGAAAATACTCACAATCATGATTATGTTGATCAACATTGTGATTATGATTATTTAAAACCATTACCCATTATTTTTTGAAACACACTGAGAAAATAGGATCTAGAAAACAAAAAAACAAAAAAAAAAACACACAAGTTATTTTATGGTTACATGTTCACACACCCCTGTCAGACACAACAGAACTGCTTGTATGCCAGTCACAACAACATGAGGATGCTCACAAAAGTTGACATCCATCTCCACTGCCTAGAGAAAAAAAGTGCTCACTCAGTAGGAAACTCGCAGGTGATATCTGAACTTGTCTGTTCAAATCTTTCACTTGTTGTCATCCAAAATATTTTTTCGATGATTCAACAGAACCATTCACTTAAGATTAGATCTTAAAACTTTTGTCACCAATAGAAACAGACAGGTTACCTACTGTTGCAGCTGTGCAGTCAAAAAATCTGCTCCACTGATTCAATTCTGTGCAACAAACCAGTTTAAACCTAAAACCTTCAATAAACAGCCCAAAGTTGCAAACTTCTCCCCGTCTCAGAACATCTCTTCTTGTCAGTCCTCACCGTGCGTCTCCAGGTAACCAGGACGACACCTGAATGCATCATCAGCTTTTTTAATGAGTCTGCCTAAAGCTCCTCGACATGATGTGTAACAGCGATCGCCCACGTGTGATGTGTGACATGCGTGACGGAGGCGGCTCATGTTAAAAATATATAGTCGTGCTCCCAGAGGCAAAGGAGCATGACCATGTAAACCATTTATTTATGGCTCATTACATTCATGTCACAACATGATGACACTACGGCTGTTGAATTTCCTGATTGGCAGTCTCCAGCTTGTCCAGAAACATTACAACATGAAACATCTCCTGTCTGAGCTGAATTAAAACTTTGCAGGTCTCAGACCACAGAAAGTTTCCTCCACTTACTATTAAAAAAGACCAACTGCACATATACAAGATCATCAACTTAAAGCATTAACAAAAATAGCTGAATTGTGCTTTGCTGCGCGCAGTGAAACACTTTTTTTTTTTACCATCTTCAGGTTCAGTGGGAGGTTTCATGCAGATCAAACCCTCCACAGGAAACCGTCAGAGCTTCAAGACCCATGGGATGAAGGTAGTGATTGTAATTGGTCATGACTGTCACCAGCACTTCAACCTATAATGTATGATAATATATTCTCTCTGAACTACGGGTTCACTATGCAACTCCTGCTGCTCAGTGAGGGTTTAGATTTATTTGACTCTATTGGACTGATAAAGTTTATTTACATGTAAACATAATATCAATTCAACCTTATTGAAAATATTGTGTTGTGAGTAGTGTCGGGGACTTTGTTGTCATTTTTTCCTGACTTTGTGACAGTTACAGCATTCAGTGGTCCTTGCTGAACCAGAGGTAATACAGCTGTACTGATGGAGAGGCGAGTTTTCTGATGTAAACAGAGAATAAAAGTACTCTCACTGCTTGATTTCTTTAAGGACAGGGGTCCCACATGTGTCACTCTACTTGATATTAATTAATTAGCCTTACATTAATTGTTGTTATAGCACACATACACAAATGTAAACAAAGTAGTAAACTAGAGTGCGGGTCAGGAAACGGTTTGTGTGGTTTAGCTGTACAGCAGGACTGCACAATTAACTGCAATATTATATAGCAAACACCACATCCAAATGGCTCCATTTTTATAATAAAGGGTAAAAAAAAAGAGTCTGAGTATGTCTATGGTAGCAGCACAGGTGTTGTTGTGCTAGAGAGACGCCCAGGTCTAAAAATCATATCAAATCAAATAGCCCCAGAGCGTCCTCTCCTCTGATTGGCTCTCTGGTCTTACTGACACATCTTACTAGGGCTGGGACGATATGCTTTTCTCCCGATTCGATTCTTCTAAGATTTTTTGGATGGCGATTCGATTTAAATGGCGATTCTACGATAGTGCCGATTCTCTCGATTTTTAGTCTGCATTTTTAACATTTATCTGTACACAAATACTGTAGGAGCCTATAAATGAACATACTCCATTATAAAGTGAACTTAAACCCTTTTCAAAACCTGTAATCTATGTATGTAAAAAAGGCTAACAAATGCACATTGCACAATATTAAAAAAAAAATCAAAAAACTTTTTTTTTTCAAAACAAAACAAAAAAATCAAAAAAAAAAAATCTTTTTCTCCCACCCCTACATCTTACCACAGATTCAGAGCTGAGAGAGGAGATGTAAAACCTTCACTGAGATGGTTTTTGGCTCTTTGGTGGATTAACACCTCAAACCAAACAAAGGAGAAGAGGAAAGTACATCTTATATAAAAAAAAAATTAAACCCTGTTCATTTGTTCTCTGCAGTAATGTAATAAAGTTGCTGATTTAAACTTCACGCCTGGTGGAGGTCAACATGTGATCCTTTCTCCTGTGCAGCTTTCACCAGTTGAATGAGCCTCCTCTCAGGCAGGAGGAGTGTTTATTAAAAAGTGTTTCAGGAGCCTGATGATGACAGTCTCCTGTGTGTGTCACGGTGCCTGCAACCGTGTAATGAGGCTGAGTGAAAGACGCCTCTTCATAAAGGCTTTACAGTCTAATCTTCAGACAGAGAGATGGAAACTGAATCAGTTCATCAGCTGCTGTGCTGACACACATCCGTTAAATAACAACAGTATTAACATGACATTTCCAGTAACGACCTAAATCCCTCTGAATGGAGCCCTCCCCCTCTCGACATAATCTCTGGCTCAACCCTCATAACAGAATTAAAGACCTTCAGTCTGTGTTGATGCAGATTCGGAGCTGCCCACCTGCATTAGAAACCGCGGTCAGCTCGTTTACAAGGTGTCCATCCACATAGGTGTAATCAGGGTGTGACCATGGCAAAAACAGCTGCATGACATTCAGCGACAGTACCAGTCAGGTCCAAAAGAGGCCAAAACACCCAAATTATAGAGTCTTAGACCTGATGTTTTCAGATCCACATGATACACCTCTGTGTAAAACGGAAGTTGCTTAGTTGTAGAAAATATTACAGGCAAAATACCAAATAATGTGCAAATTACAAGCAAGGACCAACAAAGACATTTGCGGTACTAGCAGTGGGCTAGCTGCTGTTAGCTGGCTAGGTGCTGTGAGATAGAACAGGTAGAAAGGTTAACTGCTAGTTTTCAACAGTTGACAGTCTGGTCAGCACCAATTTAGCTTTTGAAATGATATCTCTAGGATGAATACTGCAGCCTTAAATGAAGGCCTCTGTGTGAAGAAATATTAGAAAGACTCAATATACAGCCTAAAAATCTATAATCTATAGCCTAAATGAAAATTGAAAATAAAATTGTTGATTCAGTTGTGTTTTGCTACATTCCTATCGTCAAATTTTATAAGCTTGTTATTCTCAGGTTCTACAATCAGTCACATTGTTTCTTTCACTCTTTCCTATTATTAGGTACTCCTAAATGTGTAAATATCAAACAATGTGTTGAGAAATGTGTTGAGAAATCTAGCTACTTCTGAGTATTTCAGTATTTTTAAAAGCAAAGTAGTCCAAGCTCAACCAGGAGGACTGATATAGCTAGTGACTCAAGTGCTGAAGCTGTGGACTTTGTCCTCACTGGAATTAAGGCTACAAGGAAAAGCATTAGTGACACTCTGACTCTTAAAATGAACCTTATCATCTGAATATGGCCAAACATAAACCTACATTAACCTCATAAACCAACATTGACCTCATAAACCTACATTAACCTCACCAAACTACAGTAAAGTATCTATTACAGTGGAAAAGTTTGAGCATCGTCAGTATACGACAACCTGCATGTCATCTCTTCCATTCACAACAAGTGCACGCATACCCATACACACACGCACTAGAGGTGGCTTAACCAAACGTGCCCATACCTTCCAGTTTAACAACAAGGATTAGTTTCCCACTCTTTGTTCCCTGTTTGAGACTGACCTACATGTCTCATCCCACCCTCCCCCTCCACCCTGCTTCTCTCCTGGCGCCATATGGCCAAAGATTAGAAAAAGCCCCATTTCAGTTCATCCCAAATGTCACACTGTTACAGAATAAAGGAACAACCCTGGTCTGGTGTGGTCCACTGTGGTCTGTGCACGTCAATCAGCCGCTGACACCGATTCTCGCAACGGGTCCTTGGACTTTTTTTAAACCCACCGTCATGCGACTGTCTCTCCTCTCTACGCCGTATATCGCTCCCAGCAGGGGAACATTCTTCCTGTCATTTCTGACAATCACAAATGAATTAGCAGTTTTTCCAATGCAGTTTTAAATGGTTTAATACGAGTCCATTCCAGTGGTTTGTGCCCAGTTTAACAGAATGTGCTGCAAAACCAGGCCAGTCTGTTAAAAGACTTTCTGCAGCTGCAGTGGTGATGGAAACCCTGTATCAACGCACCGGTATACTGTGCCAAATTTGGTCCAAAAGTTTAAGCAATTAAGCTTTTATTGTGTTGAATTGTGAGAAAAAGTGGTAAATTCTGAAACTTGCCAGACGAAGGAAGCAATTGATGTAACTTATTTTGTTTTAGCCCACAAACAGTAGCCTATATTTATTGATTTTCTACATGATGTAAACAGCTGATAAACAAGAGTTGCTGAAACTTTGAGTTCTTTAACAGGTGGAGCACCAATGTTACCAAATCTGACAAACACAACAACTCCAAACCCACGCAGTTCTTCTCATCCCTACGACCCATCGAAAGGTCCACTGCCAGCAGACATACTGGACCTTTGTTGACATGATACCATAAAAACAAAATGGTTTACACCAAAGATGTGACACATGTCCCATCCCTTCCCCTAAACAAGCCAATCGTTAACCTCATAACAGCCATTATCAAGCCAATGGTGTTGTTGCACTAATGCACGTCATGGACCCAATGGATAGTATGGCTGGTGGAAAAAGGTTTTATTTCTATTTTGCAGCAAAATCACTAAATCTGTTTGTTTGTTTGTTTTTAATCAAATTGGACCGGTGAGTTACGGCTCTGATCTTGTTAGCCCAGGGTCATTGCCAAGATGGCTGCTGAGGATTGCGCTACACACCCAACTTATTGAGTTATTACAATCAATACTGATTGGATGATCTTGGACAAAGATTAGCTACCTTTTTCATCTTCTATACAGTCTTCCCATGATCATGAAGTCAATTTGATGGTGGTTGAAGCTCCATGTCTTCCATCCAAGAGCCCATCTGATACTAGTATTACAGTGCACATCTTCAAATACGTAAAAGTTATTAGAATCAATCTAATGGATATGCATGACAATAGAATAGCTCTGCAATACATTAAGAGATTAAAATTCCTGAATCCATGCTGTTCGGTCATGTTTTATTTTACAAACTTAAAGTATTTTTATATGGCTCTTGCACAGTCCCACAGTGCAGCTTTGGTTTGCACTAGTTTTGCACCAAAATAGTGCATTACAGTGACTGAACTGACTGTTTATTTTTTTAAATGCCATAGTATTGAACATAGCTCTGTTATTATCTTGTGAAACTCTTGCACCACAGGTTACAAACTGTTGGACTGCTCTCGCTTTTCCAAACTGCAACATTTTAGCTGGACCTTTGCTCTCTGCTTATGTGACTGACAACTGATGTAGCCTACAACAAAGAATCAGGTTTAGGTTCTTAATCAATAAATCCAACATCAATAAGTCTTTAGAAAAAGCCTTGATCAATCCTGATAGTGATAACTGACATCAAACTGCACGGACACAATCAGAAAACAGCAACAATGTTGTGCCACCACCAGGTAACCTAGCGTCATTTTTCCTGCTCCTCATCTGCTTGATTTCTCTCTGCCTCCTCTGAAGTAAAGACCACCACCATTAAAACCACTACTCTAAGCCATGTGACAGTGACTGATGGGTCATATCACACATGAATACCACAGACCTACCCAGAGCAGCACATCACCATGTCAGCAGCAGCCAGCAACGGCTCGAAATCAACTGAAACGAAGATAGGAAAACCTCACCACAGCAGCCGAGGAGAGAGTCTGTGTGGCACGACGAAGTCCGGTTAAACTTGGTTATTATTACAGCGTGTAGAAGAGGACATGGTTTGTTTGGAGGTGCGACTGATTGGGGGGGGCTTTGAGCCTGAACGGGGGCTGGAACATGCCGGGGATTAGACATATTTATTGTTTCAGGCCGTGGCGAGCTGTGGTCAGCAGTTTGTGAGCAGCGTGCAGACAGAGGCAGAGCAGCCGGACTCTGTCCAGAGCTGGAGTCCAACACTTTCACACACACACACACACACACACACACACACACACACACACACACACACACACACACACACACACACACACACACACACACACACACACACACACACACACACACACACACACACACACACACACACACACACACACACACACACACACACACACACACACACGCGACCTGATCATAGTGTCACTAACTGCGAAGTTCACACACCAACTGCATCTGTGCATATATGTGGTGTGTGTTTGTTAGGGCAGACCTACACTGTCACTATTATAGCCTATTATTTCAAAAGCAGCATCAGGTGCTTCCCCTCTTCTTCCTGCTCTGACCAAATGACTTCCATATTCACTCTGACTAGGGTTGCAAAATTCCGGGAATTTTCAAAGTTGGAAACTTTCCATGGGAATATATGGGAATAAACAGGAATACATCCCAAATGTACAAAATTGAAGGTTGGCCCTTAACAGGGAACTTAAATATAGTTGGGGGAAATATATTGTAGCATAATCTTGGCTAAAACAACCAGATTTAATGCAAGTACACTTGCATATCTAGGCTATTCCTCAATCACATGCACACTGCACACTGCTTACTTTTTTTTTTTGGGGGGGGGGGCTAGTAATATTTTACTCAACATTCATGTTTTTGTTGTTCAGTAAAATAATTGATTGTTCTCAATTCTACTCACAAATAAATCAGATGCAATGTTTTTTAATTGTATTATTTTGCATGGATGTCTGCTTCTGACAAAACAAAATATTTGCATTTATGTTTGGATATGATACAGTTTGTTTAAATTACCCCCAATTTCCAGTTAATTCCCATAAATTCCCAATAATTCCCATAATTCTCATGGAAAGTTTCCAATTTGGAATATTTCCAAAATTCCCCAGTTTAACTTCCCATGGAAAGTTTCTGGAAATTTTCCGGAAATTTACTGGAAATTTCCCACCCTTTTGCAACCCTAACTCTGACTGAAATGGTTTGAATCCAATTCAAATTAAATGATCACCAATTCCATTGTCAGTCATGGTAGAAAGTATTACCTTTTTAAATTCTAATAATAATCAACACGTTTGGAGAAACAGTGAGCTGCTAGCTGCTGTGCAAACTGAGTAAAACTGGGTTGGAGCTCCTGTCAAGTGTGGGAGCCTCCGTGTGAGATGTTTCCAATCATGTTTAACATTTTGGTAACTCTTATAATCATCTCCAGTTGCAACAATTTCACCTAAAACCATCTGTCGTCCCCTTTTCTCCTGTGGAGGGTGCCGCTATGTGAAGAAAAGAAATGCTTTGTGGAGGTTTGGAGACCCAGGACTCACAAACAGCAACTGTGTATAAAGATGAGCAGAGGTGTTGTGGACACAGTCAGGACCCTGATACTGATTGTATACAACGCAACAGATGCTCCAAAATAACCAACTGCTCAAAGTCGCCTCAGGAATATGCTCTTATCTGCTTCCAGTCTGCTCAGACATGAATGTTTACAACACAGCGTGCTTGTAAAAACTTGACTTGACTAGACAATAAGCTAGAATCATCCGCTGTGTCCCTCCCTCTGAGGCCCTATAGTCTATCACAACAAACAGTGCCCACGCCTCGTATTTTAAGGAGGGCTTCACATTTCTCCACTTCTGTCTTAAGACAACAGTCACGTGCCGGCAAGTCCATCGAAACAAGTTTTATTAGCTTTGATAGTTTCCTCCTCTACTCCTAATTTGATTTCTGTGTAAGTGATGGAAGACGCAGCCCGTGTTCATCTTGACGTTAGTGAGATGCGCCAGTGGTCCGGGGTTAATCTAATCAGGAGGTATTTCCTAAAGTTGTAATCTTTTTTACTCTGAAATTCAATCCTCTTGTCTCCGAACAATGTTTCCTTGCCAAGTTGCAGCAGAAGGACGGCAACACAAAGAGGATATTTCATACTCCATCTACTGTAACTCAGACAGCTGACGCCTGTCTCATTCATAGGAAGCGTTTTAGAGAGAGGATATCTGGGGTGGGTGAGTGGGTGGGTAGCATAATGAATGTGCTCCATGTATTGTAGCTTGTTCTACATGAGATCTGTGCAGGGAACTGGAGAGAGCTGAAGTGAAGCAGCAAAGCGAGTTTGTACGTGTTCAGAAACAGTAAGTGAAGATGGATTTAGTGAACTGGTTCAGGATTAAACGTCTTTATCAGGGATTCTGGTTAATGCACTTTTTTTGTTCATTTAAGCTCTTGTTTTTGTCCAGAGTGAAATTCAACTTGTTGTGACTTGTCGTGAGTTCAAACTGTTGTTAAAACTGTTCCCATAGAAATTACTAATAAATAAAAAAAATATACAAGAACGCGAATGCAGGGACCCGACTGAATCATTTGATTCTCCCTGATGATGGATCGCACAGATTGCGTCATTAAAGTTTCTATATTAAAACATTTAATTGTGAAGATTCTGTCATTGCTAACCAGACCATGTTAACTATTAAAGAGCTATAGCACGCAAAGTGTAGCTGGAGACAGCAATCTTTGTTCTGCTCTGCAGCCTGCGGGATGAGAGACACGAGGCCGGACGAGCCAGAAGATAGCTGGTCAGCAAAAACTGAAGTTTCAAATTGAAACACTTGCACATACTGTATCACCTCATTAATAAACAACAGAGCTGGCCATGCAAATTCGCTATAATGAGCCATCCAAGTGAACAAACACTATAGAAAGAAGAAGCAGACCTCACGATAATGAAAGATTCCTGTCAAGACTTTAAGAGTAAAATCAGAGCAGAAACAGGATGCAGATTATGGAGTGTGATCGCGCTCAATAACATCATGTGATCTTTGTGCCAGCACCCCAATGTAATATAGACTAATAATATAATAGCCTACTATTTCAGGCCGTGTCTATATCCTAATAACCCTGACTCTTCTTTTAAGAATAGCGTGGTGACAGCTACAAATTTTCAGCAGCACCCAATTTAAAGCTCATGTTTTAATGTAACACCGCCGCTCACACACACATTGACCATGAGGCTGGGTCAGGCAAAACCCGAAACCACATTGGATGCACAAACAGGCTGTTCTTTCTTTTTTAAATCAAGTAATTATGCAAGAAATGTATCAATAAATAACAAACTTTTCTGTATTCATCATTATTGTGTTTTTTTCTTTCCCTTTTCTTAGTCTGTGGTATGCTTTTAATCCTCTCTTTGTGTTCATACTGAATAAAAAGACAGTGATGGAGAGCTGTTGCTTGCAGCCTCTCCTCTATAGCATCCATCACACTCAACATGTGTGATTTGATAGAGTGGAAACATCTGGTTCTGTATGGATCCCCCCACGAGAAGGAAAGGAAAATGACTGAATGAGCAGATACACAAACACTGTCTACTCTAGGTACAGTAGGTAGAAGTCTCAGCAACACGGTCCACGCAGAACTGAAGCGTAAACTGTAAATCGCTTCTGTCTGGTTCCTGAAGGTGGTAGACTGGGAATGATCAGAGCAGTCTGGATGGCAGCCTGTAGATGTAAAAGCTATCACATTATTTCACAGTGAGGTCATTTTCTTTCTTTCTTTCTTTCTTCCTTTCTTTTTTTTTGGAAAAGCTTGAGAAAACCAGTGAACGGAGTCGCAGAGAGAGGAGCGAGGCTTCCTCAGCAGGAAGGCAGAAGGTAAACCAATCTAACCGTCATGACAGAGACGGAGGAGGAATCACACAGGCTGACAGGCGGATGTGCTCAATGGATGTGTCTTCTACAGAGCTGCAGCGTCACTCAACCCTACATTACACACAGTGTGCTGCTTTGGTTTTGTCTCTGCAAGTATTAAAACTCATTTATTAACGCAACTACGAGTCACAGTGGTGGGTTTGACTCGGGTTGGAAAATGCAGCATGATGTGGTCACAAGGAAAAAGTCTGTGCAGGCAGGCGGCTGCCACGACAAAAACAACACAGACTGCTGCAGTTCAAATAACGGCTCTGAGTTTTGATGGTGAACTCAGCCTCTGCTATAGCCTTACCCTTCACACCCAGCACATTAGGAATGAATTGGAATAGCTAAACTGATTAAATGTCTATTTTTTTTATTTCTTTCTTTAGGAAAAGTAGTAGTAAGTGTGTGCAGACAGAGAGAGCCAGCAGCCAGGCAGCCAACAACAAGCAGCAAGCAGCTCAGCCAACCAGCAGCCAGCCAGACTCTTTACTCTACTCTGGGTCTGGTTGATTGATTGATTCGAGACTATATAATTACATTGTATCCCAACAAATAAACAACTCTGTAAACACAACCTGACAGGACAATAGTGGCTGTTCAACATGCCATGCAGGCTGCATCAGACTGTGTCAGTATGAAAAAGCAGAGAGCAGAGGAGACCGTACCTACCTTTTGGGCTACATGGTCATGAACTTCGCAGACTCCTAATCCCAGTGAAAGCATCAGGATATTCCATGTTGAAGGGTGTTTTTATATTAAAAAAAAAAAAAAAAAAAAAAAAAAGATTAACTAGGCACAGAGGTTACCTAGTTCTCCTCTGAAAAACTACACACGCAACTTATTAAAGCGTCTTGGCGGTTCGTTCAATCCGCTCAGCTTGAAGCCAACAAAAAAAAAGTGTTTCCAGACTTTAAATCTCCATTCAACAGAAACCTTCCAGGAACGGGGAAGAGGCGTCAGAGGAGCGGCCGTTCAGTGTGGAGCTGCTCCGCTTTTCTTTCTTTATCCGCAGGTATCGGGGGTTTGATGAGCTTTCATTCGGCCGCCCTGGCTGGACGTCCTCCTCCTCCTCCTCGGCTCCAGGCGAAGGGCGGAGCTTCGGGCTTCACATTTTGTTGAGGCGGCTGTTTTGTGGCCTGAACTCCGCCTCCTCCCTGGCTCCACTTCCTCCGACGACCGTGTGTGTGTGTGTGTGTGTGTGATGCTGCTGACCAGCGAGAGGCGATGTGGCGGAGAGCAGCTCACTGAGTTCCCGCTTTGCTCCATCAAGGCACCACCAGATCTATGGAAGACCCTGCAATTCAATAATAAATGAATTAAATCCTATGATATAGCCTAGGCCTATAAACTGTTATACATTTTGAAACATATAGCCTAAGCTTATGAACAGACTGACTGTAAATGTGTATGGGAGTCAATCAGTAAGTATCCATATAAAATACAAAATACAATTGGACATTTTTTTAAGGGGACATGAACTTTTTATCTCCACAAATTATATTTTAAAATGCCACATTTCCCATTCTTATTTCCAGGCTTCTTTCTTTTTTTCTGTATTATGCAAATGAGAGGGCGTGGTTATGTCACAGAATAAACTGGCCCCCAAAAAAAGTGCATTTGGAAGTAAAAGTCTCCAGATTAGAAATAAAAAATAAAAGTGAAACTACAAAATAAAAAGTCCACAGAAGTCAATAAAGCATTTGCATTGCATTGCATTTAGAAAAAAAGTACATGTGTGTGGGCATGTAGCCTATGTGTAGATTTCTATATAACTACTTATTTATAAGTATTATGATGACAATTATTATTACTATCCATCAGAGCCCAGATTTCCCTCTCCCTAGTAACATTCTACAGCTCTTTATGATCATAGATGGGGGATTTTCATTTCTCCTTTATTTATTCAGGGAAGGTCAATTGAGAGCGAGCTCTCTTTTTCAATGACGCCCTGATTACAAAAACACAATTATACAGTATACAAGGTCATGATTCGCAATTACATACAGGTTGAAAAACATTCGATAATAAGTTTTTAAAACTATCTAAGGAAATAAGATGATCCAGTTTCAGACAGTTTTGTAGATTATTCCACTTTTGGGGTGCATAAAACTGAAAGGCAGTCTTCCCCAATTCTGTCCTGATACTTGGAATTTGTAAAACCAAGGTGTCCTGTGAACGAGTGTGTAAGTTACAGACTCTAAGTGAGATTAAGCTGGTAAGATAAACAGGTAAAATTTCAAGTAAGGCTTTGTAAATAAAAACCATGCAATGTTGTTCCCTCCTTACACTTAAGGATGGCCAGCCAACCTTATTATAAAGAACACAGTGATGGGTTCGGAACACATCTCCAGTAATAAAACGAAGAGAGGAGTGATAAAGTGCATCCAGGGGTTTCAATGTAGAGAGAGCAGCATGCATGTAAATGACATCACCGTAATCAAGTGCAGATAAGAAAGTGGCCTGAACAAGTTCTTTTCTACATTCCATTGACAGACAAGATCTATTACGATAAAAGAATGATAATTTTCCCTTAAGTTTTTTGGTAAGTTCAGAGATATGAGTTTTAAAAGACAGTTCGTCATCCAACCAAATGCCCAGATATTTGTAACTTGACACTCTCTCAAGAATCTCATAAATAAAGACTGACTTGAGAGCTTGCGAGTTTTGCATTCTGGCTCAGCTCACCACTGGACTCTTGCCACTTTTTTGCCATAATTATGTTTCATATCGTGTAATCAGAGAAAACTGATAGGATACTTAGGAGCACCATGGGAACAGACATGGAGGCATCTTAAATCCTTGGGCTTGTTCTGGCAGGTGTCTTTGAAGCCACTGTATTCACTCAGAAGCAGCTTGCATATCTGAAATGAATCCAAACATGTAAATTTCAGCCCTTTCCTTATAATGAGATGTTTTTCTCAGACTGCAAGTCATAATTGTGACAAGATTAAGTTCTCCATGTTTTTTTTTCTTCTTCAGTGAATGTGGTTCTTCTGCTTCTGTAAAAGTAGAAGGTAATGTTTCACTACTTGTTGATAGGGGTGGACGTATTCTACAAAACAGTCTCCAGTCCTGTTGATGCAACAAGGTCCGTTTACGCTACAGAAAAGACACTGCATGGGCAAACAAAGTCTGCAGGACACTGTTTCTCACCTTACGCAATCTGCACACTTGATGGTGGTAGCCTCTGAACACACACTGGACCCACCATCCATTCTTGCAGGATTGGATTTTTCTGATACCCCTAATATAAAATAAAAATAAAAAAAAAGATTAAAAATAAAAACCTCTAACACATTTTACTCAGTAATGGAAAAAGGGTTCAACTGGCATTCATTCCCCATTGGTCAAATGACTCTGTTGGGTATTTATGGGTCCAGTTCTGGCTTTGATGTAAACACAACACCTTCATAAACATGCTATCACGAGTTGAGTGCAAGTCAGGAGCACTGGCACATTTCCCAGACACCAAATATAGCTCATGGTATAAATGCATTTTGATTTATGTATTTTGTAATTTGGACAACTTTCCTCACCAGTGAGCATAGCAGCAAAATGTATGATCTTTTAACCATTACATCAACAAATATGGTTAGCCCACAAAATTAGAGGTTTGGTGGTCTATGTTAAAAGGGTGGCTTGGAATGGAGTCAAATTCATGTGTCATTGCCCCAGCCCACCACTGGTGCTAATTTCACTCTTTTGATAAGATCTGTTTTACCAGTTTCCACCACACACCACTAGAAGTTCACTCTTGTGTAAGGTCTGAAAGGCAAGCTGCCAGTGGAAAAGAGGTCAATAGTAATAGTTTGTTTTTTAAACGGAAATTTGTTTACCTGAAGTAGGCCTATGTTATAGGCCTTTTATGCTTTTTATTGCATCGCTTAGAAAGAGCCATTCAGAGAGCCTCCTCTCTTATGATTTGCTGTCATGTTGTAGGCCTAAATAGAGCTCAAGAGAGAAGGATGAGAGACCCAATTAGATTTAGATAGATTCCTGGTTATCAAAACCAATAATAGATCTTGCTAGCAATCAACACTTTAAATAAAATAGCTACTGCTTAATAGTGACCTTTAACAGCTAAACATAGGCTAAATTAATATTGTAAATGTTGTGATAAACAAGGCAATATAAACAGCAGTGTGACTATCAGGCTCATAGGCTGTGTAGCTATAGGCTATTATAAAACTGAGCTTTTTTGTTTTTGTTTTTTTATTTGATGACTGACAGGATTTGAAGTCATGGCCTAAAATGATGCAGAAAGGACCTAACTGTAGTTAAAAAAAAACAAAACAAAACAAAAAACAGAATTTATACATCTATTTGATTATCTTTTCAAATAATCATACATACGTTTTTAGTGAATTGTAAATGTCTAATGTTTTTGTAGCCTAGTTTTTCTGATTTTCATACGGTGTAGCCTAGTGTTTGAATGGAGTGGCCTATTTCTATTTTTTTAGAGGGTAAGTTAACTGTGGTGTGTGTCAGTGTATTTTGAAGTCGCTGACGTTGCATTCAGTGTAGGCTACTAACTTGAAGTTATTCAGGTTGCCTCGGTCTCTACCTGCTGGATAACTTCGGTAGCACATTTACACACACACACACACGGCGCCATATTAGACAGACATTATATAGCTGCTGCGGACGAAGTCAAGGCAAAGCAGGCAGGCAGAGGGGAGCGCAGTCCTCCTGGATGACAAGGGTTTCCCGGGCCGCAGCAGTCTGTCTGTCTGTCTGTCTGTCTGTCCGTCCGCGCTGAGCTACACTCGGGGTGGGTGGGTGGTCGACTCGGTCACTCCTATATATATGGTTGTTGACAACAACAAGTAAGTGAACCACAAACATCTCGGGCCAGTGTCCGTCCGAGCCGAGCCGAGCCGAGGCGTCCTGTTTTCGTCGTCGTCGTCGTCGTCGTCGAGCCTGCTGTGCTGCTAACCAACTCGCCGGCAGACATGACTTCCTTGACTCAGCGGAGCTCCGGCCTTGTGCAGAGGCGGACCACCGCCGACAAAGAGCGTCCGTCCGGCGGCGAGGAGGACGACGAGCCCCGGCGCGGAGACGAGCAGCCGGACGACGACGACAGCGGCGACTCCAAAGAAACACGTCTGACCCTGATGGAGGAGGTGTTGTTGTTGGGACTGAAAGACCGAGAGGTAATGTCACAAGCATGTAAAATATATATATATGAATATATATAATAATAATACAGAGGTTGGTTATATCTGAACGCCCGGAGACGAAGCTAACGTGTTAGCTTTATTTTCCCCCAAGATAACGTTAGCATTGCTGTTAGCTGTTAGCTGTGGCTAACAACAATAAAGGGAGCTAACGCGGTTGTTCAAACGACTTCTGGAAGGAAATTGTTAACATTGAGGAAACAAATAGTCTTTAATATGATCAACTGTGGTCGTTTAATCAGATAGTGTCCCATGACAGACGGTATTTGAACTGTCTTTACATGTGTAAGTTAAGCTAATAGGGGTAACGTTATAGAGCAGGCATGTCCAAACTATTCCTCAAAGGGCCGGTGTGGCTGCAGGGGTTTTGTTACAACCAAGCAGCAGCAGCAGCAGCAGCAGCACAACACACTAGATTTGACTTATTTAATCAACTGATCTCAGTCTTCAGAGAGTTGATTGGTCAAACTGTGTGCTCTTATTTGGTTGAGACAAAAACCAGCAGCCACACGGCCCTTTGAGGAATAGTTTTTGACATGCCTGGTATAGAGAAAACGATGTACCAGGGTTAAGTGTAATGCAAACAGATGGTTAATCATCTATAAGTAACAAGAACTGTTCAATAATAGTGGATTTAATCTGCTGCTGTGGGGTCATTCTGTAATGTGACCTGTTCACTGATTAAACCACAGACACATAAAGGCACACTTCTTTGTCAGTACAGTACACACACACACACCGATTGTAACATTACTGTTTTTCTCTCTGTGGAGGTAATTAGCCTGTGGGGGGTTTGCTGACACGGATCAAAAAACACAACCTCTAATAAACTCTTGGACAAACCTAGTATTTGCATACCGGTATTTATCGCAACAGTCAAATGTCAACAAGTTGAATCAAAACAACTGTGCAAGTCATTTACACAAGATGTGAAACCAGTGTGTGACAAGTGGTTTTAAATGAAGTGTTCATGTGTCGGTTTCAACAAGTGTAGAAATAGATACCCCACAACAGACATTCATAAATCTATTGCAACAAGCTTGCTGCTCATTCGTGACAAAACTACCCCTGCATACCATATTAAGCACTACTAGTATAGAACTTCAGAGATACAGTAATTGCTGAGACTGACTCTTGTTTTCCTGTCAGTATCAAGGCTGCATCCGTCTTGATGTTTAGCTTTTCAAGTTACGAATTAATGGGCATGGCATTTATGTTTAATGAGTGGTATGATGCCAAAATTGATTACACATTTAAAGATGATTACTGTTGTAGTTGCCATAATGGAAACCCAGTAGTAGAGATCTGGTGCCACATTTTCTATACCACTGTGTTTAAAACCATTTGTGACTAGGTGTTTTTTAGTTTTGCATATTTACACTGGCCATGTTGACCATCAGCAGGTCCTCTGTTGTTATTACATGGTAGCTTTCTGACAAACCTCTCCCCTGATGCAGGGCTACACCTCCTTCTGGAACGACTGCATCTCATCGGGGCTGCGAGGGTGCATGCTGATTGAACTGGCCCTGCGAGGCCGCCTCCAGCTGGAGGCGTGTGGCATGAGGAGGAAAGGTCTGCTGGCCAGGAAGGTGGGACATGTGTTTCTGCTTGTACTGCGTAAATACTATGGTTACTTTCAAAGTAGTATCCAAAACTGTTTTTCTTTGTTTTGTTATTTTCATTTTACTGCCACACTTGATAGTGTGTAGGAAAGTGTGAATGAGGGAGACATTTAGGATACAACCATGACCAATTCCAACAGACTCATAACAACAACAACAACCTCTACACACCATAACCCGCATCTCCTCCATATTCCCTTATCATTAAAAGTCTCTTTCTTTTATTTTCATAAAATATCAACAGATGATTAATAAACAACACAGATTGTGCATTTAGTAAAAAATGCGCTGCAGCTTTTCCACTGTGAGGATTCAATCTGAATATCTTTTTTTTTTTTACTGTTGGCTGAACAAAATTAGACATTTTAAGATGTCAGCCGGGGCTTTTGGGTAACTGATGGGCATTTGTCACCTCATCACTCATTTTTATAGCCGCACACACAATTTATCTTGTTTGTCTTTTGATATGCATTTGATTTAAGTGTCAGCAGCTTTAGTGTCTGGCGTGTGACAGTGGAATCCAGTCAGTGATGTGAGCAGGGCCTTGGTACATTATTTTCAGCAGCCGTCTGATGACGATCACACATTGTAACCGCCTGTCATCGCTCTGAATGAACTCCGCAGGTCATTTGTAAGTCGGATGCTCCAACAGGTGATGTGCTGCTGGACGAAGCGCTGAAACACATCAAAGACACGCAGCCGCCGGAGACGGTGCAGAGCTGGATTGAACTGCTCAGCGGTGAGTTCATCGGCCTTATCGGCTCACAGTCTCGTTCTGGTGCTAACTCTGTGAGGAGACCTGTGACAGAACAGAGCCTCGCTTCCTCCTTCTGCTTGTACCCAGCTTCACTTTGAGCTTTACATGACATAGCGTATGTCTGCAGCAATAGCACGCATAGACCTTTGTATCTATATGTAAATAGTTTGCACTGAATCTTGAGAAACATAAAGAGGATTTAAAAACAACGGCTTTTGTTTGAGGTGCACTAAATAAAAAGGCTTCGTACCCCTTGACGTGGACAGAAGACTGAAAGAAAAGCAGACGATATCACTTTTCTGCAGGTCTCGGCTTGTTTAAACGTGCTCCGATTGGCTTATTGCCTTATCGCCCACCCCTACGTTTCACCTCTCCCGTCATCACATCCTCCTCTGAGGCCTCTGCCCTGCTGTCTGCCTTGCTGTCTGCTCTGTGTCCCACCTCAGTCAAACACCAGCACAGAGCAGAGACAGGCAAAGAGGAGAGGCTGCTGCAGCATGAAGGAACACAAAAACCCTGTTTCTGCTTCTGCTAATCTTACTGATCTCTTTAGGTACAGATAAAATACCTCTGCTCTCTTATGCATTTGGAACTAGCTTCTCTAAGAACTATAGGAAATATTTTACATATTCACACATTTATTAAAGGGACAACGAGGAGTTTCTATTTGGTTATAAAAAAGTCTCACGTTAATGTGGATGAATCTCCGCTACCCACACTTGTTAATGGGCCCATTTTCGATAAATATATCGTTTTGTCTCTATCGTTATTTTTTTTATTATTAGTTGTGGCGGCCAGCGTTTCTTTACTTTCGGTTTCGCGGCGAGTCATGAGAATAACGCTGCCGAATCGCCGTTTATGGTCAGAACTACGACGGTATCTGATTGTCTTCGAACCTCTGACTTTAATTCTTGATGAATGAAAACATGAGTCTGTCTTGTGCCGGTCAAAGAATTTCACGGTGCGTGCGGAGGCTCCTAAATGTAGTGTGAAAACGCTTTGCTTTTCCAAAACTCCTCGTTGTCCCTTTAAGTCAAAATCTCTAAATGCAGTGCCCTGTTGTTTCTTACCTTGTTATTTCTAAAAGAGCACGTCTCCTTGTTGCGATGCACTAACTGATGATGTTTTTATCGGCCCGTGTTCAGGAGAGACGTGGAACCCCCTGAAGCTTCACTATCAGCTGAGGAACGTGCGCGAGCGGCTGGCCAAAAACCTGGTGGAGAAAGGCGTCCTCACCACTGAGAAGCAGAACTTCTTGCTCTTTGACATGACCACGCATCCTCTGACCAACAACAACATCAAGCAGCGCCTCATCAAGAAGGTCCAGGAGGCCGTACTGGACAAGTGGGTGAACGACCCCCATCGAATGGACAAGCGGCTGCTCGCTCTCATCTTCTTAGCCCATTCCTCCGACGTCCTGGAAAATGCCTTCGCCCCGCTGCTAGACGACCAATACGACCTGGCCATGAAGAGAGTGCGGCTGCTGCTGGAGCTGGAGCCCGAGGGGGAGAGCATGAAAACCAACACCAACGAGCTGTTATGGGCCGTGGTGGCCGCCTTCACCAAATGAGGCTACCGTACTTTGCAAAAAAAAGAGGACAGCGAGCAGTTGCGGCATTCAAGTGGCATTGTACGTTGGGATGGAAATCACAGAACTGACCCCAACATGGTGACTCGACTGACTTACAGTTTTACCCCCCTGCCTGGACTTTTGGAATGGGCTGCCCTCTTTCCTCGTTGCCCCCGGCCCACCTCATCCTCCTCATCCTCCCAGATAACTGCCCTTGTTGATCCTTCATACCCCTCCTCCTCCTCCCGCCCCTCCTCCCTCTTCATATGTCATTTATGTGTTCACTTTTGCTAAAAAAAAAAAAAGAAATAATGATGATGATAATAATATGGAACTTTGAAAGAAAGAAGTGGGAGTCGATGATGTTGGTGGAGCTGAAATCAAAATGATTGATTGATTCATATCCTCTTTTTGTTTTCTATCTGGTAAATCTTTATATCTGTAACAGTTAGAGGTACAGAGTGTACGGCAGGCAGAACCGACTTGGAGTTTCCCACCCTGACACACCTGAATACAGTAACCATTGTGATGTGGACATCTTGTATGTGGTGGCGGTGGTGGCGGTGGTGGTGCTTTCAAGGATGTGATGTATTCATTGACTGGGAGGCAGATCCTTAAAGCAGAAGTAAGCGATCCGGTCGTTTTGGCTAACTTCTTGTCAGCCGATGGAGTTAGCAGTCCCCGCCCTCGTCCCTACGTCACCACATTCACGCGCATCCCTTGGCTGCACACACAGAGAGGACTGCCCCTTTATGCTGTTCTCTCTCTCCTAATTGGATAAAGGTTGTAGGATACAAGGAAAGTTTTCTCCACGGCTCAGAGCAGAGCAGAGTGACTGACAGACCCGTGTTTCAGACCAAACACTCTATGTAAGTGATTGCTGTCGGAAGATATAACTATTTAAGACTTATATTAACACAACAATTCTGCTTACTTCTGCTTTAAGTCTGAGTCTGTTGGTGCCTCTGAATCCATCCCATCCCTCCCTCCATCACATACACCTGCTTATCCTGTGCAGGGAGAGGGGTCACACCGATGCAGCTCATTCACCAGAAGGAGGGGTCCAACAACCACATGTTAACCACAGGCTGATAACCGTTGGCACTTGGAGGCAGTTTAGAGCGTATGGGTCACCTGACCTGTAATCGACGCAAAGGATGATGATTTTCTTAA
This sequence comes from Trachurus japonicus, assembly GCF_045865225.1. Classification (NCBI taxonomy): domain Eukaryota; kingdom Metazoa; phylum Chordata; class Actinopteri; order Carangiformes; family Carangidae; genus Trachurus; species Trachurus japonicus. The sequence goes on along the minus strand of NC_140915.1, from coordinate 15,209,344 downwards.
ACGCCTCCACTCCACCTGAACGTTTGTGGTAGATGGTTAAACAAAAAGTCAAAGTCTAACAGATGCATGGAAGCTATAAACAGTTCCAGGTGGATGGATTGCTGACTTGTATGACTTTATTATCAGTTACTTAGACCTCATCTCCATTTAATGTTTAACATGAGTGGAACACAGACGGCGGACATCATGAGACGCACACCGACACGTACAGGTGATAGTTATGATGGTGAAGGAAAAATAAATGATGCTAACTATAAATAGATAACTAGAATATAGTGAGTAAAGCCCTGGTTATACTGGTATACTTCAGTAAAGCTCCTGGGAATCAAGCAAACGCTAGCAAAACGCTCTGCTCTGTCCAACCCTCCCTCTCCCTCTGCTCCGAGCTAACTACCCTTCAAAACAGCCACAGTGGCGTCTTCCAGCACTTAATGCTAGCTTGAAGCCTCGGTGAGCTCCCGCCCCCTCTGACTTTGGCCTTTTCTCATTGGATTTATGGTGAAGCTCCCTCAGAAACTTTTAGGAGGGAATAACTGTGCTGCTGCCAGGCTGTTCAATGAGGCAGGCAGCACATTTACACACTAACGCAGCTGAAACAAGCTCCAAAGCATAAATTAAATAAATGAATTTTAGGTTGAACTACCCAAAATCACTATATATTAAATTCCTGATTTTAATTCACATCAAAACATTTTTGATGGAGGACCCAGACTGGGGTGATATTGCCTGTGTGTGATTTGGCTGTTGAGGATTAAAACTGAGATTTAGTGGTGGAAACAGAAACAGGAAAGCAGAGCCAGTCGGTGCCAGCTAAACTTTGTGAGCTACAGTTGTTGAAATCTAATCAAAATTGAGGTAATTGATGGTGCTTAACACAGCAGTGAGGCATTTATGAGGATTTTCTCCTCAGCTTTTCCAAGTCTGGGTCAGTTTAGAGACAAAAAGTCTTACAGCAGATATAAACAAAAAAATGTAGAACAGCGAATTCCAAAACACATTACCGTGTCTCGTACCTTATTATAACATAGAGAACATGCAGAGACTAAACAAGATGTGTTTAAACGGAGCATTGGACCAATGCTTGCTCAAACCCTGTCCCATTAAACTCACAATATATAAATCTGGTAGCTACAGCTAGGTTTGCAGTTTCCCCAGCTCCCTGTCCGTCTGCCTCAGTTCCAGACCTGTCATTGTGCCTGAAGCACAGAGACAAAACACTTGCTGTTCAAGTGTATTTCCTCAAGATAAATCCACTGCATCTAAAGAAATCTGTGTGCGATCAGAAGAACCAGAAGACGGGCTCACATTCCAGATGTTGATGTATATACTTGTGTATTTGTATCAGGCACAAATTCACACTGTCACCTCTGCAGAACCGTGGCTCATCAGCTGCACTGTCTTTCACATGTTGGACATTGTGCTCAAACATTCAACGAAGCCTTGTCACTATGAACCTCGCTCTTAATTTCATATTGCCTCAATTTTCTGAATTTTATTTTCGCATTTGTTCAAATGTTCTTTGCTTTAACACAGATTTTTTGCTAACGAAGCTCATGGATCTTTGTGAAAGACGTTGCTCATTACGGAGCGCCTCCTTCAGGTGCTGTATGTAGCAGAGAGCTGGGAGAGATTAGATGGTGACTGTGGGGAGAGAGAAGAGGTGGGCAACAGTTTTATGCATCACCTCATATTGTGGACTAAATATGAAAGATTATATGTTATCTAAATAAAGGGACCTCTAATCTGTGTACTTTCTTTGACCCTGGAAAATAAACCAAGAGCTTGGAAGTGCCTGATCATACAACTGATTTAAATTTTTTATTTGATTTGAAACTCACAAAACTTGAACCAAGCTTTTTTTTTTTTTTTGACTCGGCTTAGTTGTTGCATGTTTCCGTTTAGTTTTATTTTATTAACTCATTAAATCTCAGTTTTTAACACGTGAAACTCAAGATAAGTGACTGCATTTTCACCAGCTTCACTCTGACAGTGGAGTTTGTTTTTAATATTAAATGTGCTGTATGTACATATTTGTTGTTGCAGGCTTCTCCACATCTGGACCAATGATCATCCTCCGTAGTTTCGTTAAAAGGGTACTGAGATTTAATTTCATATGTTTAGTACAAGAAAGAGTTGGGTGAGTACACCAAGTTTGTCACTTGTAATATACTACATATAGAGGGTAACACGAGATCAAAACACAGAATGTGAACAACTAGCTGCTGCTGTGACACAGGTGAACTAAACTCAGTCTAGACAACAAAGATGAGATGTGCTTTTTTGTTTTTTTATTTCTGATTTTATATACATATAAAAGGACACATCTATACAAATAAATAATATAAAATAATTATTTGTATTTTATACAAGTGTGTCCCCTTCTCTCAGAGGAGCAATGGTGGCAAAAGCTGGTCCAGGGAGAAACACTCAGGGTCTGACAGATGTGAAGAAGGGGAGAGAAGAGTGGAGGACCGGTGAGGTGGACGCCTCCATCAGAGCTGTCTCCACTGGTGTCCTACACGTCCTCTTGGCTTCCTGTGTGACCTCTGGTTCAAAATCTGCAACAACAAACCAGAGATTCAGAACAAACTCTTCAAACCAGAGGCTGCCTCTTCAACCTGCAACATTTTGATCCTGACATGAAAAATAACACAATTCAGTTTGAGCTGCAGAGTAAAGAAAAGGAGGTTCTGAAACTGATCCACAGAAATATTGTCTCACCCTCAGCTGTAGCAGGAGCCTTTCTTCTCACCGCTTTCTTCATTTTGCCCTACACGAAAACAAACACGAGAGTTTCATCCAACACGATCGACAAACAACAAACTCAGTGGCTGTGTTGTATCGTCCAGTGTTTCTATCAACATGTAGAAGTCGTATGTGAGTATATACAGTGCACATACGTAGTTATCACTATAGGACCATTCTGGATGACGGAGGATGTGGAGCAGCTTCTCGTAATCTGCTTTCCTATAGTATTCGTCCCTCTGCTCCTTTGACATAGACTTCCACTGTGGACACACAACAACAAACTGTCAATAGGCCTACATAGTGACACACAACTACTGTACATGCAGCTGCAGACCGACTATAGTGCACAGACACAAGCATGGAAACATATGAAGAGACTCTGCAATGCAAACTCCACCACAGTGTGTTTGTGTCATAAAATGCTGGAGATACTAGACTGGTTCTCTGGTCACATGACAACAAGTTCACATTGGTTTCTTTAAAATGACTGTGCGGGTTTTTGAAGTTTTGTCTTCAGCACTGATTAATGCAGGAAATCTTTGACCACACTGTAATGAAGTGTGTGTGTGTGACACTGAGCGTCTCAAACACTCGGACTAAACACACTCACCTTCTGTCCAAGGGCGGTGTTCACTGCCACAGCGTACTTGATGTTCAATTCTGCAGCAACATTTGAACTTTGCTCCCTCCTGAAAATCATGAAGGCGTTGAGCGGCTTCTTGACGTGCGGTCGCCCGTCGTCCTCTTGCCTCTCAGGTTTTTGCGTTCTATGGGAAACAGTGAAAACAGAAGAGCATGATGAAGCACCACTGAGGGAAACTGTGAGGAAAACAACCAACAGAAGTGGACGAGGATCTGGGTGGACAAGTTAGTTAGAGACAGGAGAGTGTTGATGAGCTCTGTCACAGATCTGGAGCCAGTCAGTGTGCAACGTACTGAGGCTTGGAGCGGGTGACTGGAGGAGCAGCAGGGGGGACAAGTGGGACTCCTGGAAGTCCGTACACCTTCACTCCGTTCCTATGTGAACAACACCAGATACACACATTAGAGAAGAGAGAGAGTGTGTGTGTGTGTGTGTGTGTGTGTGTGTGTGTGTGTGTGTGTGTGTGTGTGTGTGTGTGTGTGTGTTTGCTGTTTCTTACAGTTCTCCCACAGGAACCATCTTCTCCATGGTGGTTTCAGAGAGCCTCGGTCCCTGCACTGGAGGAGCAGCAGGAGGAACAGCTGGGACTCCAGGAGGACGGTACACCACTTCTCCATTCCTACATGAACAACACCAGACACACACATTAGATCAGAGAGAAAGTGTGTTTGCAGATGAAGACAGAGGCTCACTGATGTGCACACCTGTGTGTGTGTGTGTGTGTTTGTGTTATGTATCTGATACTTACAGTACTCCAACGGGAAGCATGGTTTCAGGAAGCCTCATCACTGACATGTTGGGATACTGGAAAAGCAAACAGCACAGGTGATTAGACAAACCGCATCATCATCATCTACATCCTACTACACCTACAAGATGTAGCTATATCTAAGCTACATTCACCTGCAAACTGGAGCTTTTTGACTCATTAAAGTTGTTTTGTGGACTCGAAACCTCTGTACAAACATTCACAACAATTCCAGAGACTATTTAATTCAAACCTCACCAGTGGCTGTTACCGTTAATACTGTATAAGAGATGATCTTTTAGTTAAGAGACTGCTGTCAGACTGTGAAGTCTGCCTCACAATGACTCAAATCACACAGAGAGAATCTAATTAACGTGCAGTTCAATTTAACCTGACACCCTCTTCTAAAAATGTGTCATTTTGAACTGAAACAGCATAAAGTCAGGTTTGACAGTGACTGGTCCTTCAGGTGTCACGGTGATCTGTCTGCTCCAACAGTGAAGAAGCTTCACAGTGTGTTTGTGGTGAACCAGGGTCTTACCTGGGCTGTAGCAGCACTGGTTGAAGCTGCAACTCCTGGGACGATGTGCTGAGGCAGCTGATTTGGCAGAAACTGTAAGGTGAGAGGAGGTTATGAATTATTATGATTAACTGGCAGTCAATAAGGATATTGATAAACAGCCTCTGTTAGTCTGAGATTAAAATAAAACTTCTGCTCTCCTTCTGTTTCCTGAAGCTTCCTCCATTAGTAACTAACTCATCTTTTTGATACAAGTGTTGATACAGTTCTTATGAATCTATCGTCTCTAACCTACACTTGGTGTCTTACCTGTTTCTGGCTGTACACTTTAGTTCGCTGTATCACAGTCGACTCTCTTTGTGTTTTCAGTGGGACACAGGGAGCAGCGTGAACATTGTGGCCAGAGCTGTGTGGAGCTGCTGCATCAGGGGTTTCAGAGAGCCTCGGTCCCTGCACTGGAGGAGCAGCAGGAGGAACAGGTGGGACCCTGGGAAGTCCAAACACCACTTCTCCATTCCTACATGAACAACACCAGACACACACATTAGATAAGAGAAAAAATGTGTTTGCAGATGAAGACAGAGGCTCAGACTCAGACTTTGTGCACACAAGTGAAAATGTGTGTGTTTTTGCGTGTACGCATTCGTGCGTTTGCAGTTATGTATCTGTTACTTACAGTTCTCCAACGGGAAGCATGGTCTCCCTCATGGTTTCAGGGAGCCTCATCACTGGTATGTTGTGATACTGGAAACACAAGCACAAACAGTACAGGTGATTAGACAAACTGCATCATCATCATCATCAGTTTTTTTGTCTTATTGACCCATTAAAGTTGTTTTGTGGACTCAAACCCTCTGTACAAACATTCACAATAACTCCATGACTATTTATTTCAAACCTCAGCAGTGGCTGTTTCAGTTACTACTGTATAAGAGATGATCTTTTAGTTAAGAGACTGCTGCTGTCAGACTGTGAAGTCTGCCTCACAATGACTCACAACACACAGAGAGAATCTAATTAACGTGCAGTTCAATTTAACCTGACACCCTCTTCTAAAATGTGTCATTTTCTCATTGGTGTCTTACCTGTTTCTGGCTGTATACTTGAGCTCGCTGTATCACAGTCAACTCACTCCATGTTTCCAGGGGGATGATGGGAGCAGCCTGAACATTGAGACCAAAGCTGTGTGGAGCTGGAAAGAATCTAAGATTTTCTCCGTCTACTGATGGAGGTTGGATGGAGCTGTATGGAGCTGCTCCATCAGGGGTAAATCCAAAATACTGTCTGTGTACTGACTGAGGTTGGGGGGAGAACCACATCTCAGCAGGGAGAGTGGGAGCAGGCAGCAGGGGGGGAGGGTAGGGTGTATCTCCCATCACCATGTCATCTACCATGGCCTTCACTCGATCAATAACCTCATTCCAATTCATCTTCTGGATGACTTGATCGAATTCTGCATTGAGATCCATGAAGTTGATGTGATGTCGTCACTGTGGTTCTCTCTGATAATGAACCTGTAACATTATCAGGAAGCTGCTTTTCAGACGTTTTATAGGGAAGGACATGAAGTTGTAACAGTACCAAGTAACCTACAATTTACTCCTTCACTACATTTCAGAGGGAAATAATGTTTATTTTCCTTCACTACATCCACCTCACAGCTTAATTTACCACTGACTTTGAAGATTAATACTTTATTTAGCTTATTTAACAGATGGCCAGCTTTTAAATATGATGCAGTTTTAAAATTTTAACTATCCAGCAACATAAAAAAAAAATTTGGTTTCACCTCAACAGCATTTAGATACAACTTACATGTTGTAATCCCATAATGTAATGTATATTGATAACAGAGACATAACACTTTTAAGCTCTTTTGCACATGAAACATTCAAAATGTACTAAAATATACTTTATTTCATAGTTTTTATTTCCACTTAAGTAAAGGATCTGATGCATCTTCATAGGGTCATGGGTATAACTAGATTATCCATCACCTAATGAGTTTCTAGCTACTTTGCTCAACATTTTTTTTGAATTATGATGAATTCTGACTTTGCTAAAATCCTTGTAATTTCAGTACTTACGTGCTGCGTTCACTGATGCTCTGGTTATCTGAAAATGAAAACTCTCGATGTTTTCCCGTCTCTAGTTGTATCTGAGGAACTCTGGGCAGTCAACAGGTGAACGGAACCAACGGAATCTCTCATTGTGTGTCGTGTTCCATAGTATGACATCATCACTGATTAATCTAAACATTCTATTCAAGTATACTCTGGATTCGGATTCTACACCTCTGTGTTCGCAAGCAAGCAGCAAAGCAGCCATGTCTCACGGATGGGGATACGGACCGACTAACGGACCTGACAAATGGGCGAAGGACTACCCTGTAGCCGACGGACCCCGGCAGTCCCCCATCGACGTCATCCCCGAGGAGGCCCAGTACGACTCCTCCCTGAAGGCTCTGGAGCTCAAGTACGACCCTTCCAACGCCAAGGGCATCCAGAACAATGGACACTCGTTCCAGGTGGACTTTGTGGACGACGGGGACACCTCCACTCTGACCGGAGGACCTATTTCTGGAACTTATCGTCTGAAACAATTTCATTTCCACTGGGGAGCCAGTGACGACAGAGGCTCTGAGCACACCGTCAACGGCATCAAGTTCCCCTGTGAGCTCCACCTGGTGCACTGGAACACTAAGTACCCCAGCTTTGGAGAGGCAGCCAGCCAGCCTGATGGACTCGCTGTGGTCGGGGTCTTCCTCGAGATTGGTGATGCCAACCCCAGACTTCAGAAGCTTCTGGATGCCCTGGATGCCATTAAGACCAAGGGAAAGCAGTCCACCTTTGACAACTTTGACGCAAAGACTCTTCTCCCTGGTTCTCTGGATTATTGGACCTACGATGGCTCTCTGACCACACCCCCTCTGCTGGAGAGTGTCACCTGGATTGTCCTCAAGGAGCCAATCAGTGTTAGCCCTGCGCAGATGGCCAAGTTCCGCAGCCTCCTGTTCACCGGAGACGGAGAAGCTGAATGCTGCATGGTGGACAACTACAGACCTCCTCAGCCTCTGAAGGGCCGTCGGGTCCGCGCCTCCTTCAAATAAACCCTGCTTCACCTTCAAAAAATAAAAAATAACAAAAAAAACATTTAACTACTCTGTGCGGCTCAGATAGAATCACATTACTGCCTCAATAATAGCCAACACGATTTACTGATGTCTTCTTTACATACTCCAGGAATCCTTTGCTGGAGGCTGCATTGTGATGCTTGAATGGAGTCTTTAAACAAGTCATCCAATTTTTGTTACCTTTGACATGTTTCATAAGATTTATATATATATATATATATATATATATATATATATACTGTATATATTGCTCTAATATTTATATATTACATCTATTGAATTACATCATATATATCATACATATACATATAGGCCTATATCATACATTTATATTGAATTACATCTTTGTGGGTGTCTTCTGTAAGCTAAACTGTGATAAAATATATTTATAACTGTTGAAAGAAATACATTGAATAATTTAGATTAAAAACTTTTCTTTTATTGATTTCATCAACGTAGTACAAATTTTAAATAGATGCTATACAACAAAGTAGCCCAGTTAGTATCCCCACCACATTAAACTGCTACAACATCATGAAATTTAACTTTGAACAGACCAGTTGGAATTTTTCATGAACAAATATTAACATTTAGTGGGAAAAAAATGAAAAGAAATAAAACAAACACAAGAAGAGATGACTTGAGGAATGAAGGATAATAACAGAAAACAAGATGTAATGTATCATTATCTAAGACATATAAAATTAAGTTAAAGAAGCGTCAAGTGGTCAATCTGTGTCATAATCTACAAAATCTGATTAAAAAAATTGTTTTTTTACAACTGTAGAAGACATAAATACAAAAGTGGAACTTCATACATCATCTTAGTGCATTCATGTGTCGACTCATTCAATTCCCTTGACTTTCAGTTCGTCCTGAACACGACTCAGATAGTCAGGGTCTGGATATCCATAGCTGAAAACACAATGACAGAGATTCAGTGAATTCATATGGACACACTTTTAGTCTGACTTATTAGGTACTATGTAAAGAGTCCTTACTGAGTTGGTCCTCCATGTGTGGACGTTTTGTGGTGAATATCATTCCATGTGACCGTGTTGTTCCTGCCGCTGGTGGTTGACCGACCCACGGTGAAGATGAGTTTCTGATCGAAGGCTCGTCTCAGCAGTCCGACGATCCTTCTGCCCTCTGGGGAGTCTGGGAAATAGGCTGTACGGGACACACCTTCATACGGCTGACCAGGGTTAGGATGCTCCTCCTGCACACACACACACACACACACACACACACACACACACACACACACACACAGTCAAACTCTGTCTGCTTCATGATGTTCTGCACAGCTGGATGTTATTGTGGGATTTCAAGTGGCTGGGACCACAGATTGTGCGTTTATGTGTGGGAATTGAAGACAACAAAATGTGACAATTTTGTAATTTTAAAATCATGTATAGGCCTGTTCCAATTATTACATAATCACCTGATTGCAATTATTTGAACTGCAATTATTTTGCATAATCGTTAATATAATTTCCCTTCATCTGTATAAAAACAGCTGGAAGAAACTGACAGAAATGTCATATTTACATCACTATTTCCCCTGTCGTTTTCCACCGTTTGAGGTTGGGTTTAGTTGCAAAGCCAATAAATGGCTCTTCCTATTCCTACTCATAAGATGTATGTGTATTACTAAATTATGTTTAGGCTTATATGACAATAGTGGCATAAAATAATCAGAAAAAGACAATTAAACCATAAATTGCAATTATTTGTATGGCAATTAATCATCAACTAAACTTTCATGATTGTGACCGCCCTATTTGTAATAGTAACATCTTTGCTTTCAATGGCCCTTAAAATGAGCTGGGGAAAAATAAAAAAACTTGTTGTTGCTGCTTAAAATGAAAATAGATCATTGTATTGATGTAGAGGCTTACCTTTTGTGTGCCACTTGGAATGTAGTAATTGACAGTTATTGTTCCATATTCCTTGTATCCAGGAAGAGGTGTATTACTTTTGGTGACAGTCATCTGACCTCCATCGGGCTGCGTCCCTGTCAACGTGCCGTATAACTGTCCACAGGTCGGGCACACGGGCTTGTAGTCGAAAGCTCTCTTCAGGCAGTCTTTGCAGAAGGAGTGTTTACACCGCAGTGTCGTCTTCTCTGTCTTGACTATTAGTTCCATACAGATCGGACATGTTTCATCCTCAGGATCTTTGCTGTGTGTTGGTGCAGGGCTCATTGTTCTGCTGCTGCTTGCTGGACCTTTGTTCACTGGGCTCTTGCTTGGACTCGGTGTATTACGTGAAAGATACTCTTCTAATTTAGCAATGTGCATAAAAGGCCCAGTCACTTTTACCTCATTCTCGTTTTGGCTGTTTTTTTTAAAGAGGAGACGTGGAAACCTCCTGTGCAGGTCTTGGTGGTCCTGTGGTCTGACACGGAGCGATGTGACCTGCAGGTCAGACGCCGTTCTCTGGTAGAAGGAGATGAACCTCTGTCTTGCAAAGTCAAGGTGAACAGGATTCATGGAAACATGCTTTGGTCTGAAAGTCAGCTGAGCTTTGACATCCGGGTTTTTACGTGCTGTTCTGAGGTCAGGCTGTATTTCAATGATAAAACCATCGTTGTCAATTTTGTCAAGTTCTTTTGGACATTTCTTCTGAATGTAGTTCATGACGACCCAGGACACATCTACAGATCTGACACTGTGTTGATGACGGGTTTGTCCATGTGTGTCAGGACTGAGCTGGTGGTCCAGCGCCGACAGTCTGCTCCGAAGACGCTCCACATCCTCATAGGTTCCTCTCACCTTGTAGCAGGACCCTTTTTTTGTAGTGTTGAAAGACTGAAGAACTTCAGCTAATCTCACCTTGTCTTTGAAACCAGCTTCATCAATGGTGGCAGTGATGTCTGTGATGAACTGCAAAAACATATGACAGCATTAGATTGCCACCTCCATCTAGTGTGGAAGTTGACCTGTAACTGAGTACTGGAACATCTTAAAGGGACAACAAGGAGTTTCTATTTGGTTATAAAAAAGTCTCATATTAATGTGGATGAATCAGCTACCCACACTTGTTAATGGGCCCATTTTCGATAAATATATCGTTTTGTCTATATCGTTATTTTGTTATTATTAGTGGTGGCGGAAATGCTGGTCGAGCGGACCAGCGTTTTTTGCTTTCGGTTTTGCGGCGAGTTATGAGAATAACGCCGCAGAATCGCCGTTTATGGTCGGAACTACAACGGTATGTGATCGTCTTTGAACCTCTGACTTTAATTCTTGATGAATGAAAACATGAGTCTGTCTTGCGCCGGTCAAAGAATTTCACGGTGCGCGCGGAGGCTCATAAATGTAGTGTGAAAACGCTTCGCTTTTCCAAAACTCCTCGTTGTCCCTTTAACAGGTCTGAGGGGATTAGTTTCAAGTTTCAATACTTTATTGCCATGTCAACAACATTGTTGATTGGGATTTGTTTCAGTGGGCTTCACACACTGACATAAAAACACAACATACACCCAATACGGTACATGATAAAATCAGAATAAAGAGCACCAAAGTAATAAATAGATAATCAATAAATATGGCACATTAAAACAATACCCTGCCCCTCTAAATGGACCATGGTATTTAAAATAGTATTTCTGGGGTGTTGAGAAGTCTGACAGTTTGTGGATATGTGCTGTTCTGTAGATTCAAAATAAAATAAGTTATCCACATAAGAATGACCAAAACCAGCTTGATCTATGCTCTATATTGTTTAGCAGGTTGTGTTCTTACACTCAAACCAGAGAGATCTGTTTTATGGTAACGCTCCATGTCATTGGTCGCCTGTCAATGATGTCTTATTTTGGAAAAATACATTCAATTAGAAAGAATAAATGAAAGATAGAGGAAACTGGTCGTTTTTACAGGTTGGATGGCCATAGCCTGTAGTGTATCTTTATAATTGGTCACAGTGTATAAAATCTAGCATGAATGTTTACTGTCACCATTGTATCAGGTGCTGGTTTAGTTGCTGACCTAGAAACTTTTAATTTCAACTGCCAAATGTAGCCTACAGTATTTCTTGCTCTTTTTGTTTCCACCTGTTGCTGACAAAATGAGGGGGCGTGGTTAACTCGCAGATTCAAATAGGAAAGAAATGTGTAGTATTTGAAAATAAAGGTCTCCAAAAATCAATATATGTGGAATTGCAAAATAGGAGTCCCTTGAAATAAAAGAATAGTCATATATTTACAGATTTACGAGTTAAAGATCTGTTACAGATCTAATCCTATACACGATGGACAACACCGACTGTAGAGCGCGTGTGAAACTCGTCCACTTTATTGACGTGCTTTTATTTTGAAGGGTAACCGTCCAAACCGGATGTTTATTTAAGTTACCAAAGCAGCGCATTTTTGTGGAAAAAATATCCACGGAAGAGTTTGTTTCAGCAACTAAATTAAACATTAAAAGGTAAAATAACAGCCCAGGTCTGGTCTAGACTAGGACTACTCGTGGCAGCAGTTTCACAGATAAACAGAAAACTGGATAAAACTCGACCTTCACGGTTTTTTAAGTTGCTCTCCCTCACCTCCCACAGCTCAACTACCCTCAGTTTGACAAACTATGTTAAAAGTAAACGCACTTTGTCGTGATAAACCCACCTCTGTGATGCACAGTTTCCCTCCAGATGCAGACATACCGCTTGCTTGGACTCACCGTTGATCCGTCTACTGTAAGTTTCACTTTCAGCTGCAGAGTAGCTATCCTATCAGTCCATCATGTGTCTATAGCGCCCTCAGTCGGCCACTGGGGGAACAACAACAACCAACATCAAAATCATCTGAGTTGTTCTGAATGAATGCGTGTGTATGTTTGGGATATTGAGAGTAAAGATAATGTTAAAAAAAACAAACAAAAAAAAACACCATAAAAGATGTTTCAATAGTCAGCCTGGCCTCAGCGGTTGCCTTTGTGATTTTACCTGCTTAGTCTTTACATTTTTTGTATTTTATCACAAGTGAAGGTATGATGGGAAATTGGGAGAGAAAATGGGGGAACAGACACCCAATAAATGGGTCTAAACTGGGGATGTTGTGCACAAGGGCCACAGCTCATATGTAGTAGTAGTAGTAGTAGCTAAACCTTTATTTTACCAGGCAAGAATTGCTAAGAATACATTCTTATTAAGGCAATGGCCTGGTAGGAGGTGAAATACCTCCTAAGGGGCAAGGGAGAGGGGGAGTATAACATTAAAATATTATAGACAATAAAAGCACATATAGTGACACAAAAGAAGGAAGAAATAGAGTCAATAGGCCAACATAACACAATGACATACCACAAAATGACAGATAATTTGACGTACAGTGACATACAACAAGTTATGTAAGGACAGAGATACTACATGTGAAAACAGTTACTAGACAACCATAAAAGAGACAGTAACAAAATAACAGCAGTATGGGACGTGCTTTAACCACTCACTCCAAGTAAGCTGGTTTGTTGTGGGTACGGGGTTCCTCTTGTGCAACAATATATTGTATTTTGTTTCATTATGAGGAAGTGTAATGAAAGTTAAGAGTATGGTTGACCTGCAACTTAATATATCAGCTGCATAGCTCAGTGGGTAATGTCATTGATTGACTTTGGATTGAGAGGCTATACGGTTTCCCAGTCAGGGCAATGTGGCCTTATGGCTATAGGTTGTTTTTTTTGCCTGGGTCAACAAAAGAAGAGTTTATTCTTCGGCCTGGCCACTGCACTGACTCTCTTCTGAGGTGGGAGACTGAAAAAGAAGAAGAAGAATGCCTGGCCTCAGTCTCTCTAGTTGGAGACATGTTGAAGAAGTCATTGTCCAGTCCAGATCCACTTAAAGGGATAGTTCACCCAAAATTCAAATTTCACTCATTATCTACTCACCCTCATGTCGACTAAGAGCTGTGAGAATTTCCTCCGTGCCTTCTCTGAGTTACGGGGGGGGGTCCGCCGTCCGCGTAGCAGTATTTGTCCATATAATGGTTGTCAATACCAACTTTCTTCGTCCAAAAAGACACACCAAAAAACATCCAAATACCTGCATACTTGTCTGTAATGTCCCTCTTGTATTGAAGCCCCGACATGAGAAATTGTTCATACTGCTGCACAGACCCCCGTAACTCAGAGAAGGCACAGAGGACTCTGAAAATTCTCACAGCTCTTAGTTGACATGAGGGTGAGTATAGATAATGAGTGAAATTTGAATTTTGGGTGAACTATCCCTTCAAGACCTCTGCAGGTAGGCCTATATGCTGAGAGTCTCAGGTTAATGTCTGAAGAATCTGGGTTCAGAGGGAAAGAAATGGCATCCTACTCCAAAAAACACACTCCTTTCTTCTTACTGAAAATAGGCCTATGGATTAGGAGATCCAAATCAGTTAGCCTATATAACAACTTAAACGTTCTTGTTTTTCTTGTTTTGTTTTGTTTTGTTTTGTTTTTACTTAATTTAGCGACTCCACTGCAAAAGTTGTAAAGAAAATTATGAACTATTATTAAGATGTGAAGGTGAAGTTTCAAATTGAGCCAAAAACATCTGGACTTGCAGTGCCGGTGTGTGTTCAGCAGAGGTCAGTAGAGCTCCACACACCGATCACAGAGCAGCAGTGACGCTGGCGGCCACCACCATGTGACCGTGGTCCTGACTCTGACACACCAGCAGCAGCAGCAGCAGCAACAAGCAACAGTCTGCACCTCTGTGGTTAGTTATCACACAGCGTCCTCTCCTCTCACTAATCTGACTCTCAGCCTGCAGAGAGAAGTTACAGAGCAGCTTCTTGACTATAGACTACCCAGTCCGGCTCTTCTTGGTCAGTCAGACTGTTCTTGGTCCGGATCTCGGTGCTGCATGGTCCGCGCTCTGCTCCTCCTCCTCCGCACTCTACCAGCAATAAGCGTCGACTTTTCAACAGTGGTTTGGTTTCATGTGTGAAGTTGATCCAGCCGATACAGACCAGACACCAGACTGATCACAGTATGTATGGTCACAGAGGACATCAGGCTGTCACGGCATGATGAGGACCGGATCAAGAGCTGAAGCTTCAGGACTGTTGAGATTCTCCTCTGCTGCTGTCTGAAGCCTGCAGGCCGGCTTAGTTACTGTTGTCTATATGATGGATGATGCTGTGTGTCTTGCTTGGATTGGGATGTGTGTGGTGAAAATGCAGGAAAATCAACAATAATAGCTAAGAAAAAAGAAAATTAAGTAAATTACAATAAATGCAAACAGGGCATCCCTGACATTTCACTATTAGTATTAGCCTACTATTGTTGTGAAATGTATTATGCTTCTTCTTCTTATTAGGCTATTTTTATTGGTAGTATTGTTATCATTACAAGAATGTAAATAGCTAGAAAAAATAATGGCAAATTGATTGCAGTTAATAATGTAGGCTAAAATCATTTTAGAATAAAGATTTAAATTAGGCCTTATATATTATTATGTTATACTGAAAATGCGTTCTCAGTTTATTACACTGACTTTTCCACAGTGAAAAATGTAGGTTATGACCCGAATTCACGGTCCTGGCACGTCAACCTGTTTCCCGCCCTCAGTCTTTAGATAATATCCAGAGAGGAGCGCGCGTGAGCAGCCAGTGAGTGAGAGAGAGTATCACGCGGTGGGGGGATTGACGAGGTTTAGACATCTGTCAAATTCAGCCAATAGAATATACTGTACATTAGTAATATTGGAAAAAGCGCAGTGTGAGCAGGGATTAAGTCCGGTTTCTAATCTCATCACAGGAGTCAGATGGACGCATGGACGACGCGTCATGGATAGCGGGAAAAGATGAGAATCTGACGCAGTCTCTGTCATAAGGAAAACGTTTTTTTTTTTCTTTTTCTATTTGATCACATCTGAATTAAAGCATAGCCTATTGAATTTGTTTAAACAGTGTGGTAAACTTGGGTGATACCCTACTGAAGCCATCGCAGCTTCCTGTCAAACACCATCATCCTCAGGTCAGTTTTCTGTTTACTGGCCATCTCACAACTCCTGTAAGTGAATTTTCAGAGACCTTCCACTTTCATGGACCCCCCCCCTGAAAAATCAGTCATCAAAGCTAAAACAGGACCCTGTCCATGGGTCACTAGCCTACTTTATGCATAAAATAATATAATGTACTAATATAATCTAGTAGGAATATAATTAATATAGCCTAACACATATCCGATAAGTGGTTTTTATGTTGGAAAACAAGGATAAGTTACATTCTGTCCTGGTAGCAGATTATTTTATTTTTTCAAATGTATAATTTTTTAATAGAAATAGGCTACAAATACTAGTTAAACCAAACTGGTTGGAACGATGCATCTCTCTGTGAATAATGCACCAATAATTACTGTATTACTGATTTAATCCATTTCACCCACCAAATACTAGCACAGCTCAGCATGTCAGGCTCTTTTGGCCTGGCCTCTCTGTCAGCTCTTTGAACTCCATGATGTTCTACAGACTACAGTAGTATAATAATATAACAAAATATCAAATATTAGTTATGTATTGACAGACGATTTACTGTTTTCATCATCCTATTACCTCAGGTGGTTGTACATGTCTCTCAAGTACCTCATCACATCCCTGCATATGGTGAAAATGCATTGCATTCAGAAAGTATTCAGACCCCATCACTTTTTTCAATGTGTTATGTTGCAGTCTCATGCTAAAAAAAAGCATTTTTCAGCCATTTATACTCAATACGCTGTGACAAAGAGAATACATAATTTTAGGAAAATTATGTGTTTATTTTTTTATTTTTTTTAACATTGCCTCTAATCTTTTTGGATTTGTGGATTTTCACTGAAGATCGTCTCAGTCTCTGGGAGAATGACAGGGATGTCAGTGGACAGACATGTTAAGGTCTCTTCAGATGTTGGACTGCGTTCAAGTCTCTGGCCGAGCCACTCAAGGAGATTCACAGAATTGTCCCTGAGATGCTCCTGTGTTGTCTTGGCTGTGTGATCAGGGTCCTTATCTTGTTGGATGGTGAACCTTCAGGTCAGTCTATAAGGCCCTAAACTCTAGACAAGGTTTCATTATAATGATTTAGTTTTTACTTTTAATTGAAATTGAAAACATTTCTAAAATTCTCTTTGGGTTTTGTCATCCTGGTATACTGAGTGTATACACTGAGGTGGAGAAACTTGTCTATTTTTTGTTATATTTCTCCTGTTGGTTGTTATTAGAGTCTTGTCATTGGAGCTTCCTCATTATTGATCAGGACTTCATTTCCCAAAAGAGACTCAAGGCTCAGATTATCTTCACAGAGAATCATAACTAACACAGAAATCAAATAAAATGTAACAATTATGCTGTTCAAAAAAAATAAGAGTCTTTTTTAAACAGGGCACAGCAACTGTATGGTCACATCTAGAAATACTGGGTCTGCTTAAAGAGATGCTCCAACACATTTCGCTGTCCGATATTTGCTTGAACTGTGACAGAGCTGGAAAATTTACAACCTTTGTGACACTGCACATAATTCAGTTATTTTCAGCAGCGTTTTATTAACTCATGATACGTTTCTTACCATAATGGAGTGTAGGCTACTTACTGCTTATCTTTTCATTTTGGTTACCATCGCAGTGCCTGCAGATACATCAACGCCTTGTAGACAAAGTAAAAAAAAAAAAAAAAGCATACCTTTTGGGCAGCGAAACTCAGTCTGTACTCTCTGATGATGACGCACAATTCAGGCAGTGGTGTCATAGGTAGTAATGTCTTTGTTTTTGGAATTAAATTGCTTTACAGTTTTTTTGGTTAGTCTTATATTGATCAAGTAACACAGTAGCATCAACACAAGCTACATTTCAGTACAGGCCCAGGAAGTGTCATCTTGACAAAAATCTGATAAATATATGAGTTTAATGACCCCAACTGAAAAACTGTGAAGATGTTTAAATGATTGAAGAACACGCATTCAGGTAAAAAGGTACATAACCATACTATTAGCAACTTGTCAACAGCACTAGCTAGCAGCATTTTATGCATGAAAAATATGAACAAAAAGAAAAAGTAAAATAGATTATAGATATAGGCCTAATCGTAACCAGACATGTGGTATTTAATTTAATGGACAGTGAAGGTGGCTGAGAGAAACCATAATCCTGTGAATTAGATGCTTAGAAACCTAAAAGATCATGGTCTTCATAATGGGTCCAGCTTTTGGTCTCATATTGGATGAAGGATTTTAGACACTGGCCACATGGATTTAAATTAATCTGTGAAATAAGATGATCGCTCACTCAAGTAAACATATGTCAGCTATGGACTGTAAAAACCATGTTCCATGCCACAAAGCAAACAAAAAGATTACCTCTGGGATGGTATCCAAAAATAAAGAGATAAAAAAGAAAAAAAATTATCTGATGCTCAGTTTATGGGTGTCTCTGGGTAGAAAACAGATTACCTCTGTCAGTGCAATCACTCAGGACACAGCCATTTGTCCCCTTGCCTCACACCCAATCGTAAGTCATCCCGGGGTGCGGTTACTTGTTCAGAGCTGACTCAAGAACTAGCATAAACCAATCAAACTGCTATGTTTCCATGACTGATGAAACCTGGGCCACCGAGTCGATGCCATCACAGCTCTAGTTCATCCTAATGCTGAAACTGAAAATGCTACTCCTCCCTGTGGTGTGCCTCAGGGCTCTCTCCTGGGGTCATATACTATTACTGTACAATGCTTCCCTTACATAGTATAGGGAACAATTACCACTTCTATGTTGATTTTTATTTATTTTATTTTTATTTTGCCTTTATTTAACCAGGTTGGTCCCGCTGAGACACAATGACCTCTTTTTCAAGGGAAGTCTGGCCAAGACAGCAGCATAGAAAAGTTGCAACAATTACAAGACACACAGAAATCACACAGCAACAGAGATAAAATACATTACAGAATAGAAACAACAGGACTAAGGCTCCGGATTCAAGAACAAGTGCGGTATGAAGCTACTCCAATTTCTCTCACACGAGTGTGGGCACATTTAATACATAAAATTCGTTAGAACGTATAAGCGGTAATTGATTGATGATATTTAACTGTATGTCTTTTATATCTGTTGTGCACAATAATTGTGTAACTGCTACATCCTGGGAACAAGATGGCTAAAAGGTCAAGAAGAAGGGTAGCTACACTACAGAATTAGGGTAAAAAAAAACCTTAGCATCTGTTTGCTGTATGATCAACACCACAGACTGATGTAGCATCAGAGGCGGCATCTACAGGTTTATAAATGTTGCTGAAGTCGTGGCTAACCCCAAAATGGGCAAAGGGGTGGGCCAAGTATGGAGTTGGGTCTATATGCCAGTTACCATACCAGCTTGTGATAAACACATGGTCCCACACCCGTCGTCACTCAAAGACACCACACCCTCAGTTATACACAACTTCAATGAAATGTGAACAGGTGAGTTATTTAAACAGTTGGCAATGCCCAGTGTGATTGTCGTGATTTGCCTCCCAACTGTGCCCCTAACCCTAACCCATTCCCCCAGTATCTCTCCACTATATCAATTAAAAGGCAAAAATGCACCAAAATGTCGTTAAAAAAAAATAATTGTAAAATTGGGCAACACACAGGTCTATTGAGACTTACTAGCGGGGCCAGCCACTAGTGGTCATTAGAGGAACTGCAGTTTTTAGTAGGCCTACATACAGTGTTGTATAAAGTACCCCAAAGCCATACTTGAGTAAAAGTAAAGATACCTTACTGGAAAATGACTCAAGTAAAAGTGAAAGTCGCCTATTAGAATATTACTTGAGTAAAAGTCTTATAGCCTAAGTAGTATTGGAGTAAAAGTATTGATTTTATTTCGAAAACGTAGTGAAGTAAAAGTGAAAGTCGCCAGAAATAGAAGTAGTAAAGTAAAGTACAAATATCCAAAAACACTACTTAAGTAAAGTAACGAAGTATTTCTACTTTGTTACTATATAACACTGCCTACATATTGCTGACTTAATTTTTCAGACGTGGAGTTAGCCACTTGGTTGACTGACACTGTTCCTTTAAATGTTATAGTGTGTGATTCCACCTTAACACACTGTCGGGGGTTTAGTCCATTAACTATTTATATATTTTTTCCTTCCTTCATATTAGCTGTCAGACAACACTGTGCATAAGAACGAAAACTGTCATACGAGTGCTTATGTAACAATAGAGTTTTTGTGAGTAGCAGCAGCGACAGCGTGACTAACGGGCTGTTGTTTGTTGCTGCAGACAGCAGCCATTATTCTGAAGTGTGGTGGTGCTCTTTCACTCAGAGCTGCTCATTAACTCATATTCATTGAGCACTAATTGATGTTGTATGGGTGTTTGTTTGCAGCATAAGCCACATGAGTGGTGTATATGTTTTTCAAACTTGGTGCCCTCCCACCAAATCACATGGTGCCGGCTGCTGGAATCACAAATCAGTCTGACACGTTTACGACAGTCGGCTGATTTCAGTTCAGCTGTGTGTGACTTGAAGCTTAACTCCTCCTAGACTGCAACACTAACAGCAACAGTCTTTGTTGGGGTTACAGTTTTCCAACAGATCTCGTTTCCTCTGTTGAACTCATGCCATAGCTAATGGTTTAGGACATTTACTGGTTTGGAAGCTGAAATCTCATTTTGTTCTAAAAAGTAAAATACACATTATGATTAAAAATAGAAATCCAGGGTCATATAAAATTTAAGCTATATGAATCTTTTTCTCAAGTCTTGGGCGTCTGCATTTTGTGAGGTCACAATGAGCACGACCTTTAACCTTTGATCACCATCCGAGAACAACACACAGCCCAAATAACTTGTAAAACCGTATCTTTTAAACAGAGATAATGTTTTGTTTGCCCAATCAATCACCAATGTTTTGATTGATTGATTGAGTGATCAATTGTATTGATATTGATTGTATTATTATTATTATATCATATTGTTTTCTTTTGTTATATATCAACGGATCATATAATTTTATGTATAGTAGTTGGACCCCATAGCTGCAGCATGCTGCAGTAATGGAGATCCTAACACAGAGCCTCTGCCTCTGGCTGTCACTGGGTATGGAGACATAAAAATCGAGTGAGGAAGCAATAAGTGTATAAAATGTAGAGAAAACAGACCCGTCACATGTCAGATCACATCCTAAACACAAACACTCCTCCGTGCTGACTCTGTGTCTTGGCTGCTGCTGCTGTAGTTTAGTTTATAGATTTAGTTTGTATATGTTCTGAGCTGACCTCTAAGAAAAGAACAAAACAGTGATAAAACTCAACTGTTTACTGAGTTTCAAAACTACTGAGCAAGGACTAAATCTGAGGACTTCAGAGATGGAGTTCACTATAATAATGATATGATTTACTGTCCCATAAACACTGGATTTATTCGTCACAACACAGTGTGACTTGTTGAGGCTCCTGCTGATTTGTCATCAGACTAAGATCTGAAGCTGATGGAGTTTATATTCCACTCTGGGGCAGTGAAATGAGCAGCTGCAGAGAAAGAGGGTGAGACAAGTACGTCGAAGTCGTAAGACATCTCATTTGGTCTTATTTATCAGTCGCCATAATGATGATTAACACTTGTTGAGGATCGGCAGGCAGGAATAAATAACCTCTGTCTGGCTTGCTGCTGTTCTAATGAAACAATGATCAGTTATTTCTCCATCTTCAGCAGGTGAAGCAGATATTATGTGTGCTTCAGGCAGCACTTCGGTTTTTCTCTTTGTCCACTACGCTCGGGCAGAATAATTATGAGACGCTGAATGCATCAGCCTGAGAGAGTTAGTGCTTTTCAAGGAGATACACAAGATTAGATCACCAGTGTACCGCTGAGGGTAGAGGGTGCAGTAAATAAAGAGAACAAATGAATTTAAGTCCAAAAACCAGAATATGCCTTTCTATGAAATGTGGCTTATTCAGTATGTTCATCAGAATTTATGGTTTATTATAGCTAAAGTGAAAAGTGTACAGATATTAATTGTATTGATACTGGAGGACAGGAGTGATTGTAGCAGCTTTCACACAAAGTCTGTTGAAGTTAAAGGGATAGTTCACCCAAAATTGAAATTTCACTCATTATCTACTCACCCTCATGTCGACTAAGGGCTGGGAGAAGTTTCAGAGTCCTCCGTGGCTTCTCTGAGTTACAGGGGGTCTCGGCATAGCAGTGCATGTCCATATAACAGTTGCAAATGGATACCAACTGTCTTCGTAACAAAAAGACACACCAAAAAACATCCAAATACCTCCATGCTGCTCGTATGTAATGTCTGTCTTGTATTGAAGCCCCGAAATGCAAAATTGTCCCGAAAAAAATTAAATAAGTCTATATTTCAAGCTTGTTTTGTAGCGGAAGCTTCTCGAAGCTCCTCTTCCTGGTTCGTCAAATTTGGACGAACTGAGAAGAGGAGCTTCCATCAATTTTGGGTTAACTATCCCTTTAAGAGCCCAACACATGAGCCCAGCATCTCTCGTTAAATACAGACCCATAACCTACATTTTCAGACCCCTGACTTTGATCTGTTTGGGTCCTTCATCTCAGCCCTAACCACATTTTGACTACTAAAGTGACAAAATCCAAAACTGTTTGGTAAGACACTCAGAAATGATGTTATCCTATCGAAGGGATGTCGGATCCACTTTGGCAGGACCTGTTTAGTCTTTATTCTGTCCCCCCTAACAATGCTAATTATTTGTGGAAGCATTTTGAAATAGTCAGGTAGGCTAAATATCCTCAACTTGTTAATTCCTTCCTTGGAAAATGAAGATGAATGAAACTACAAAATTTAAACCTGGGTTTACCTCTTTGATATGACTCTGTACACACAAGTCTGTTATCTTCAATCTGAGTTTGACTTAGCTTTCAGACGCTATCATCTAGTTTTGACACTAAACAGACTCCTCATCACTTACCCCAGGGTTTCCCCCGGCCTTAAGAGAAAACCATCTCTCATGACCACCGAGCCTCTGCCTGAGGAAACTTAACAGCTTCACTTAAAGGTGGCAAAATGACAGCCTGACAGATGCCCTGTTTAGACTACCGGCCCGGTCGCACTGATACGCATGCATTTCCTGAACAGGCAGACGATACAGTTACTAATGGACCTCTGTCAGGTGACTGCTTTAGCAAAGACCAAGAAGATAGTTACCATGGAAACAGGCATAAATTAAACCCCTTAACAGACAGGGTGGGGGGGTGAAGGGGGGGGGGGTACATGTCCTTTATGCTCTACTTGTTTCCCATCTAAAAGGTACAAAATTTATGTCGGTCTCGCAGAGGAAGTAACTTTTCAAGCAGCATTTGACATTTTGGGTTTGGGTAGTGTATAAAGATGCCAAGATTGACAAATTGAGACAACAGCCGGCACAGACCTTGAGGAAGGCACTCTCTGCCATTTTTCATCTCAACAAACACTGAGAGCTCAAGAGCCCTTCAGAAACTGCAACAGATAAAATAGGAAGTTTTGAACAGTGTAAATAGCTCTCATCATCAGCTCCGTGCTCCCTGCCAAAATGGCAAATAGTGTTATAAGTGAGAGGACATTGTTTACATGAAAGGCAGTCAACCGCCGGTGTTAATCATCTCTGTGCAAGCAGCGGGATGAGCATGTTTCAGTGTGTGAATGTAGCCGCTGACATCGTCAACAATGGGTGAAAATATATCCACGAAAGGAACAGTGCAGGAATAGAAACTGGTGTGTGACCGACCGTCCGGGACATTAGACGTGAACTGGCAGCGAGCGGCGCAGCACCAAAACCCGTCACGCGCAGCCTGCGTCACACTGTACGAGAATAATCCAGTAAACAGAGGTAAAATTAATTATGATGACCGGAGAGACAGTCAAATTATAGAAACCACTGTCCCACATGACAGAATCAGGTGAAGGAGGTTTATGCACAAACTGGGTAAAACCAAACTTATCTCAGAATATGAGAATCTCATATCGCCTGTAAATAGTATAGAGAAATGTTGATTAGATTGTGGTGTAAGTAAGAAATGGATCCACCAAAAGGAGTAAAAACAACAATTAGGTGAAGTGAACATCTGTATAATTTTCCAATTTGCATTTGTTGAAAGTGTCTTCTGCCTCCTCCACCCTGACAGTTGTAGCTAGAATTGGATTAAGCAGTTTGTCCAATAATGTAAGACAGGAAATAAAGGAGCTGGCTAAAGTTCAGGAAGTAGTGGAGCTGTGCATAAAGCCTATTGTGAGTAGCAGTGGCTAACAACCATAGCTTATTTAATAGGCTACACTACGTACTTTGTTCTATTCATAGTTATTGATTAGATTGTGTATATTTTATATTAATGTTAGTTTGTTTGAAACTTTAGCTTTAAGTTTGCTGCTAGATGTGAAAATAACAGCCATCCCTTTTACCTGTTTGGTCACTGAGCAACAACAACAACAAAAATCTATGATGTATTAGCAGCAGAGGGAAAATAAATAGGACATTATAGTGTTTTTAGGTTTTGAATATTTCCATTTTATGCTTCTTCACACTATTCCTACATGTCAGAGGGAAATAACACACCGTTGCCTATTGCGTTTATTTGACAGCTTCCGTAAAGTGCTGTAAGGGCTGCGTCAGTTCACCTTAGTTGCTGAGTTTTCTTTTGCCCTCCCAGAGGGAAAACACCCTCACTGTCACAGTATAATTTTTATGTTTGTTGTGACTGGAATGATTTTATTCGACTGAATCCAAACCAAACCAAACCTTTATCAGAATTGTCACAATGTTAAAAGGGTAGTTTGTAAGTTTTAGTTACTGACCACATACTGTGTTTAAACATATCACATATTCAGATTACATCTACAACGTGTTCAAGTTCTAAGTGCAGGACTTCACCACCTTTTCTTGTTTAATTAATAAGTTATCCAAAATTCTTGTGAGTAACAGATGACATGTTTATTTCACAGCTACAATGAAACCTCATGACATTTTTTGGCTGCATTAGTGTAGAAAGTCTCACAGCTAACAGTAGCCATTCACTGGCTCCTCGGCTTTGTTTGGCAGCTTTGACTTTTCCCTGCTCGTGAATAAGCGTGCCCTCGGTAACACGGAAGTCTGCTCCCGAGGAGGAGAAAGCAGCCTTGGCCGGCCACTCTCAGCCTTTCACATGGACATGTTGCTGTGATCCCTAACTGCAGGCAGCAGAGCAAGACACTACATCTATTCAGCAGGGAGTCAGGCTTTTGATTTGGTTCATGGGGATCACTTCTAACTGCAGACAAGCATTAACACTGAGTGGGTCGTCATCTTTGACTTGATCAACCAATGATAGGGGAGCAGCGGCGCTCCAGCTTTAAAATGAGCTGAAGTAAAAAGGGTCTCTGTGCCACCAGTGCCTGGCTGAATCAAAATGTTGTCTTTTATTCCAAACCCATTAGCAACCTCCCGACACATGCTATAATAAAAATACACATTTATTTTGGTCAAAATGGGATGAAAACAGCACTTCAAAGCTCTTGGAGATTGAAGTAGCAATTTGGATGTTTCATTTTTTCCTCTTTCATTGCATTGGTGTGGTTTTGGTCATGAGGAGACCTATTCACAAAGCCCAGGATTGTCCATTCAGTCAGATGATTTTTTAATGAAGAGATATCATTTCTTCTATTAATGTACAGACTTGTATGGGTGTGCTTGTGTGTCTGTGTTTATCTCTGTGTGTGGGTGTGTGCGTGTGGGTGTGTGGGAGATTCATCCAGATGCCAGTCAAAAGGGACTGAAAGTAGGCTAATGGGGGTTTAGGCTGCTACACTCATTATAAACTCATTTCAATGGGACTTAAAAATAAAACAACTACAAAAAAAGAGGAAACTTTCTTCATAAGGAGTATCATACTGTAATAATGTAACTGGTAAGGTCTGAATACTGAAAGAATTTAGGGACATATGAGCAACATTAGCATGAGCCCAAATAACACTCATTCTCTACTGCAGGTAAAATAATTTATATTGTTCAGACACAATTAACAAATCCGATTTAAAAAAATGAACTACTCATTAATCTCCACCTGAATAACATCTGCTTTAGTCTAACAGATACAGCTACATGGACATCATTATAGGAGAGAATGTGCTCAAAGATCATAATAATGAAGATAAGCTGTTTAGCAACGAATTTAAGAGGCAAGTGAGGAGAAAGAGATGTTGAATAATAAATAATCTGCCTTTTGGTCCAAAGACATTATCCATCTACATTGAAGAAACTCTACTCCGTTGTCTCACTCTCTGTGGAAACTGTTTGGAGTGTCAGGTCTAGTAGCTTCTGTCTCTATCAGTACTTTGCAGTTCTCATTACCAGATGTTTTGTTATCATTACTTCCATTACTTGATGGCAGCAACATATTAATTGGAGTTGGAGGTTTTTCCCTGCATGCAGCTGCAGATATGCATGTCTCATTGTATGAATGAATGACTGAATGAATTTATATTTATTTACGTGTCGTGCACCAATTAAGGCGCCCAGCCTATAAGGGCTTACAAGACACATTTCATATTTAGACACCAAACAAAATCATCAGAGCACAGACAAAACAAAACAAAAACAAAAACCACATGGAAATCACATAAATAATTCCCTTTTTCTTTTTGACCAGGCCCTTTTTATGAACGTAGCTATAGTAAAGACTTCTTTTCTGAAGAACCATTCCAATTTTACCTCATCATCAACCCAAAACAAATCAGGTTTCACATTTTGCATTTTCTGAAACAAAAACTGCCTGGCTTTGTCATATAATGGACAATGAAACACAAAATGCAGTTCATCCTCAATTACATTTAGATTACATAATGTGGATAGTCTTTCATCCTCAGGTACTGAGTTAAACCTACCAACTTCTATTGCCAGAGGGAGAATCCCAGCCCTCAACTGGGCACATAAAGATCTCTTGGATCTATCCAATGGCAAAGTCACATAGGGTTCTGAACAATATACATTTTTCAATTGACAATAGGTTCTGAGCTTTGGTTTAAACCAGATATCATTAGCCCATTTTTCTTTATACTCAAGAAATAACTTATGCTTCACAAAATTAACATTGTAGCTGCATGTTTGCAGTCCTAAGCTGTGGAAGCGCGTACCTTTGAGTCCTCGTGTACAACAGCCATTTTAACAGCATCGGGGTGATGTTAGCGTATGTACTTTCAAGTCCCACTGGGTCTAATTCAACACTTGTTTGTGACACGGTGGCACCTGGAGACCAGCGGTCTGATGTCTGACATGCTGTTGCCCATGGCTGCTTTCCAGCTCAGCATCAGTCGGGAATCAGCAGTCATGTAAAACAGGCCCACGCGACCTGAAACTTTAATGCCGACACAAAGGCTACCAGGATTCTGCTGCTCTGCTCTGCCCCCCCCCCCCCCCTCATCCTGATGTGCTGGGGGACTTTCCTCCATGTCGGACACGGTCATCAGCATCCACAAAACCTGCACGCTGCAAGTAATGATGGAGGATCCCACCTTAAGTCTTCATTAGAGCGACACACACACAAGGCAGTGAACACAAGGGAATGATTTCCAGATGTTGCAACAAGTAAGCCATGTGACAAGAGGGCTATATTCAGTGTTACCCCCTGCTACACACACATACACACATTCACACACCCTGCTCCTCTACTTTCTGCCTGACTTCCTCCGCTACACCACCAGCGTTCTGTGAGCAGCATGCAGTTAATTATTGAGCACCTGAAGAGCAGCACAGCTCTTAGCCTGATGCTGTGTGGTTGTTTAAAATAGCTCACCACACACTGGGGTGCGTAGCGCGCACGCTGTTTTACACAAATCACATACGATGCTGCCTTTTCACCATATGTCACTCTGTCCTTTTGTCGGCCGGAGTGGAAGCAGCAGCCCCTCTATTCAATTTGCATCATCTTAATAACAGCAATTATCAACATCATAATTTGTTACTTTTGATTTTTTGCACAGAGAGAGGCAGTGTGAATTCAGATGAAATATCAGATTACAAATCCCTCTTCATAATTTTCGCTCTGTATGCCAAGTAAGTGGAGCATAATGAAAGATTACCATGTCAGGTGCCCAGAGTGCAGGTTCATAGTGAGCGCTGAAGTCGTCTAGTGATCTGCTGTTGAGCTGTAGACAAATGAAGCAGTTATTGTGATCAAGTTCATTTATACAGTTCATATTTCTTCAGAGCATCAGCACCATATGAACTAAGGGCCCCATTTCACACCCTGTGGAAAGTGTCTTTTCTAATTTTGGACTGACACAATTCACCAATAGATGTGTTGGTCTTAGATTGAGGTGAGGTCAGTTGGTCAGGAGCGACAAAACCTATACAGCATACAGGCTGTTAGACATAAGCAGAGTGGCCACAGTGTTCTCTGGGCCCTGAAGAGTTTCTTAAAGAACGGAAAGTTATTAATGAAACATAAGAAATGTGTGCACTGCTTCACTCAGCCTTCACTTTCCCTATTTTTATGCCACTAATGTAGGAAAAATGACATGGACACACCCTGAATGCACACTGCACTGTGATCTTTGGATTGTAAAAATGGAGCCGTGGTGGCATCAATTTGATCTAAACTTTCTTTTTTTTGTCAGTATTAAAAACACATTCGTCATTTCACTAAGTTGTAAAAGTGTTTAGATGTTTTGTCCACAGCTGGAACAAGTTAATCTTGAATATGCTAGTATCCTAATTTAACCATTATTCTTCCTTCCAAAAATGACAAGAATCATCTACCTACTAGTACATGCTAATTATGAAATCACTGCTGAATCTTTGTCTTTCAATTATGTGTGGTATGGTATGGTAATTTTGTCAGACGACGTCATAGATTTCTATTACTACACCTGCTCTGTCTATGATAATATCAGCTGTGGCATTGTAGCCATAAAAAACAGTCAAACAGATGTAAATTCTTCACTTGTTCCATCAGTATTTGTATTTTGTTTTGTTTTTTTACATTATGAAGTATGGATATGCATGTTGCAACCATAACTCACATTTGTCATATGAGGTCAGTGTCAGCGTCGGACACCACCACACCACCAGGTCTATAAAGGAGGAAATGGATCATCAGTGCGACAGTCTTTAAGCAGGTATCGACTGTTCTGACCACACCCTGCAGATTCTCCCCCATCACTATGATAATTAGCTCATTTCTGCCAGTAAATCATGGCCTCCCTATACGCAAGGACTCAGCTTTACTTCATAACTAAGCTGAGGGTCACTGTCGGGGGAACACGCAGCCACGGAGCCTGATCGATACCATCCATCCTCTCATATTCTTTCTATCAGTGCCGTCACGTGTTGTACAGAGAGCCACAACAAACTGTAAGTGACCAACATGTCACTTATGAGCTGCTTTGTCTCCACATCCTGGCTTTCCTCTGCACAAATAGGTCAGGCTAACCCTCGTCTAATATTCATGGTGTTTCATATTAAACCATTGTTGAAAGCATTCACTGCAAAAACTCAAAATCTTACCAAGAATATTTGTCTTATTTCTAGTCAAAACAAATCTCATTCTACTTAAAATAAGACTCATCACATTAAAAAGTAGCTTGTTTTTAGACACTTTTTTAAACTTATTTCAAGCATATTTTCACTTGAAATCATCTGATAGTGGAGCAAGTTTTTCTTTCTTGTTACAAGCACAAAAAACTGCTTTCACTGGTAGATTTTTTTTTTACCAATTTCAAGTGAAAATTTGTTTGAAACAAGTGAAATGATCTAAAAACAAGTTGATTTTTAGGTGACGAGTCTTATTTTAAGTGGAAAGAGATTAGTTTTGACCAGAAATGAAACATTTTGTCAAGAAATAAGACAAATATTCTTGGAAAGATTTTGAGTTTTTGCAGTGTTGCCACAAACTCTGTTAATCTGCAACACACGCAGCATCTTTAGCAGGGTTAGTTTAATAACCGGTTTGATGCCTTATATACTGTGTTGTCGGACCAATTTTTCCGCCTCAGGCTAAATAAAGTTGCCTTGAGGTCAGAGGAGTTCCCTTTGTCAGCATCTCAAAACAACAACAACAACCAAAATCTCTGAGGCTGAACTTTCAGTGTCAGTTTTCCTTTTGGGGGAATAATCCTAGCTGTTTGCAATTCCTCCTTCCTCCACCTCAGTGAGCTTTTGATTTCATCCACTGTGGCTTCAGTTTGGTCCTTGCTGTATTTACGTAATCTCCTATAGGAACTGGTTCAGACTGTTTCTCGAGTTAAAGCTCTGTGGTCCCTGCAGGTTGATGCTTGTTCTCAAGGTACCTGAAGGCTGCAGGTCTTCAAAAGCAAAAATCAAATACCGGTAATAGAATAGCGTGAGCTTAGAATTATAAGGTTCTATCTCCGTTTAGGGTAGTTCCGAGATATTGAGCATCAAAGTTCCAACTCGGCTTGTGTTTTGGTTGATAGGACCTTTGTATTTTATGAATAACTAATCAAAAAATGTTGAAAATGTAAAAATTACACCACACAAGCATTAACAGACCACTAATGGGTGACATTGTGCAAAAAAACTCAATTTTTTTGGAAAAAAATGGAGATAGCACCTTATAATTCTAAGCTCACGATTAGATAAATAGTTGTTGACTAAAGGCTGGTGTATCATGCTCCAGTTTAAGCTTCTCCAAAGATGAACAGCAGAGTATTTATGGGAGGACTTGGTGATGTGTTGGTGGGTGGGTCTGGTTGTGTTCAAGGAGCTTCTCTCCAGTTTCCTCCTCCCCTCTGTGTCCACCGTCCAATCAGTGTGGAAATCAAATAAGATAAGAAGAAAGAAAGATAAGGAAGAGGATTCCAGGCAGAAAGCTCGTAGCCTGAAGACATGCCCTGCAGCTGCGCTTGCGCCTCCGCAGGGAACAAATAAGCGTGCGTGCTTGTGTGTGTGTGTGTTTGTCTCTGAGGGTTGCGTTGTCTGTCTCGTGTTTTAACTAGAAATGACACCCAGTCTTTTCTCATCAGGAGCCGCTCGACTGAGGTCTGAGCTGAGGCTTCGGACAACAAAACACAAAACACAATGATTCTGCTCCTGATCCTGCATTTATGTTGTATAGATATATATATATATTTATGCATATATATGTATATATATCTGTATGATATTTGGGTAATGAGAGAGAACAGCAGCATGCGTGCAGCCTCCAAGAGGAAGAGGATCTTTAATGTTGCATTTAGAGTAAATCAGGCAGGCAGAGAAACAGGCAGACGCTCCCCAGTGACCTGAACGGGGAGTCACGAGAGAATACCCATACGAGCTGCTCTCCACTAAATGCATTCTCATATTAATATTTTAAAACCACCCATAATGCTGCAGGAGAAAAAAGAGGGATCCAGGAGGAGGAGGAGGAGGAGGAGGAGGAGGAGGAGGAAACATACATCAATTTGACCAAGGTCCTCACTCTGGGAGCATGAAATAGAGGGATATTCTGCCATTAGATGAAATAGTTCACAGCGCCGGTTTCTCATGAGCATGTAAACCACCTCTCTCTACACACACACACACACACACACGCACACACACACACACACACGCAACGCAAAGACATGTATCGTCTATGACCACAGCAAGACTCGAGCCACACCTCGGTGTGAGCAGAAAAACACACACACACACACGCGTTGTTTTCAGAGATGATTTCTGCAGCCTGATAATGCTGACAACATCTGGAACAGGCTGTGTTTGCAGCCTTAAATATTTGTATGTAACATTCCTGGTTGTGTTGCTGTAGGCTAGTATAAAATTCTCAATTGAAGAGCAAGAAAAAAATGAATTAATGAATAAACAAAGAGAACATTTGGTGCTGATTCAGGTCACAGCGTAACGACAGCACCAGACATTAAAGAATAAATAATAAATTCAATGGGTTGAGACCAGCCATAGACCAGCTCACAGTGAAATTAACTCTCCACTGGTACAGTAAAACATAACTAAAAACTGACACATAATACTATTATATATTATAAATCTAAAACAATCATAGAAACGGTACAAAAACTGGGACATAAAAGTAAATCTTGCACAGATATTATTACACATATGGTGAGTGATATGCAGATATGATCAAGAAGATACTGTTTCTTTTCTGTCACCATTTCTACACCTTTATCACAGACTTGCCCCACTACCCCCCAAGAATACCTGCGTTCTACCCCCAAAAGGGAGAAGTAAACAGGCAAAACTAAACAAAAGTAAACGTCAGTAGCTATACAACAGTCAATGGGAGCAAGGAGGAACAGAAATGGGAAAATAAACATATTTCTCCTCAAAAAGTGAAAATATATGTCTGCAAAAATAACAAAAAGAGGTTATGTTATGTTATGTTATGTTATGACCCTTCCCTTGCTTCACCAAAAAACAAATGAAAAACGTGTTCCTTATATTAAAAATGAAAATCTTGTACACATTAATGCGTCTTCATTAATACAAAGCAGAGGTATAATAAGTGTTTAGGAGACACAGTTACTCACAGAGTCTCTCATGTCATATTTATTATCATATATGATAATGATCCTGCTCTTCAGACCGAGGACGACACTCTTTGTTTCCAGCTCTGTCACCTGCTTCTGAACACTGGAATTAACTAATAACAAAAGCTGCAATAATAAAAGCCAGTTATTAATAATTGTAATAACGGTAATTACAGTGAGTGCTGACGCTAAAGGAAACAAGGGGCTGATAAGATAAAGTCCCCTCAGTGTGCCGGCCCTCCATGCATCACCTTGTTGGATAGTTACTTTTACACATGTTTCATGTGAAATTCATTAGCATATCATTGACGGTGACCATAATTGTTTAATGAGTCGTTAATAACTAACACAGTAATTAGCATTGGTGGCATAATTATGTGTAGTGGGTGCAGCATTTTGTTTGGAATAATTATCACCATTCACAGGCTTTTCCACAAACAAGCAGAGCCCTGAGAGGCAGCCGAGGGCGTAACACAACCTGCTGCTGCTGCTGAGAACACAAACAACACCAGCAAACACAACACACAAACAAGACCTCAACAGCGCACCGACCCCCGGTTCAAGGCCAGACTCTGATTTTTTTTTTTTTTTTTTTTTTACAAATAATGAGGTCAGGAGTAGAAAACCAGCACCCTCAAGCCCCGCCGGGTCCTGAGACCAGAGTCCAAAAGATTTATCAAAACAGCCAGATCCTCCGCAACAAACCAGGTTCAGCTCAGTCCGACTTCCTATGTCCTCTGTGTTATGTCCACAGTGTGTGTCTACTGTTGTTTTTTTTATCATAAAATTCATCAAATACACAAACAGGACACTGATATCAGCCTTTAAACGACACTATTTCTTGAAAATATGCATTCTCATGTGTTTAATCATATGGTATATCTCTAAACAGCATGTGTTGCAGTGGTTTTTTTTCCACATGGTTTCTATTGTTTTAATACATTAAATAAATCATATTTATATAGTTCATTTACATAAACAGATGTGAGAAGAAAAGCATGCACATGAATAAAACATTTAAATGTGATCTGCACACCAAACATGAAAACCCAGAGCAGAGGAGGAAGAACGACATGTTATAGAAACTGCATGCTGCTGTGAATGAAAACAGAGCGCAGCAGACACATGCTCAGAAGAGGCTGGCTTGTTTCAGCCCGTCTGCGACTCCGTGCCCTGGGAATGTGAAATTTATTGACTGTCCACAAAAACATTTCTAGGGAACAAAAAAAAAAGAAGAGGAAGAAGAGAGGAGAAAGAGATGGGTTTAGTGAAGGAAGGCTGTGCAGTAAACAGATGAATACAAACAGCGGGATGTTGGCTGAGCAGACAAAGACATTGGAGAAACATCCTATAAAACCTGCTGCAGCACTTCAGCTCGCTCTGCTCTGCCTGCTATCTGCCTCCTCTCCTCTGAAACACAATTATGTGACCATTGGCAAACACTGGCGCCAAACACAGCCATTTTTCCTCCTTGCCACCAGATGGTTCCATTGAGAATAGATGCATGGGCCGCTGTTTGTCTTCTACTTAGAGCCGGGGTCGTAATGGAGTCGCTAATGATTATAAAACACCTGCTCTGGAATAAAACAAACAGAGACGGTGGCCGGGGCCGAGAGCTAAATACCTATGTGATCAGGTTGAAAAGGTGCTGTGCTTGTGCCGGGCTGGTACTTATCCAGGGACACAAGCCCTCAGCAGATGTCCCACCTATAGAGGTAAGAGGCTGCAACCTCGTCCACAAAAAGCAGGCACACACACACACACACACACAGACAGAGACACACACACACACACAAGTCCTCGCAGTCACTCTCCATAATAGCTAATTGGCTGTTTGCTCAATGGAGAGAAAGGCTTGTTTCCACAAAGGGGTCATGTCTGTGATGGTCTGTGGTCTCTTCAGATGCCAGGCTAGGATTTCATGTGGTTGGGAGGCTGCCCGTGCCCCAAGGCTGCCGTAAAATAGGGGATGTTTGTACAGTGGTGTGACGGCTGTCGTGTGGACACGTGACCTGTAACAACAAGGACCCAACGATCATTTCAATTTGAAACTGCAACTGATCTTGTTTGTTGATGTTTTTCCTACTAATAATAGTTCAATTCTTTTGTTATAAAATCTGTGGAGTTTTTTCTTTTTTACTTGTAGCTCAGTAAATAACCAACAAAATGATGTCAATATTTTAAACTCTCATCAACGCTCATTTACAGGATCAAAAATAAAACTCATCATATTGTTTAAAAGCACAGGCCAACATCTTGTTTCAGCCTCTTCTCAGTCCCAATCAGTTATATTAACACACAAACACTTAACCAACAAACAACATCACCAAGCTGACTGTTTCATTGTGATGTCACAGTGTACAGACACACACACTGACAGAAAACATCACAAAAATCACATGTAGCAACATTGTTATTTTGTTTTTATCATTCAATATATATGTTTTATTTTATTAGCTACATTATTAGGTATTTAAATTAAAAACATCTGTATTTATTTATTTTATAGTTTGTTCATTTCGTAATTTTTCTAATGCTGTTTTTTTTTACTAGATTAAAACTCACAGACTATTGCTTTTAAAAATTAAAATACAATAATATATATATATTAATATATAAATAATTGTATAATTTCCTCTTATTTAATAATAAATGTGAATAAATATACAACACTAAAAGCCTAAATCTAAACAAATATTATCTTAGTACAACCTAAACAAAAAAGATGCAAAGATTTTAAAGTAACATAATATTTACTTTATTGTAATGATTAGCCCTGTACAATGTGACAGTGTGGAGAAATACTATTGAGGTCATTACTTAATTATTAATTGTGTATGTGACAGTTGAAATGGGGGAAATTTCTATGAACCATGATGATTATCTGAGTGAATACGTGCCAGTGTATGAATATTGATCTGTTGACTCCACAGACACAAACTTGATTCCTTTAAAATGACGACGCGCTTCTGATCAGGATCCCTCGTGTTTGTTTCCGCATGCAGGTTCAGGCCTATATGGGCATGATGGACGATCCAAAATCCTCACATGACATTTATTCCTCAGAGAAGGAGAAAAAGCCTTGTTACCCTCTCTGAGTATCTTTTGTGGCTGAAAACAAAGCCGGGTCGGTGTCTGTAACCATGAAACACACAGATTAACAGGCTGCAAATCTGCATGAGCGTTGGGGGTGGGGTGGTGGCAGAGTTTCCCCCCTCCCCTCCGGTCTTCAACATCTCAATCACGTCCCCCCCAAGGCCCCGCCCCTTTGTATTAGCCTCCAGAAAGTGATGGACATCCTTTCACTGGCTGCCTGACCTCTAGTAATCCTGTTTCACAGACCAGCTCCCCGCTGAAGCCAACACAATGGTGGGTGCTCAGCCTCCTCCCAGTCGATACTCTGACAGACTTGATCGAGCAAATTAGTATCCTTTGGTAAGGGCACGACCAAAGACCTTTTCAACACCCAACCAGAATCAATAAAGACCAGCGAACAGCACGGCTCTTTCTTTTTTTGTCCTTTTTACTTCCCTCCCTGGTCACTGTGTATGACTTTATCCCGGGTTCACGCTCCTACATGTGTTTCCAACAAGTCTGCTCTGCTGCTGCAGATCAAAGGTTAAAATGGCTGATGGTCAGTGTGTAACCAGGATTTCACCCCGGCTCCATGCAAAACAGCCGTCACGTGGTGTGGAACCAACAAAATAAAAACAACACACACACAATAAAAAGTAAGTTTAGAACAAATTCGTTTTTGGAAAATTAGTAAACTTATAAAAACGAAAAAAATATATAAATCAAAGGGACAACAAGGAGTTTCTATTTGGTTATAAAAAAGTCTCACGTTAATGTGGATGAATCTACGTTACCCACACTTGTTAATGGGCCCATTTTAGATAAATATATCGTTTTGTCTCTATCGTTATTTTGTTATTATTAGTGGTGGCGGAAATGCTGGGCGAGCCGACCAGCGTTTCTTTACTTTCGGTTTTGTGGCGAGTCATGAGAATAACGCCGCCGAATCGCCGTTTATGGTCGGAACTACGACGGTATGTGATCGTCTTCGAACCTCTGACTTTAATTCTTGATGAATGAAAACATGAGTCCGTCTTGCGCCGGTCAAAGAATTTCACGGTGCGCGGAGGCTCATAAATGTAGTGTGAAAACGCTTCGCTTTTCCAAAACTCCTCGTTGTCCCTTTAAATTAATTTTCTGGCGTAAAAGCAGCTAAAATTATAAATCTACAAAATGGAAGTAGCCTAACAATGAAATGCTGATATGACTTTGTCCTTCACTTATTTACTACAAAACATGAGATTAATAACTCAGAGCTCAGTGGAGTCCTGTAGTTGCTCCTGTGTCAAACAACATGCACCAGACCTATGAGGAAAAATATTAAACTAATCTATGGTCTATTAGATCCTAGTCTCGTCCCTCCATCCATTTCTGTGTTGTGACCCTGCAGAAACTACAACCATAGCTCTTGTGACTTTGTCTGACAGGTCTAACTCATTCTGTATCCAACTCTTCTGAAAATCTCCATTAGTGATGTCTGTAAAGACAGTGGTTATATTCTATTATGTTATTAAATGGGAAACCTTTACATTTTATCAATACTTGTGTAATAACACCAACCCATAAAGGCAACTTTTGTATCAATACTTGACTATGGTGATATCTTATACATGCATGCAAATCTCTCCTCTCTGAAAATGCTGGATTCGGTGTATCATGCAGCATTAAGATTTGTAACAGATTTAGGTTTTCGTACTCATCACTGTAGTCTTTATGAGAGTGTTGGCTGGCCTTCTTTGTACAATCGTAGATGGGAACACTGGTATTGTTTTCTTTATAAGGCCGTCCTGTGTGACTTGCCTCCTTATTTGTGTCCTCTCTTGGTTCCTAAAGTCAACACCAGAAGCTGTCGTCTCAGGCACGATAGATTGATAATGTATACTATTCCTCGTACACGGACTGTCTTTGGGGAAAGTGCCTTCAAAGCATTCGCACCCTCGTCCTGGTATAAATTACAGAGTCATCTTAAATTGGATTATCTCCCAAGTATGGAAGATTTTAAAGCTAGGATCAAGGACTATTTGACTACTGAATGCACATGTTCTCTCACTGAACGCAGCTGGTGATTATAATGTATTGATGCGATTTGCTGTTATTGTTTTAGCTGTTTTTATGTTTGTTTTGTTGATGTTGTCTAAATGTGGATGTACTGTGCTGCTTTCTTGGCCGGGACCCCCTTGCAAAAGAGATTCTGAATCTCAATGGGATTATTCCTGGTTAAATAAAGGTTAAATAAAAAATAAAAAAAATAAAAAATGTGCTTTCAGGAGTGACTGGTTTCCGTCCTCGGTCACGGACGATGAACCTGGTTTTCAGACTAAATGCTGCCTCATCTTCTTTTATAAACTTTTATAAACAGCTACATGTAACGTCAGACAACTTTTTAAAACTGTGGTAACAATACTGTCTGCAGTGCTTCCCCTCTTAAAATTTCTTTCTTTCTTTTCTCTTTTGTTTGGCTGATATTATTCTTTTTTTTTTTTTTCTAATACCACATACTTCAAAGTCCAAGTGAAGTTTTCAGCATCAGTATAATTACCTCTTGGAGAGAAACTATTTCTGCCCATGCTACTGCTGAAGTGGACTGAAGAGCAATTTCATTTATGTACAAGAACATGTTCATCCAGAAAAAGTTCATTCCCCAAAATGTTTTATTAAGGTTCATGAGGCCTCTTTCTACCAGCAGAACATACACCAAACAATCAAACATATTATCATGAAAAAACAACAACAACCAATGAGTGGATGAGCATTTCTAACAGCGTATAGATGCTGGCTTGACGTCACATAAAAAAAGTTTTCACAGAGAGCAAAAACAAAATCCTGTTTCACTTTTCTATGAAGCAAAACAGCACCAACTCTCCTCTCCTCTCCTCTCCTCTCCTCTCCTCTCCTCTCCTCTCCTCTCCTCTCCTCTCCTCCTCATGTGTGGGCTAATCCATTTCCGCTCATCTTCATATGGACACATCTAACCCTGTGTAAATTAGCTGTGCCTTTGTGTAAATTATTATTGTGGTTTTTAAATAAATTCTGCTTATCGCCACAATTTTCCTTGACAGAGACGTATCATGCGGTCGTTTTAAGCAACATTAATTACGCTGAGCCCATGAAACCAACACAACCTTTCCCAGCATCACCACCAAGCTGTAATTGTGCATTTTTAAGTGTAGTGCATGCATAATTTTACTTGGCGTGGTGCACAGCAGCACTCTATCAGTGAAGCTACAAAAATCTCAGTGTTAATTAACATCTGAACTAACCCGCATCAGTTTACATGTGCAGGCTGAAGGTGGGATGCATAGCGTAAGATGGTGATATGATGCAAAACATGTTTCTGATGATGTTGCAGCACAATATTTTTGTGTTATAATATCCACCAGTGACAAACCCCTTTAAAACCAGAAGAACTAGAAATGTAACGTAGCCTATATCTCTCTGTATCTGATATTGTTGTATGTTACGATGTCATATGATGTTGATGTACATTCACTGCAAGGTGTTATATTATTATCATACATGTACACTGTTGTCCATAAAGTTGGAGTAAAATATGGTCTTTTTTGTTTTTTCACCTCTTCTCATGAAATGATTGTGACAATGTGATTTATTCTTGATAGATAAAGTGTAATATATCTTCTCAAAACCGGTAATTGGGATTCAGGATGTAACCATTGCACCTGGTCAAAAGTGATGTGTATAAATAGGAATAAAAAGAAGAATGTGTGTTAAAACACAATTATTTCAACTTTATGTACATTACTGTAACTACACAAAGATTTAAGATTATAAAATATATAAAATACCAACTTAAAAATTTGTATTAACAATATTTTTTTATGAAACATGACTACATCCAGTAACAATGTATACTTATATGTATTTACATGTAAGTACATAATTACTTACATTTACATTTGTTTTGCTATCATGATCAACAGAGGCATGACACATGTTTAATTAATCTGATACCTTTGAACAGTGTTATAAAAAGTGAAAATTAATGTTAATAAAAAAACATTAACAACAACAATTAAAAGCCCACAGATAATGTAGAAACACATTTACATCATTTCCTGAAGAACTGATCTGACGTTCAATACAAGCTGGACCCTGCACAGTCCGGGGGTGAAACTGATGAGCTGAAACAAGTTTTCAGACCTAATGATGGTTTCACGGGAGCCAATTACACATACTTTGGGTTCCTTGACACATTTATGACACTGAGATCCTCCCCTCCTGCTGCTCGGCTCTTTTGTCCCTTCAGGAATGTCCCTCAATCCTCAATACTCAATAATCACCGACAAGACCCCGCGGAGGGTTGTCTTTTCAGGCAGATGTTAGGACACCCCACAGCAGGTCACTAACAGGCTCTGTCAGTCTGAGTGTTCAGCCCTGCAGCCCTGCGCATTAGGAAAAGTCTCTTTTTGTTATTTAACTCTACCTGTTTTTAGAGTTCTGGCCAAAGTCTGTGGATCTGCTGGATATTAAAAATCTATTTGTCTTGACATTTGCTAAGAATAAGCAAATAAATTTCATGTGTGACAGTCAGCCAATCAGCATGCAGCATCCTTGGATCTAATGATGATGGCTATTGATTACTTATTTACACAAACTGATCATGCATGTTGTAATTTTAGTGTTGTTAAAATAAATTGGATGAAATTGTTATTGAAAAAGTATCATCTTACATTCAATTGCATCATTATACGGATACTTTTTTTTTTTTTTTTTTTGAAAAATAGCCAGCCCCACCTCTCACTGGTGATCCTAGACTCTGGGGGGCCATCATCGTTAGACACCACGATTTACAGATGTCCCCTAAATGCCTCACATGGAGAGATTTGGTAGATAGTACAAATTACAAATGTCCCCTAAATGCTTCACATGGAGACATTTGGTAGATAGTACAATTTACAAATGTCCCCTAAATGTCTCACATGCAGGTTATGTGTTGAATGTAAACTTTGTTCCTTAAAATTACTCAGGCAATACAGGCCTTATCAAGGAATAATCCTCAAGTGTGTTGCACCAATACTGTTATTTTACAGCTCCTGATTGAGTCTAATCGTAAATATCAAACAGAATTAATACGGGATAACAGGTTGTTGCGTACCTTTACAGCACACAAACAAGGGACGTCAAGCAAAAGTGTAGAAACAGGAGAGTGAATGGGCTTTATAAAATCAATATTCCATTTCTTTTTTCTTTTTTTTTGGTCTTTCACTGCAAAAAGAGCGCAGCGCCAGGACAGCTAGCTGACAACGGTGATCGTTCCACATATTTGTTTTTCCTCTTAAGTCACGTCTGATCATGGAGGTTTCTGTGAGATCGTCTGGGGAATATAGCCACTGTGTAATCGTTACTACAAACAGCCAGTGTAAAAATCTCCTGAAACTGTCCTTCTGTCTGTCTGTGGTCTCTCTGAAATCATCTGGTACATAACCAGCCTCAACAATGGTATGAAATGAAAAGTCTAGAGGGCTATAGCTACCTGTCATTGAAATAAACTAAACCTATCTAATCTATACCATAACACAGTGTGACCTTTAACCAGACAGGTGTTCATAAAGGATATTCTATGTGTATATGTGTTGCACTTGGCTGACTCCGGAGCGTATAACCGGTGAATGCCACTGGGTCAGGTATTTGTGAGGACAAGCAGCAGGACATTGACGGTGTTTAGTGGCTGTACTTTGTCACAACAGATAACTGACACCTTTCCCTTGGAGCGGCCGGCCTCTGTGAACCTTGCCTGCTCTGATAAAGAATCAATAGTGTTGCTGCTTCTCACAGTAGGCCGCCTATAGAGCCAGTGCTGTCTGTTTGTAGACAGCTCGCTCTCAGCGGCCATGACGGTATCAGACTTCAATAAACAAGCTGCCATTATGCTGCCCGTCCATCCATCCATCCATCCATCTATCCATCCATCCGTCCATCCATCCGTCCATCCATCCATCCATCCATCCATCCATCCATCCATCCATCCATCCATCCATCCATCCATCCGTTATACACAAGAATATGCTATTATGCTGCCCGTCCATCCATCCATCCATCCATCCATCCATCCATCCATCCATCCATCCATCCATCCATCCGTCCATCCGTCCGTCCATCCATCCATCCATCCATCCATCCGTTATACACAAGAATATGCTATTATGCTGCCCGTCCATCCATCCATCCATCCATCCATCCATCCATCCATCCATCCATCCATCCATCCATCCATCCATCTGTTATAAACAAGCCGCCATTATGCTGCCCGTCCATCCATCCATCCATCCGTCCATCCATCCATCCGTCCATCCATCCATCCATCCATCCATCCATCCATCCATCCATCCATCCATCCATCCATCCATCCATCCATCCATCCATCCATCCATCCATCCATCCATCCATCCATCCGTTATACACAAGAATATGCTATTATGCTGCCCGTCCATCCATCCATCCATCCGTCCATCCATCCATCCGTCCATCCATCCATCCATCCATCCATCCATCCATCCATCCATCCATCCATCCATCCATCCATCCATCCATCCATCCATCTGTTATAAACAAGATGCCATTATGCTGCCCGTCCATCCATCCATCCATTCATCCATCCGTCCGTCCGTCCGTCCGTCCATCCATCCATCCATCCGTTATACACAAGAATATGCTATTATGCTGCCCGTCCATCCATCCATCCATCCATCCATCCATCCGTTATACACAAGAATATGCTATTATGCTGCCCGTCCATCCATCCATCCATCCATCCATCCGTCCATCCATCCATCCATCCATCCATCCATCCATCCGTTATACACAAGAATATGCTATTATGCTGCCCGTCCATCCATCCATCCATCCATCCATCCATCCATCCATCCATCCATCCATCCATCCATCCGTTATACACAAGAATATGCTATTATGCTGCCCGTCCATCCATCCATCCATCCATCCATCCATCCATCCATCCATCCATCCATCCATCCATCCATCCGTTATAAACAAGATGCCATTATGCTGCCCGTCCATCCATCCATCCATTCATCCATCCGTCTGTCCGTCCGTCCGTCCATCCATCCATCCATCCATCCATCCATCCGTTATAAACAAGATGCCATTATGCTGCCCATCCATCCATCCATCCATCCATCCATCCATCCATCCATCCATCCATCCATCCATCCATCCATCCATCCATCCATCCATCCATCCATCCATCCATCTTCTGCTGCATGGTCTCTCCATACCACACTGCAAAAACTCAAAATCTTACCAAGAATATATATATTTATCTCATTATACTTAAAATAAGAAACATCACATTAAAAAGTAGCTTGTTTTTAGACACTTTTTACTTCTTTCAAGCATATTTTCACTTGAAATAAGTAGAAAAATCTGATAGTGGAGCAAGTTTTTCGTCCTTATTACAAGCACAAAAAACTTGCTTTCACTGGCAGATTTTTCTACTTATTTCAAGTGAAAATATGTTTGAAACAAGTGAAAATGATCTAAAAATAAGTTAATTTTTAGGTGATGAGTCTTATTTTAAGTGGAAAGAGATTAGTTTTGACTAGAAATGAGACATTTTGACAAGAAAAAGGACAAATATTCTTGGAAAGATTTTGAATTTTCGCAGTGCAAGGTGTTTCAGGTACAGACTGGATCTATCATCCATCTGTTGCGACGAGTTCATGCCAATTCAATTCCATTTTATTTATACACCAAAAGCCAAAAACAGATATTATCTCTGGGCACTTTTACAGAGTCGGGTTTATCTCCAACAGGATCTCCACCAAGTTGGATGTGCCAGGACAATCTACTGAGGAAGCCATCCAGGCTGCATGCTACTCAGATACTCGGCTAATTCACGTTTTACTTCCTTCTTACGGCACCGTTGGATTAGACATGTATCTAATAATCTGCCCACTAAGTGTACATACTGATTCAAATCTGCAGCAGACATTATGAATAAGACCTTGGGTAGAGAGCAACAATGGCCCGGCATTACCTTGGCCCCACCGTGCTATGTAGATGAATGCTATTCCCCGGTGCAGTTAAGGTCCTCTGTTGCTCTGCATTTGTTCCTATTTGCCTCATGAATAAAGATGAAGAGCTGATGAGAGCCCGGGGACCTTCTATATGTGTCGGTGGCAAAGGTCAAGCACCTATTGTTTACTGGGAGCACTGTTAATCACAAACTGGGGCTGAGTGTGCAGCCACTGACTGGGAGGCTATGGACCAAAAACCAGTGCTGTCAGGATTTAGGGCACTAAAGATAGTGTAGCTGCCAGATGCCAACATGTCAGTGTGTCGTGTGTTCAGATTCTCAAAATTTCCCTCCCACTTCCTGTTGATATTTTTTTTTACAAGACGACCTATAGAGCAGTGGTGAGGAAAGGAGCCCTGTCCCCAGTCATACCACCAGATAAAATCAATTCCCTGTCATGTCACTAAGCAGCAGCTCCAGAAATAAAAGAGAAAAACATAAAGAGGCGGAGGAAACCCCCTCAGGAGTTTTATCTGAGCCATTCTCCAGACTTGTCTTCTCCCTCAGGAGGGTCAAGAGTGGTGAGCAGCCAGTTTCCTCTCTGAAAGAGGG
The DNA here is from genome assembly GCF_045865225.1 of Trachurus japonicus. Lineage (NCBI taxonomy): Eukaryota > Metazoa > Chordata > Actinopteri > Carangiformes > Carangidae > Trachurus > Trachurus japonicus. The sequence continues at coordinate 15,165,458 of NC_140915.1, read as the reverse complement.
CAGCCAAACAAACTCAGCTAACAGAGAGCTCTCCAGGGAGCTTAGAGGGACACTCTTAAGAGGTCCTGGATTTATTGTCACACCCTGAATAATCACTGTTGCAACAATGCAGAGAGTTTGGGAGAAGTACTGCTCGGCTTTTCTCTGTTTATGAGCAGCTTGAACACATTTTTGTTCGCAGAAAAGGACCTAGAAATCGAAATCTTATACCATTCTCACATCCACAAATGTTGGTTCTGCGGTGACACAGGGATTAAGTTCCTCGCTGCACTGGGTCTCTATTTATCTAAAACCCCTCTAAAGTGGGAATCTAAAAAAAAAAAAAAAAAAAAAATCATGTGGTGACCTTGGGTCCATTTTCTGCGGGGTAGTGTGCAGTGCCAGTGAATGGCCGGACACAGCGGGGCTTGCAGGCACCTGGCTGGATGGCCCGGGCGCTCAACAATGCTGTCTGGGGGGTAATTACCACAAGGTATTCTTTAAAAAGACCAGATGGGGATGAGGTCCCACCCCACCCCATCATTTACAACAGAACCCCATTCAATGACATACGTAATCCACCCACCGGTTAGCTCTTTCAGAGTCCGCAGTTGTTGTGCTTGTTCCTTTATGCTAATTCAGCCTCACCCCACACCACACCTCCCTCACAAATGGAGAGAGGCAGCGAGAGAGAGAGAGAGAGAGAGAGAGGGGAAAGTGAGAAAGACATAAGTGTCTCAAGGGACTCAAAAAAAAGCATTATTCATTTTCAAATCGTTTCCGCCACAGCAAGTACAGTAACACTGGTGGTCCCTCCCCTCCCCTCCTCTCACTCTCGGCTGCTCGGCTCTTTGAGGAAGACGGCGCGCTGAGAGGAAGCTGAGCGGCGGCGGTGGCAGGAGGAAAATAAAGGGGGTGAGGGCAAGACAAGAGACCTCGGGGGGCGACAGAGAGAGAGGGAAGCCTTTATAGACAAGGTCAAGTCAGGGTTCAGGGTTCATGGTGGCACCAGCTGAGGTTGGGGGAGTGTGTAAGGGGAGGGGGGGGGGGGGGGCACTTGTTATTTTCTGTGCACATATCTGTTTCGTTTCCAGCTGGACCCCCCCTCCTCACCCAACTCTCCCCCCCTAAACCCCCACAATGCCACCCCAATCTAGTTAACCAGGACACCCCTGACTCTCACTATCCCCAGAGAATACATAATCAGATCCTCCCTCTTTTTATAGCTGTGTCCTCCTCTGCTCGTCGCTGAGCCGTCATATGGTCTCGTCCTGGTTTTTCACTGTGTAAATGAATCAGAATTAGCCGGTGAAATCGGCAACAATGGGAACAACACATGTCAGAGCTGAAGTAAAGGAAAGCATTTTTCATACAAGCAACAATTACATGAAGTTACTAAAGTAAATAGAGTTTTTTTTTCCTTTACGTAAGGTCAGTACTCCCTCCAAAAGAAGGAGAAACCTATCATTAAATAACATCTAAAACTAACAGTTACAGATGTTTTATAATGAATTGAGGTAAATGTACAGAAGGCAAAATGATTCACATCCAGAAAGTGATTTTACGATGTGTATGATAAAATATAAACTGTAAATAAAGTTAGCCTGTGAATATTCTCATTGTCCAGGTCATAGTTATCTCAAGGAAATTTAAATTGAAAGCAACTGGACTTGGTTATTTGTCTAGGAAGACGTTTCACCTCTCATCCAAGAGGCTTAATCAGTTCAAATAAAGTTGTAAATAAAGTTGATGTCACCCACAGGTTTCTAAGGAAGCCTTGAAACTCACAGTGGTCTGCTCCACAGTTGTCCATTTTCGCAGTGTCTGACTCCGCCTCTAACTCCCAGCACCTGTCACTCAAAGAGGTCATGCCCCAAATTCATCTCAACTTCATGCCTTAAAAAAATGTAAACTAAGTATTAAGCCAGGCTCTAAACATGTTTCTTTTTATGCTGTAAACTTGTGCATTTAACATGCAGGTCTATGGGGACTGACTCACTGTTGGAGACAGACTCTAGAGGTCATTAAAGGAACTGCAGCTTCTGTCACTGCACCACTGACTTTCATTTTCCGGCCTTGGAGGTTGATGCTGGGTAAAGAGCAGAGTCAAAGGTCAGTGGACAAACAGGAATTGCTGTGAAAACATTGGCAGTCCATTCTGAAATGCACTGAAGTCCTTGAGTTTTAATGGCAGCTTGAAAAAGCGAATTGAACGAGTCTAAGTTCTAGTTCTGTTGACAATATTCATCATACTTCGCGTTCAGGGTTGAGGAAGGATGTTCTTATAGGTTCACTCTGGCTTTATGTTTTCAAGTGGAAAGTATCAATCAGACCAGGTATAAAGGAATGATTGGAGGCATCCACATATATTTTTAGTGCTTTGATATATAATTTTGTTGTATAATATACTGTATCAGCAGCAGCATGGTGCAGAGGTATACTGTCTGCATGTAAAGCACATGTTGGAGTAAAGGAGAAACGTAGCGGCCTATAAATCAAATAACAGGCCCGAGCGTCCTGTGAACATCCAGCAGCTGCTTCCAGGTTTATTTGTATTCTGATGATGAATATTTTATTGTTTTCCAAGTGCTGTCCTAAAATCAAGCCATAAATGAATATCCATAGTCAGTGTTGCTCTTGACTAGCATTGTGTTGTCTGCCAAGTCACTGAGTGCCTCCAAAAAAGACTTTTATATGAAAATCAGGGAGCTTGGGATGAAAGGCAGAAACGCAACAGTATCCTGCAAATTTTGTCCTTTGTCTGAGAGGGGATTACTCCATTAGGGAAATTTATGGAAATGCAGCCGATTTTACTTTGTTGAACTTTCATTTATGTGGCAATATCGTTTTAAAAGCAGAACAAAAGTATGTGATTTATTTGGAATTAAGATAAGCAGAGGTAGTTATGCATTCGGACGGGTAATTTTGTGTTCATACATAGTAGAAAACCTTTTGGCAGCAACTTCCTGTCGTTAGATAACAAGGGTCACCCTCAAATTATCTCCCACCTCAGTAGTAACAACTGTGCGGATGAAAATTCGTGATCTGAGGACATCAACATCCTGAAAGGCAACACTACATTTACCGCGCCCCCGTGATACTTTCACTCCACTTAGAAGCGGCTTAAATCTGGTTTCAATCAGACCTTTGACTAATAAGTCAGATAGGCAATTCTGTTAACGACAAAGTGAATTTTTAAGCAGAAAACAACAGCTGATACTGAGAGGAGGCTACGGGATGTAAACCTGAGGCCCAGAGTCCTGCAGGAAATTATAGGCTGAATAGTTTTGAGACACATCTGTCTGGTTTTAAGCTATCATTGACATTAGGCTACTACTGTATTAAAATCCCCCTTTTTTTCATGGTTTACATGCATAAAAAAGTGATGTTCATCTCCTCTGGATCAGGCTTTGAGTCCTGCCCACCATTGCTCCGGCCAGGCTGACAGGTTACTTGGATTGAGCTGGATTATTGTTTCAATAAAGTCAATAACGTGTTCTGCTGATTGTATTGACGGCATTGTAGTGGTTCATTAGTGAAGATGATCTTGATGTGCAAAACCTGCAGGATCACTGTTTGAGGAGGGATCCAGAGTGACAGTAACTATCAAAACAACCGTCCTTCCAGCACCCATGCACACAGAGAGGTCAGAGGTCATTGCAGGTCAAACACACCTGACATCTGTCACTGTTTGACATGTTTGGAGAAGATAGATAGATGAGTTTATTTGTCCTTTTCAAGGAAAATTGTTTTCACCATTTCGTACAGAGCGGCCTCGAGAAGTGCAACTTACATAACATTAACATACATTCCCACATTTCATACACCTCAATTACATAGAGACATAAGAACATAAAAACATGAGACATAAGATACATTACATTACAGTGCTACCCAGTAGAAACCCAGTTTCTTTATTATTATTATTTAATCAAAAATAATTTAATTTAATTCAAAACATAATCTTAATTTTATTTTCCCACATCACTTTCTTTGGTTTCCACTTCACTAAATTACGTTTATTTTAAGTTATTTAGTCGGTTTTACCGCCGACGGCGCTGAGCGCTGTGAGCGCCCAACTCAATAGGGTTTGAATGTAAAATAGACGCCCAGAGCGCTGAAAACGCGTCTGGTGGACACGGCCCCACATCTGTCAAGTTTATTTAATTGTAGCCAAATCAGCGGAGTAAATAAGCCCCGCCCCCTTCAGGTAGCAGTTCCGGTAGTAACGTAAACACCGGAGCAACGAGAGGAGAGGAGCACACGCGAATGAGTGGGAAATGACAATTTAATCCTTCGTCTGTGATTTCATAAAAGTTGGATTTAACTGTTCAGAATCAGAAGTGACGCTGGGGGTGACTGAGACGACCTGTTGACGTGGTTTATTGTTTGCGGACCGTCCAGGTGAGTTCAAGTTTAACTAAGCTAAACCACATAGGCCTACTGAGCTAAACTAGCTGAACGCGGTAGCCTGCGTCACTACGTAACGCTGCGTGCTAATCAAGGGGGCAGTTGTCGGTCTGAGAAGTGAAGCTCACTTCCGCGTTCAAAAAGCTGCAATCCCCTGGGCTGTCGCTGGGGGCTGGCTCCAGAAGGGAGCAACTCCAATTGAGCCCCATGTTAAAATAGCCGATTTTACAGCTTTAAAAAACATATTTACAGCCTGGTACATTTCATTTTTTTGGTCTCAACCGATAGTTTCTACCCCCGCACACACTCTGAGGGGGGTGAATTTTTTTTAAACTCTACCGTTTTACTGTTATTAGGTTTAAAGTTCTGGCCAATTAGGGCGCAGAACCGTTGAGTGACAGGTCCGGCGACCGCTGCTTCGAGGCCAGTGGGCGGGCTCTCGGCTGGCCAACGGCCGCACTGCTCCAAATATGGCAAGTAGAATCCAACATGGCGCGGCTCAAACCCCCGTAGTAGAGGCACAAAACAGACTCCCCCAAACCAATGGGTGACGTCACGGACGCTACGTCCATTCTTTTTACAGTCTATGGTGCTAATGTGTGTTTTGTCTGCTCTCTGGCTAACGTGCAACATGCTGACTATCCACCTTTTTCCGAACGTCAAAAACATAGCCTGTTTTGCCGGTTTTGGAATGTTATGTTTACGTTTCCATGGTTTCAGTAGCCGCGGTAAATGCATGGATTTCCCCCCCCCCCCCCCCCCCCCAATGAAAATCTGTAAAACGCATGGATCATCACAGCAGCTTTTAACAGTGGATATCACACAAATTGACATCTGTGTTAAAAGCCAGCGTTAATAGATCCATGCGTTTACCGCAACTATGACAACGCCTGAAAACCATGGAAACGTAAACGTAAAATTCCACCAAACCGGCAAACCGGAAGCCAGTTTTGACCATAGATGACGTTCGGAAACTTGTGGATATGGATGATGAAACTCAATTTGTTTTTGTTTTTTATCATTTTATGTACACAAAAGTGTTTTGGTTGGATGTACAAAACTATAATAGAAGGAAAACTGGACACACGATCCAACTGCAAAAGGATATTTTGTTTGCAAAGACTTAATTTTTTTTGTAGCCTACAGCTTATTTTATTTTTAAGCAAATTTTACATTCATAATAATGTCTGAAGAAAATGTTTTCAATTATGTGTTGATAAATACTATAGCCTCAGTCCATGTATTGAGGTTTATTTGATTTTATATTGAATAGTTTTTCAGTTCATGATTTTAAAACAAGAATAGAAGAATTCATAGGTAGGCCTATGATTTGTAATCGTAGTTGATAATTTCATGCAGTTTTCATGGTTTCAAAAAACATTCAGTAAAATTGAACAATATTAACATGAATGGAAGCTAATGTTTAATAAAATATGTCAAAATGTATATAAACAGTGAGGGTTTGTATTGTTATGCAGGTTAGGTTTTTGATTTCACTCAAGACTTCTTGAGAGACTGAAAACTGGAGCTGCATTTTCTCTGTGACGAGGGAGAGATGGCGAGCCACTGGGAGATCTGATTCATCTAAGAGGGAACTCATCCATTCCTCCTGGTTACACAAGTTCAGCAGTGAGGTAAGATTTGACATGACATCCACCTGATGTTGACTTGTTACAAAAGAAGGTGCATCCAGAAGAACAAAAGACACTTAGTGAAATGTGAGTAAACTGTTTGAGTAGCTACACTTTAAGGACATAAGCTGTAACTGGTTTCAAGTGTTGGATGCAAAATACTGAACTGATCCGAGTTGAAAACTAAAGTTTATTACAGTGTTGTAAAAGTTGTTGTAATTTTGTTATCAAAGAGATGCGAGTTTGTAAACTTTTCTTATACTTAAAATATATGGTTTAACTTAAGTTAATGCCTGGGTCTGTGTTCATCCTTTCTGGCTATTACACAGCGCAGCATTTACTTCCATGAACTAGTCATTGGTCCACTACTCAGCTAACTAATCAGAGCTACTTTTGGCCTCACACTGCTATGACAGCTTGGTTACATAAGACAAACGGTATGATTGTCCTGTGTTTTCCACACAGTGACATGTAAATGCGTGAGTAGAACAATGTGATGTGCTGCCTTTTATATAAACTGGTGTGTAGCAGGAGTTTTCATACACAGCATTTTTTTTTATTTTTTAGAATAATCTGTGTTCATAAATAACCAGGATGGATGGTCTCTTTTATATGAATGCTGGTATTGGTGCGATGGTTTCAGTGAGGGTGGGGGTGGAGCAGGGTGTAGGAGGTGGTGGTTCTTAACGGCAGCATTAAAAATTCAAGAAGCTGTCAAGTTCACATTGTCCTTTTCAGTGTTTCCACCTTCCCTCGCCGAGTCCTCTGATTTTCACACAAAAGAAAGCCGAAAGCGGTGACGTGTGACGCCGCTCGGCCGCTGCTTGGCTCCCTCTCATCACCAGTATAACTCAGATTATTTCTCAGCGCTATAGTGCACACATCGGCTCTCCCACAGACACAATGAGAAACCTCAGGTAGAGATGTATAAAATCAGTAAAGCTGACACTGAATTAAAGGGATAGTTCACCCAAAATTTAAATTGCACTCATTATCTACTCACCTTCATGCTGACCAAGGGCTGGGAGAAGTTTCAGAGTTATCCGTGGCTTCTCTGAGTTACAGGGGGTCTCAGCGTAGCAGTGCATGTCCGTATAACGGTTGCAAATGGATACCAACTGTCTTCGTAACAAAAAGACACACCAAAAAATATCCAAATACCTCCATGCTGCTCGTATGTAATGTCCGTCTTGTATTGAAGCCCCGAAATGCGAAATTGTCCCGAAAAAAATTAAGTAAGTCTATTTTTCAAACTTGTTTGTAGCGGAAGCTTCTCGAAGCTCCTCTTCCCGGTTCGTCAAATTTGGACGAACTCGGAAGAGGACAGACCCTGGTTCGTCCAAATTTGACGAACCGAAGAGGAGCTTCCGCTACAAAACAAGCTTGAAAAATAGACTTACTTAATTTTTTTCGGGACAATTTCGCATTTCGGGGCTTCAATACAAGACGGACATTACATACGAGCAGCATGGAGGTATTTGGATGTTTTTCGGTGTGTCTTTTTGTTACGAAGACAGTTGGTATCCATTTGCAACCGTTATATGGACAGGCACTGCTACGCCGAGACCCCCTGTAACTCAGAGAAGCCACAGATAACTCTGATACTTCTCGCCAGCCCTTAGTCGACATGAGGGTGAGTAGATAATGAGTGAAATTTCAATTTTGGGTGAACTATCCCTTTAAACTCTACAAAAGAAGTCGCGTCGAGTCGGAGCGGATCTGAAGTGGCTTCTTCTAGTGATACTTGATCAACAACATGTAGACATGTGAAGAAGTTTCCTGCTGTGTGGTGGTCGTCTCAGTGTTTCTTGTACCAACATCATCCAGAACACGTAAAACAACATTTGTGCTTTGCTGAATATTGTATTTATACCCCTCCTTCTTCACACCCCCCACCCCCCAAAAAAACAGCCGGCAGCGAGCGAGCGTGGGAGGGCAGAGGGCAGATCTCTAATACCACCCCCCTCTCTATTCTACCTCCCCCTTTCTTACAACTGCCCCCAGCCCCCGCCCCATAGCAGCACCACCCACCCTCCCTCCAGCCTCCACAGCGGGGTGTTTACCTTGCCACCTACTTTATCAGTAAATAAATAATGGCGACATAAAGTGCAGTGTGGAACAGGAGCTGAGATTGGATAACAGTCGGAGAGGCGTGGCGGACTCTGAAATATTAATGATCCTGATTAGCTTCTGCAGCAGTGACACAGGCTTCCCTTTAAAACGCTCCGGCACACAGACGCGGGCTTTGTTGTGGACGAGACGCAGCGAATCAGGACGCAGAGAAGAGACGGAGAGAGACGTGTCAGTGAAGATGAGTCATCTGGGCTGTTGGCTGTCTGATTAATTAATGCTCTCCTTTATTTTACTTTATTTATTGATTGACTTTTCTTTTTTTTTTAAATTCAGCTTATTTCTTGAGGCACACATAGTTGAGAGTTGGTTTTTAGTAAACATTTATTTCCACCAGTCCTCCAGGAGGCCACTGAAGTCACTTATGATGGATTATAAAAATATAAAATCTACTAGTGGCCACAGCGCTTTAATCCATCATGGTCAACAAGTGTCTGACAAAGATGCATCATTTCTTTTTGTACTAAAGCCAGAGTTGGACAGAGTACTCGACCCCAGTACTTGAGTAAGAGTGCAAATACTACTGGTCAAAATTTACTCTGTTACAAGTAAAAGTAGCTCAGTTGACATGTTACTCGAGTAAAAAAGTACTTGCTTTTAAAGGTACTTAAGTATCCAAAAGTACATGCTTTTAAATTTACTTTAAGTAAAAGTAAGAGTAAGAGTACATTTCTTACTTTTCACATCAATGAATTACTATATTTTTTTCTAAATGAATTTAAGGACCTTTCAACTCTTGTTTCTGAGAATTAACTCTTTGAAACCAGCTGCACTGATGTGCTGCTTTTAGGGGTCAGGGTTTCCTTCTTTGACAAACACAGCTTGTGTCCAATCAGGGCCGTTGCTAGGAATTCTGGGCCCCCTGAAAGAATCTTAAAGTGGGCCCCTTTCCCCCGACTTTTCCACTTTTTTTCATAGACTACATATTTATTATCATTTTTTATTTACTTTGTTTTGATGCTAATGCAGCATTACTATGAGTATTATTAGTCGGGGTCTTATGCAGAATAATTCAGTCATATAAAGAGTAAACTAGGGTTTTTTTGTGGGCCCCACTGGGTGCTGGGCCCCTAGAATTATCAACACCTTTCTCCCCTATACAACGGCCCTGTGTCCAATAGGATTTTAGGAAAAAAAAGAGCAGACCTGAAAGTAACGAGTACTTTTCAGCCTTCCTAGAAATTAACTCGAGTAAAAGTAAAAATATTTGTCTTGGAAATGTATTCAAGTAAGAGTAATACGTACCAAAGAAATCTAACACTCAAGTAAAGTACAAATCCTCTGGATATGTACTTAAGTACAGTCCTCAAGTAAATTTACTCCGTTACTGTCCACCACTGACTAAAGCCAAAGCTACAAGTTAAAAAGTTCCTGTAGATGAAATTTCATTCCTCAGTAATAAACTGCAGATGATTGGCCGACCGTCTGGTGGGTGGACATATACATACATGCACACAAAAATCTACATTCTGCTTTTGACGATGACGATGATAATAATAATGATTTAAAATGTGTGTGTGGCTGTGCTGTGGTTAAAGGGCAGTGGAGTCTCCGCATGCAGCCTCCACTGCAGTGTGAATATCACTTCAGCCCAAGGTGTTGATGTGGAGGAGGTCCCTACATTTCTCTGTGTGTCACAAGTAGTTTTATCCTCAGTAGACCTTTTTTCCAGGGCCTCTCTGGGGCCTCCAGATGCCTCCTGAAAGGAGAAACACAATGTGTACAAGCCCCCTGACAGAACAGGGCCCCTCTGAATTATCACCCCACTCCTCCTGGCTAATTAAAATTTTGCTTGTAACTTATGTCAGCCATTTGAAGGCTGACAATTCCCTAACCTCCCCCCTCATTTTAATTTGTGGCACGTGCGCATAAATTGTTAGCGGAGGAGGGAGTGGCAGCGAGATGCCCGGCCGGCACAAATTGAATCGTGTGTTTTTTTTAGCCACTCTAAATGCTGGGCTTCTCCCTAGGTGGGGCTGGCTGTTTAGAGGTTCTCCACTACTCCGCCGAGGACGACTTGATTGATAAATGCCAGGGAGGATTTGTCAAAGCAACTAGACTGCCCCCAGTAGGATGTCAATATGGCTCATTTAGACTCCCACCAGGCTCGGGCTGCCTGTAGAGAGGAGATGCTACAGAAACCAGTGGGGAACAGAGGGCTGAGCCGGCCAGACGCTGCTGCTGCTGCTGCTGCTGCTGCTGCTGCACTGTGTCCATGCTGCTGAGCTACACGGAGGGAAATGGCTAACTCCTGTATGGAGGGATAAACCAGCAGGGAACAGTTTGCTCTCTCTGTGTGTGTGTCAGTGTGTGTGTGTGTGACAGAGAGAGAGAGAAGAAAAATGGGGAGAAAGCCAGCTAAAAGTATGTGTGTGTGTGTGTTCAAGACACTGAAAGGCAACAAGAAAGCATGTGTGTGTGTGTGTGTGGCGTGTGTGTGTGTGAGGCCGAGCGCTCCGGAGGAGGAGTGAGGGTGATCTAGGGTTCAGCGTGTGATTGGCTCGGCTCAGCTGGAGGAGCTTTTAGTCCATTTCCCAGCAGCCTCTAGGACAGATGCACTGCCCTGAGCCATAATCTGTGTCTCGCTTCAAATGACAAATGGCACAGTGTAGAATATTGCATTATATATTAAGTACCAGCAGTCAGTAAGTTATAGGATGCTACTGCTGCCTGCAGCACTTGTCGCTCACTAAGCAGACTCTGTTTTACAACAGTCAATTAGATCCAGACCATAACCTGATACTAAATCCTGTCCTGCTTAGACCCCTCATATATCTTTGTAAAATAAACACGTCTGTTTAAACATTTGTCTGATTTTAAAAAAGAAAAAAAAACAACAACTTATATATCTATATTTTTTTAAAGATTCACCTAGTTCAGTGATCTGTGACCACACGTTTAAATCTTATTTATCTTGAATCACTGTAGTTTTATTGAGTTTACTGCCAAGATATCATATAATTTGAATATAGTTATAAAAAGAAAAAGAAAAAAAGATCTCATAAACGACACTGAGCTCACCTTAAATGATATCAACCTGTATTTGACAAAAAGGGCAACATTAAAACAGCAAAGCAGTGTCATTTAAAGTCAAACGCATTCATTTTGCACTGCTTTCAACCACATCTAATGGTCTGTCTAGTATCTTTGTGGTGTAGAGGCTTGTATCTGGGTGAATTTTGAGAGTTTAAAGTAAAGTGTGATTCCTCAACGTTTCTAGACTGGTATGTAAACAGCTAAACTTATAAATAGTTCTTTTAAGGGGGGTAAAAATAAATTAATAGGTAATTAAGTAACTGAATGAATAAAAAAAAGAAAGAAAACAAAATCGTAAACCAGTAAATTAAAATGGAGATAAATAATGACAGTCATAATGTTGCATTACTAACTTTATAATAACAATATCAATATCAGCTCAAATCTTTTATATTTACACAGATTTTAAATGTTAACAGTATTATTGTTAATATTAGTATTTATTTTGTTTAGACTTTCTGAAAATTTGGTTAGTCGGATAGAAAAAGAGCTAAAATAAGAGTGAACATTGGTGTTTGTTTCCACCACTGTAGAGAGCTGTTGGTGATTTCTTATTTATTCTAGACACTAGCTGCTATTGCTGGTTTTAGCAATATATCATTAGCGACACAAATAGTTCCTTTAAGATAAAACATTGGACATAAAAGTGCTTGAAACTCGCTGTAAAGCTTTAAAAAGATGAGAAGCTTGACCATCAGTGAAAATAAAGAAGATGACCTACAGCCACAAACATGACAGAACTGTTTCGTGTCGAGTGCTGAACTTTCATCTCACACCAGTGCATTTGACGTGACCCTGCATCCTCGCTGCGACCCCTCGGCGGTGAGGCGGCCTTGCATCACGACTCCCTTCCAAACAATTAGGCACAGTTTTTGTCACCTCGGCCTGAAAGGGCACGGCAGGATTTGGGGTAGACGGACAAGCAGAGGCTTTCTCACCGAGGGTCCCAGTAGGTGGATAAAGTGGGCAGAGATGCCTCGAAAACATCTGACCTACATTAAGGTCTCCTCTGGTCACATGCATTACAGCGCTCTCAGTAGACCTATGAAAACCTCCAGAGACCCGTAGAAAGCTTCACAGCTTCTGTTCTAACAGCAGAAAATCCACCAGGAAAAAACATGAACCCGCTCATACAAGAGGTGGTGAAATGTTTATATAAGATTTAATGTAAACCTGTAAAATTAACAGTGATTGATTGCATCATAATGTGTATATTTTACTGTGTTTACTGTGTGCTCTGCTTAAACACAGCTAGACTCTATAATGTAAACAGTTCACTGCATATCAGAGGGAAAATGAAATTGTGAGTGGGGAAAAATCATTTAATTGCACAATGACACTTATTTCACATAGATTAAAGCAGAAGTAAGCAATATTTTTGTGTTAATATAAGTCTTAAATAGTTATATCTTCCGACAGCAATCACTTACATAGAGTGTTTGGACCGAAACATGGGTCTCTCAGTCACTCTGCTCTGCTCTGAGCCGAGGAGAAAACTTTTCTCGTATCCTACAAGTTTTATCCAATGAGGAGAGAGAACGGCATGAAGGGCTGTGTGTGCAGCCAAGGGACGCGCGTGAATGTGGTGACGTAGGGACGAGGACCAATAGATCCATGACGAGGGCGGGGGCTGCTAACTCCATCGGCTGACAAGACGTTATGGTGTGTTCAAGGCAACCCGTAACTCGTGTATTTCCGACCTGTGAAGTCATACCAGTTCGATCTGGTACGAGTTCACGGGTCGGAAGTTACGAGTGGCCGTTATAGTGACTTTCACAGGTAAAACAGGTTGGAAAAACACCAGTGGGTTGCCTGGAACGCTACAAAGTCGTAAGTTGTGACTTGAAGCTGTAATTTACGGTTTCAAAAGCCTGCCTGGAACGCAGCATTAGCCAAAACGACCGGATCGCTTACTTCTGCTTTAATTTTAACCGTAACAAAGTTGTTCTGTTCATTTTGGTGCAGCTGAAGTTATGGTCTATCCTGATTTGTTCCCTTCTCCATGTTCTGACCTGTTGTTTTTACTCTTTTGCTACGTTCAAGACTTTCTGAAACCAGTTTGTTGTCGAACTATAACTACGAACTAATCACATCAGCCAGCTGAGGACAACATGACATTGAAATCTCAAGTGTTACTGACCTTGTTGTCTTTTCTGCTGCTGTTCACGTTAAACAATCTGCTTCCTGGTTATTCCCGCTCACAGATACCCTGTGTTTTCATGTGTCAAGAGATTGTTTCAGATACAGGCTGAACGCTTGTCTAGTTTGAGACAGAGATGTTTTTCTTTTTTAAAACACCATTTTAAAATGAAAATGTAGCAGTGTGGATGCAGCCTCAACCTCAGAGACGCCTAAAGAACTATAGGATCGGGTTTGGACCTGACATTGATTGTTGTCAGCTTCAGATTCAATAAGAAACACCCTCCCTGACCGTTAAGAGCCTGCTGCACAGTGATGGTCATAGTTGGTCATCCAATGAATGAGAGCCTGTTGACTGGAAGTATGACAACAGCAATGACAATACAATAAATGCCTCTAGAAATTAACATGATGTAGTAAGATACCAAAATCTGTGCCAAGAAGTGTCTTGTTGCTGCAGGACAGCAAGACTGAGGGGCATCAGGGGGGGTCAAAAGGGAGCAGAATTGAATTAGTTGAATTAGTGACGACTTCCTGATATTGAATTAATTATCAGAACAAAACAGCCACCCCTATGGCAATTGCTATATAGATTTCTCTTTTATTACGAGGTGAGGAAGAAACCAACTTGGATGCACCATTATAACTCCAAAGGCCCAACCCACTTATGGTAAATATCTGGATTGCCTGTGTCCAAGTCTTGTTCTGCAGTAACAATGTTGTCTCCTTTCTGGTTGCTGCGGTCTTTGTTGTTTACTTGCTATTTAGATCTGCCAGTTTCTTTAGCAGATACCATTTTTAACAGGAGCATCTGGAGCATTTTCTACCGTATTGCTTGAAATCTTCGTCACCCCCCGATTGCAACCAGCTAATGACGTGTTTTTTCACAAAAATGAAAATTGTCAGTCACCTGTGGAACGGACTGTCCTGTAAAAACGATGCACAATAACTATCGGTACAGATAATTATCGGCCCAATATTGACTGATTATTGTGGCCCCAAATACATAGATAAGTCCGATAATTACATTTTTTGCAGATTACTAGAGCCAATTAGAGTTAGCCAACATTGCCTTCATTTCACTCATTTTCAATCTGTTTGCAGAGCTATAATGTTAAACCCATCTTTACTCTCTACATCTTAAAAGTGTTATCGGTTATTGGTTATCGGTGGAAAAAAGAGTTATCGTGCATCCCAGGTAAAAACACCATCCAGTCATTTTGAACGCCACAAACAAATTCACTGGCCTGTGAGGTGTCTATCAAACCTCCATCTGCCCTCCCTCCCCCCTCTGCACATACCCCTCTTTGTGCACTAATCATGGACGTGCTCAGAGTCTTCAACAATTACGATATGGAAAAGATGACACCAGAACCAGAGCTTATGTTACCTTGCTGAATCCAACAAGACAGTTGCAGCAACATTATGGCAGAAAATATCAAGCATTGAGCGTTCCTGTGTTCTGGAGACGTGGCTTCAGAGAAAAGTCTGAAGAAAGGGGCTTGGACTTGTGAATTGTAATTTTTCAAAATGTAGCCTACGTTTTTCCAAGTTCTTATACTCTACCTTTAAAACAGCAATAGTCTCATAACGGAGAGACAATGTTTCCCCACTAAATAGAATGAGATATTCAGCCAACCAGAAGAATTAGTCAGTCAGTCAGAGAGAGGACTGTGGGACTGGCCTGACTGTCGCGGTACAGCCAAAAAGTAGTTTCCCTCCAGTCCCATGTGGTTTCTAGCCAAATGTTTAGCATTAGTTTTATTTGGCAGAGATATGAGAAACAAATGAAATGTTGAATTGCATCTTGTTGTTCTATAGTTTGACAAATTTGAATCTTACAATAATATAACACAATGTTTAGGAAATAACTTAATCTCTCTCTTTTTTTTTTTTTTTGTCAAACAGTGGTTGTCAGATAGAAAAAGACGGACTCTGAGAAGTGAACTGAAAGGACAGGAAGTGAAGCCTCCAGCTCCACCCAGTCTAATTCTGTTTGCTGTCAGACCGAGCTGCACTGCAATTATCAGACTGAATGGTGCCTGTACACCATAATTGCTTTGTTTTTAAATCATTTCATGAGGCTCTAGTAATTTACTTCATTCTATTAAAGTATGCCAATTAGACATTATAATTACAGTTTTCAATGTATCACTTTTCGCTGTCACTGGAAAGATGTAATACTGCTATTAGGAGAGAGCACTGGGACAGTTTAATATGGCCCATGCAGATTCACTGCTGTCTTGTTTGGAATTAATACAGATATGAAAAAAGAACACATGGTTATTTTTATCTTGGATTTCACATGTGACCAAACAGAAAATATAAACATCACTAGGCCTATGTCATTTAAAAGTCACCGTTGCATATACAGCATTACATTTATGAACCGCATTCAAACATGCATCCTTAAAGGGATAGTTCAACATTTTGACAAATTGGCCCATTGCCATAATCCCTATAGTCATAGCAGTAGGTTCGTTTCCTTTAATTGTCGGTGCAAACTGTTTTTAGAACGGCGGAACAGA
The DNA here is from genome assembly GCF_045865225.1 of Trachurus japonicus. Classification (NCBI taxonomy): domain Eukaryota; kingdom Metazoa; phylum Chordata; class Actinopteri; order Carangiformes; family Carangidae; genus Trachurus; species Trachurus japonicus. The sequence goes on along the minus strand of NC_140915.1, from coordinate 15,149,605 downwards.
GCCGCGAGCTGATCAGAGCTACGCTACGGAGGCAAATGGGATTTCTTGGTTTCCCTCATCAAACTCATCAAATACACAATCCAACAACTCCAAAACGCTCTGGTGGACAAATTGTGACCTGCACATTCACCACGCTATGAAATAATAACGGAACGTTACCAGACAGAGTTGTTTTAGAGGTAAATTAATGCAAAACCATTGATGCGTGTTGCCTTCAGGGACAGTTTTTCAGCAAGCAGTCTCTGTATTTGCCTCAAAAACAACTCTGTCTCGTAACGTTCTGTTATTATCTCATAGCGTGGTGAATGTGCAGATCACAACTTGTCCATGAAAGTGTTTTGGAGTTGTTGGATTGTGTATTTGATGAGTTTGATGAGGGAAACCAAGAAATCCCATTAGCCTCCGTAGCGTAGCTCTGAGCAGCTCGCGGCTCTGCTCCGCCGTTCTAAAAATGGCTTGCATCGACAATTAACTCATTGAGTGCCAACCACGTAATTTCTCGTTTTTCGTTCCCATGCGTTGAGTGCCAAAAACGAAATTTTTCGTTTTTTGCTTTTTTTTTTAATTATGAAAATAGACACTTTAATACACATTATATGTAAATTTGGGGACTCTACGACGAGGAGAACTGAAATAGATGACGATCAAAGTCACATGACAGCTCATGATCTGGAAGTTTTTATCATAACTCAGCTTCTGCAAACGGAGGTCTGCATGCGGATGCAGTGCAGCTGCTCCGCTGCTGCTCTGCTCTCACCCGCGAGGCTGCAGCAGCTGGGAGCTGAACCAGGAAGCTCTCAGCCCCCGGTCTTCATCTGGAGCAACACCGTGTCCTCCCCAAAGTCCTCCCGCGGTAAAATCTGATGGTCTCTGGACCAAAGCAGACCGGCACCACTGACCCGTACCACAGAAGGACCGCGACCACCGGCGGGACCGGTGTTCGCGAGCCGCTGTGGCCGGCAGAGCCTCACGTTCCGCGGCGAGAGGCTGTGACACGGCACGGTGCGTCTGTGTTATTGCTGTTTAGTGGCGCCCCCCCCGCCCCCGATGGTGGTTTTGTGAATAGAACAACAATTGTTGTGTATATTTATCTTATACGAGCCCTTTGATCCAGAAATGCGAGTGTCTGAAGAGCGACAGGCACAAACAGCGCACCTTTCATAAAAGACGCTGTATCTCCTTTTCTAGAAAAAAAGGAGGGATTTTGGTGAAACCCAGCGATGTTTAGCTTGACTTTTCTCAGGAACGGAGGCACGTAGAAACAAACGGTTTGTGGCCATTTGAAGGATAAAGTTAAACCTTTCAAATGAGCTACAGTATGTGTTGGTGGCAATAATATAGAATACACTATGGCTCTAAAATAAAAAGTCAAATATGGTCTAATTTGCCGGTACACTTGACTAAAACTTTGGAAAGGAGCGCGGCACTCAATGAGTTAAAGGTAACGAACTATGACTATATTGATTATGGCAATGGGCCAATTTGCCAAAATGTTGAACTATCCCTTTAAAGTGTGCAGCACTTTGACTAGATGTTCAGACCAGGTTTTGGTCCTGTGTGTGTGTGTGTGTCATGAGCTAATCAGTGGAGACAGACCATGGTCTGTGTGGTTTCTCTGGTAACCTGCACCATTCACCTGACGTTCAGCTTCTTCTGCCCCGACACACAGAGGTAAGCAGAGCGCCCCGCTTACTCAAAGGGATATACATCCGACTATGATTCACAAAGACTTAAAGATAAGAACAGATTCTTTGTTGTTGCTATAGTCTCTTAAAAGTTTGAAAGTCACTCTCAAGAAGTGAATGAGGGCCATTGTTCCTGTTTATCTCTGCAGTCTTGTGGAAAAATAATAAAGGCTTCTGCCTGGGAGTTGTAGCCAATGTGCTCGTGAGTCGTGGCTATGAATCATACCTGACAGGGCTACTTCACTGCTCTGATTTATTTTCTGGGGCCACCTTTCTCTTTGTTCTCTTCGCTCAGTCTCCACGTTTCTTTCGCCGCATGTGGATGTCGGAGCTGTGAAATCATTGCACTGACCCAGGTGTGAGGATCGGATCAGAGCAGGGACACCAAACTTTGACACCAAACTTCCAAATACGACCGCACTCATCCTCTCAGCTGCTCATTTACACCACACGACTTCCTGGGAGGCGCCTGATCTGTTATTGTAAGAGATGCATTAGGGGAAATTCTGGATTAATGAACATATAAATATTTGGATAATTTCTGGAGTGAGGTGGCAGCTGGAATAAACATTATCCTCGTGTTAAAACCTTTTAATGGATGATGCGATCTGACTGCTGGGTATGGGAATGCAAACTTTGATGGATGGCAGGTAGAGCTCTGAGCTCTCTATCTCCGTACGTAACACTTATGTATTAAACTGTGTGTCTATGAGGGGAAAACAGAGTGTTGGGGGGTTGAACCTTTATTTCAGGTGAGTAATAACTCATTATGTTTGTTTAAATGGAAATGTAAGGTGCAGTCTTATTTTACGGCTCAGTGGACAAAGGAAAAGATCCAGGTCTTCAGACAGATTTTAAAGATGTTAGTGGAGGAGAAGAGCTAACACCTGAAAATGCTGCAAAACCTTCAGGTTTTAAAGGGATAGTTCACCCAAAATTCAAATTTCACTCATTATCCACTCCCCCTCATGTCGACTAAGAGCTGTGAGAATTATGGTTGTCAATGGATACCAACTTTCTTCGTCCAAAAAGACACACCAAAATACATCCAAATACCTCCATACTGCTCGTCTGTAATGTCCCTCTTGTATTGAAGCCCCGACATGAGAATTTGTTCCGCCGGTCAGTGCAAATCACGCGAGATTTGCACTGACACAGGAAGAGCAGTGAACTGAGACCCCGGGAGCTTCCGCTACAAACAAGCTTAAAATATAGACTCATTTAATTTTTTTCAGCACAATTTCTCATGTCAGGGCTTCAATACAAGAGGGACATTCTCACAGCTCTTAGTTGACATGAGGGTGAGTAGATAATGGGTGACATTTGAATTTTGGGTGAACTATCCCTTTAACACAGACTAAAGATTGGAGACAACAAGGGATGCTCATTTCAGAGATGAATCCATGCAAAGTCTTAAAGTCCAGACATGTTTCAGTGTTTAAAAGGAAGTCTGGATCAGACCTTTAGCCCCGCCCACCACCTGCTTGCTCCAGGTTGACAGGTGAAAGAGCAGAAAGTCCAGAGTCCTCTCCTGCAGGGCGATGAGTGGATCAGAGTGACTGAGGAGCCACCTTCACCTTTCTCATTTGTCACAATCCTCCATGTTTTGTTAGAGCAGCACAGGCTCACTCAGTGAATGGGATGGCATGGCTGGAATCCCACCTATGTGTCTGTAGTGAAGTGGTACAGGCGGGCTGACGCCAGGAGATTCAGCACAGGTACAGATTGAATTACCTGCTGCTGTGTAGACACCTATTTGCTTTGTAATCCAAGACTTATTGCAAAGGGTTGCACTGAGTGGATGTGAAGGCCAGGTTAAAACCCTCACCAGCTGAAAAAGTAACACCCATGCACTGTGTATAACCTCACAGATTCACAGACAGTTGTAACCTCATTATGTCGACTTATCCATGTATGTTGATAGGCTTATGTGTCAGAGTCGGCACTAGTATATTTGATAGTGAAATATACAGCAGTGATATTAAAGCCTGACATGTCAGACCTCCACTTAACTCCACAGAGGAGGTACATGAGGTGTGCATTATGATCAGAGTTTCCATTTTCTAGCCTTTCTGTTAAAGGGAAACTACGTAAATCCGGTCATTTTCTGCTATTTTGCTAACCCTCCTCCTGGCTATGTGCGTTTGTTTTCAATGAGAAAACAATCCAGGGAGCAGTGGATAACGTTATTTATCATGTATGTGTTACGATGTGTATATTTGTGTCATGAACAAGAGATTACAGGGCACTGATCTTGCATGTTTGGTTTTTGGCCTATAGGTGAAAGGCAGAGAGACTCCATTTATTCACAAGTCATTTATTTAACCATCACAATTAGTCTGAAGCTGTTTATTTAAGGTAGAAAATGTAGCATAGTTAGGTTAAAAATCTTGCTATCTCATAACCCTGACTCTGAACCTAAACCTCATGTTCAGAAATATTGAATATTCATGGATACTTTCCATATGACTTCTGTATTAGGAGAAATGCGTAGGATTTGGGGCTTGCTGCTCCCTAATCTTTGCCAGCAGTGAACATAACAGCCATGGCATCATCTCTAATGAGGCATGATGATGCACATAACTAGGAACAGCTTAATTTCTTTTTGACAGTGCTCATGATTCACTCAGATTTGCAAATGTATCAATGAGAAATTAATTATGCGGCATATTAATATCTCTTCAAGAGCCTAATTAACTTTTGTATTATTGTTTTTGTTAATTATCATGTAATTATGAGTATAACAGAGTGCACCATGGCACTTTATCATCTTTGTAACTTCACACTGTCCGCATTGACTGCTAGTTTAAGTAATTTATTTGATAAAGTGATGAGTACAAGTAATTATTAAATGTTAATGAAGCCAGGATGAAGACCAGCATTTATTTAGAACAAAAACCTGTTCTGTCTTCAGTTCGTCCAAATAAGTTGATAAAATAGTTGCTGTTGTTGAAAGGAGGTGGGGCATCATGGTGTTACTGTGCAGTTGGGGTCTCGATGTGTGTTGTGTTGAGGTGCGCTGTTGTGTGGGGGAGGTTTGTGTTGTTGTGTATTATTATTGTGTGCTGTGAAAACTTGTTGTCGGACTCGGTTCAGTTGTGACTTGCTGCAAACCGGAGAGTGTCACTGTGCATGAGGCTCAGACAGATAATCAGAGCAGAGAAAGGCTTTGAGAGGCTGTGGCACCAGAGAACAAACACAGCCCCCCACCACACACACACACACACACACCCCTGAGATCATCCAACCTGCTCAAACACACTCGCTGTATCCATCCATCCTCCCCTTATACTGGCGGAGTAAATCTCTTCTAATCTGATGAGCAAAACAGATTTGAGTCCATTTTCTGCAGCGGAGCCGCCCTGCACCGGACTGAGAGGTGAGCATCTCTACCCGGCTGGCACACTTCTGCTGCTGCTGCACGGAGACCATTGCAGCGTGTGTTTACTCCTCAGTTTAGCTGCTGTGTGTAATTATCAGACCTGCCAGGCTTATGACTGTTTGGTCTTTACAGTGATGAAATATTGATTCACAGAGATCTGCCCAATATAGGCAACGTCTAGACATGTAAACACAACAATGAGCAGTGACAGGCCGAGGTCAGCGTTCACACTGTGATGCATTATTGAATGTCCTTTTTGATCCAAGAGAGAGGCCGTTTGGCCACATTGTGGAAACGTAAACACGAAGACGCATGAAAACAGGTCCTTCTGTCCCTTGTTTTAATCTCTTTATTTTACTGCTTAAAAAATAAAGATTGATTCAGTGTCGATTTAAATACCTTTGTGTAGCCTGAGCAGGGTGGTTCAGGAGTAATGATACAAGTGACAAGACGGGCAGAGACAAGCGATTCCCCCAAGATCACAGTTTTATTATACAAAAATGCAGCAGTTTCTAGGCAATAGAAATATTAAAAACCACACTTTAATGTAATGGCCTAAAAATAAAAGAACAAACAGAAGAAGAGGCAGTGGAGGGAGCGCTCACCCTGCTTCGTGCCCAACACACAAACAGCAAAGTAACCAAACTACAAAGAAAAGATATAAACTGTGTGGGGCGTGCAAAATTTCCACCAAACACAAAAGGGAAATGTGAAGCTCGGGTGAGAAACTCTGAACCGCCAGTCCCTCCACCGTCCGGGCGGCCTCGCCGTCACCAGTCCTGCAACACTCAGAGACAAAGAAGAAAAAGAAAACGGTGTTAAAAGTTCACACGTAACTGCTGCAACAGTCTCTTATCGTTATCTCTCTTGGGGGGAAAATAAGCAGAAAGGGGAGCTAACAGAATCCAACTAAAGACAGAACAATATCAAAACAAGGCAAACACAACAAAAGCAAATAAACGCACAAATCAAATGTAACCAAAACAACGTAAACAAAACAGCAGTGGCAGTCTGTCTAATAAAAAAAAGGAAAAAAGAAACGGATTAAATGAACCACCATTCTGCCAAACAAATCCTAAACAAAGGGAACTATCACTTTACCTCCTGTCACACTGAGGCTCTGTACATGGGAGCGGGGGTAACTGAACATAAACGCACGAAAACACATAGCGACATCCAACAACAACTTTTAAAACATGCGCCTACCACAGGATGGCATCTAACAATCACACTGGGGGGCCAGAAGAGGGGACGCAGCAGCAGCAGAGAAGGGGTCTGTCATGTTTGCCTGTGGGTCTATATACTAGCATCAATTTTGTGAATGAGGAAGTGGGAGGGGTTTACACCGCTACGGTGTCCGGCTATGGACAATCTTCCTACTGGTCACATTCGGATTTACTAAACTAATTTAGAAACTAACCTGATGTGTTCAGCCACCCTCCATCTTTAGCATTACCTAACGTCAGCCTGCTGCTTGTTTGCAGCCGTGTAATGAATGTCATGGTCACAGGTCGTCATTTGTCACAGTTGATTGGTCCGTCAGTCTCCAGAGGGCTGGTCTTAGCTAATGTGAGCTGACCGAGGCAGTCGCCAAAGACAGAGCGTGTCCAGGTGATGGATGATGACTGATGACCCTGGCTGCATCTCACTGAACTGAGCAGACTGGTCCTACCATGTGGTCAAAGGGACGATATAGACGGGAATGACAGGAGCGACAGCATGAAGTTGAGACATACAACTCTGAGTAACTAGCCCATAGGTCGTGTGCAGCAACTTACAGTATGATATTTTATTGTTAGGGGTCGTCTAGTGGTTATCATAATTGTTATGATGGCTAGGTCCTTTGTGGCCGGGCCTATTCCAAGATTCATTGTGGGACGGTACTGAAACTCACTGATAGGGCTGCAACTAACGACCATTTTCAATTAATCTATTGATTATTGAAATGATTAATCGACTAATCGAGTATGAAGCGTACAATTACTCAATAGCTCTTATTTAGACAGCTGAGAATATTACTGTCAGGTATTGTGCCCCCTTAATTAAATATGAGAGGAGGCTGAAAATCACAGGACGTGTCTGTTCTGATGGCACAAGTCAGCGGCCCTGAAATGTGTGTTTCTCTTCTATAATACACATTCTACTTCTCAGAGGCGACATCTTTCCACATACGGGCTTCCCTCACCTTTCAAATGGGGCAGAGCTCCATGGGAAACAGTAGGAGAGACACAGCCCAAGGGGAGATGGGATCTGACACAACACCGATGACCATGGTAGAAGCAGGTCCGTGGAGTTGTGCGCAGCGGACGTGCATGAAACAACAACCGCGTCGCACCAAATGCACACTGCTACGGCGTTGCTTTGGTTTTGAGCATGCATACTGCCCATCTACAATGAAAGTAATGGTTTTGTGCGTGCAAAAGATGCTACATTTGATCGCCCCCCCCCCCCATGCACACATACTTTCCGGTTGCTGTTGTACAACTCCCAGCAGAGAGTGGAAGGAGCTTTGTTCAGTTCAGCTCCACAGTGTGAAAAACATGCGTGATGACTAATCGACTATTGAATTCTTTGGTGACTAATTTTGTTATCGATTTTTGCCAACTACGTCGATTAATCATTGCACCCCTACTCACTGACATTTTTTTCCACAAAGATGTATGATTTTTTGTGGAAAAAAAAGAGTATGTATTTTTTTGGAAACAGGTCCCAGAGTGGGAAAATCTGAAACCGCCGCCCCAACATTTTTTTGACACCCAGAAAGGACTGTGCCAAAAACAGGTGACCATGGCTGAGTAAGATTTTAAATTCAGTTATGGTACATGAGGAAAAGGGATGTTAGTTAGGTAAGCGTGCAGAGTTTTGAGATGCAACACCTTCAGAAATATCAGGTTGTGATTGTTGTTGTATCAATCTACAGTCCATTGCCTGCAGTAGATTCAGATCATATCACTGTCAGTTGTAAGTAGCAGAAGTACTGATGCTGTGGATGGTGTCACTTAAAAAAAACAATTATTAGTTGAAGCGTTCACTTTATTTTGAATATTTTACCACTTTATATTGCTATCAAACAGTCCTTCACTTTGAAAGTACAGTTTCAACCACTGGGCTAGAGGAACAGGTTGTTTGACAGCGCGACAAGCTGAGTCCCTCATCCTCTCGGACAGTAAAATATCAAATTTAATCAAGATTTTTGAACTTTTTGTCGTCGGCTGTGTACGTGTAGCTAATAAACCATTAACTGTGAAGTCATTTCTGAGTGTTTTGGCTACTTGGATTCAGTCACTGAGATCAGTCACACTGGACTCCTCTTATGCTCAGGAACAAAGTCTATTTCTGGAAACCAGCATGCTGCCTCCTTCACTCAATCATCCATAATGTTAGCTTCAGTGCGACTGGCACAGCAGTGAAGTCAAGTGCTCGCCAAGACTTTAACAATAGCCGGCACTCTGACACATGGAAGAATTATCTTTATTATATATTATTTTCTCAGCCCCGTCTTGACAGTGGAGCAAAAAAATAACATTTGTCATGGTGTGTTCTCTGCACTGAAGTGTGGAGCAGTGAGAACAGCACTGAGACCTGGTGTTTGGTTTAGATGTCTGTACAGCCGGAAGGTAGATGACCTGAGAACTGATGCTGATGAAGTCAATTTCCTTATATGTTAGAAGTGCAGCAGGTGGCACATGATTACAGCATTTTGATCGAACCTTTGTGGTTTGGTTTGTTCAAAACTGAAGAGCTCAATGTGTCATGTTGTCATTGTCAGGAGGCAGGCATAAGGTGTTTGATGTATTTCCACATAATTTTCACTTTAAAAAAATCATATTTCAATATACAAAAAATTCTAATCAAAGATCCTCCGTAACACAATACTAACAGTTGCATTATTAAATGTTTTATTCTAATATTTATATGAACAGTTTACTTCACTTCAGGTTGCTGCATCTTAAAAAATACAAAAAAAGAGATTATGTTTCCATTCATTAAAAGTCTTCTGACTTGTACCAGTCTTACACATCGATTAGTGGGGGGTGGAACGGTTCACAAAATCAACAGTTCCGGTTGTGATCACGGTTTTCGGTTCGGTTCAATATACTTTGTTGTTTTTAACACCACATAGATACCGTAACCCTGCAACCAATTAATTAAATACTTTTTCACAAAAAATGAAAAATTCAGTCACCTGTGGAACAGGCGATTCTGTAAATAGGTACACCATCCAATCATTTTGAATGCCATATTAGAGTCAATTGGATCGTGACATGTCAATCACGATGTCTTTGTCCCTCCCTCCTCTGTGCACAGCTCTTCGTGCACTAATCGCGTGGCGTGCTCAGAGTCTTCAACGCCAGAATCCAATGTACCCCACTCCAGTTCGGTAGGTGGCAATGTGGCTCTAAGCTGGATGCTGGATGGTTTATTATGATGTTAGGTGTTTTCTTCCCCGTGAATGAGCCATGAGAAAAAGCTGGCCAAACGTTAACAATGCTGTGCAGTGAAGCCCCACTACACGCAACAGTATTGCGCAAAGCTGCCTTGCACATTGGGATCACATTAGGTGTGAGCGATGCAGCTTTCCGCAATACTGTCGCTTGTAGTGGGGCTTCACCATGATGTAAACCCAACACTGAACTAGCATTGCGCCTTCCTGTGCTCTGGAGGTCCAGCTTCGGAGAGAAGTTTGAGGAAAGGGGCTTGGACCTTTGAATATGGTATTTTCCAAAGGTAGCCTGCTCGAACTGTTTCTTCCGGGATCTCCTACCCTACCTTTAACAATAACAAAATATACAATTTAAATTGTGTCACATAAAGCACTTCACTGAAAAAAGTGACTTCACTTTCAGTCTTCTTTTTGCAAAGTTTGCACCCTTTGTTGGAACATCTTACTCACACATGTTTTGATTCAGGCTTCTTTTATACAGCCTGTTTAAGGCGGGAATGTTGCGCAATTATTCCGCCTCGCAGTTCTGTATAAAACGTACAAAAAAGTAATGGGGGCATTGTTGTTCAGCCAGCGGCCGAATCGACATCTGTGTAAAAGGGAGAGGCGACATGTGAAGAAGCAAAGCTGGCATAATGAGGGGTCTTCCTTAATGGTATGATAGCTGGATCTTCAGAGAGCAGAGGCTCTCCACAGACAGGTCCATTGTTAATGTGTTTGAGAGAGAGAGAGAGCAGGGCAAGGTCCACATCTGACTGCCTGCTACAGTCAAAAAAAAAGAAAGAGTTGTGCATGCGTATGAACTGCACGGCACGCACGCTCCGAAATGAAACAGTCGAACCGAACACTTTGGAGTGTTTCATGAATCCTTCCATCCCTAGTGTTTTGCATTTGTTTGATATTAGAGCTTCACTGTTCCACATTTCCCACCAATCTCATTTCACTTCACTGGAACATCCTTCTTGATCTCAGGCTGACAAATGTACCTATTATGTTTAAAAAGATACTACTATTTTTGTTTTGTGAAGCAGTTAGGGATGCGCCTACGTATGAAATATGCTGTATAAATCTAATGATTACCTTACCAATACTTGTAGATGTGTTCAATTGTGCTGTTGAGTCCTGTGGTTGTTTATGCTTTACCTCTGTTTTACAGCTGGAGGTCATTTACTCTCCGATTCACCTGCACATCTTTGAGTTGTTGGACAATAAGTTCAGAGGACAAAAACAACAATGCAAAAAAAGCACAAAAAGCTTTGCACAGGCTGAACAGGAGCTGAGATTATAACCACATCCTCACCTGGCGTTCACCTGTTGGCTGCCATGTGACCAAGGCTCTTTGTCTCTGCGGTGGACCTCAGTGCTGCAGACTCAGTGGACGTCCTGCAGCACTGTCCCCCAGGTTTGTGAGGCTGCACGGTCAAACTTTAATTTACATCATTAAAGGGATAGTTCACCCAAAATTGAAAAAAATTAAATAAGTCTATATTTCAAGCTTGTTTTGTAGCGGAAGATTCTTGAAGCTCCTCTTCCCGGTTCGTCAAATTGGAACTGGGAAGAGGACAGACCCTGGTTCGTCCAAATTTGATGAACCGGGAAGAGGAGCTTCCGCTACAAACAAGCTTGAAATATAGACTTATTTAATATTTTCCGGGACAATTTCGCATTTCGGGGCTTCAATACAAGACGGACATTACATACGAGCAGCATGGAGGTATTTGGATGTTTTTTGGTGCGTCTTTTTGTTACGAAGACAGTTGGTATCCATTTGCAACCGTTATAATGACATGCACTGCTATGCCGAGACCCCCTGTAACTCAGAGAAGCCACGGATAACTCTGAAACTTCTCCCAGCCCTTAGTCGACATGAGGGGGAGGAGATAATGAGTGCAATTTGAATTTTGGGTGAACTATTGTGCCACAACAAGAGCCTGTGTGAGTTTGTTCAACAGTTTGGATCTGAACTGGCAACAGGAAGAAGAAGAAGAAGATGAGATTCAGAGTTTGTGAAAGACAACATGACTGTGAACTTGAGACACACAGCTGATCTGTTGTTCAGCCTCTGCTCCATACTATATATGTGATGAAATTTGCCTGCAGTCATGGCCCGGGGCTACGGCTGCCCCAGAGACAAAGGAAGACGGGCTGCCACCATCATGTTTAACCACCCCTGACACATCATCGCCCTTATTGTGACTCTCAATCTGAACACACACACACATACACACACACACACAAATACACACCAGCAGCAGCAGCAGCAGCAGTTCAGGGCAGCCGTGCTGGAGCACCATCTGTCAGCCTGGTGTCAAGTGGCCCTTGTCTCCAGTGATTATGAGAGCTCCTGCTGCCTCAGGTGGTCCATGGGCCAGCTCACCCATCTAGAGGGGCCGGGCCAGGCCATATGGTCTGTGGGGCACGAGGGGGCACCCAGGGGAGGCAGCCCCCCCTCCCCGGCCACTGGACAGGACAGACAGCAGCCACAGCGCATGACTGTCTGCTGCTGAAATGTCCCAGTCAGGCCTGAAGTGATGGTGAAGGACATGACAGACATCATTCATTCAGAGTTTCTGAAAGAAACCGGGGGAGTCTGGAAGGGGGGGGGGGTCACTCGGGTCAAGGCCAGTCTGTTATTGCTTTATATTCTAAAAACATTAAAGTACAGTGGAGACATCGAATCACACTCAGGATACTCAGGAAATCTGAAATAACACGAAAAAAAAAAAGATAGCACTGCTTCAGACACAGTCTTCATGTCAAGGATATTTGTCTAAAAGTAAATAACACATTTCTACCCAAAGAGAAAGATAAATGAGGTGTTTTATTCACATTATTCTCAAGGACGCAGAACAGTGGGACTCCAGCTCTCGTAACATGCTTGAAAGCGCATACCAGTGTTTGTGTATTTATCACGAGCCACCTCTACTTTATACTGCTTTGTCATTTCAGGGCAGCATTAAATAAACTTGAAACAACATTTTCTAAGAGATTTTGCAATATATAAGTTATTATGCAGTTGGGAAAGTGTGTTCAGAAAGTCCTCATAAAATGGAGACACATCCACAACAACAAAACAGAATTTTTGCAGTTGTAAAAACAAGTAAAAAGTAAATAACTGAAATATCGCAGTATTCAAACACTTTACAATAATTAGATCAGGCTTCTTCACATTTCTACACTTTGACTGGCTCCAGCTGTGGTAAACTCAGCTGACTGGACATGATGTGGAGACACACCTGTAGGCTACCACCTTTCATGAACTTAAAGGGGTTAGCTACAAGTTTAATTACTCCCGGTCAGTAGCCTAAGTGTCGCACTCACACTTGCCCGCTCTCGCTCCAACCTTCAATTGTACTGGTTGCCAGGTACGCCAAATACCGGAGCGGCTAGTAGCTAAAGCTAAGCTAACGCAAACCGTATTTACTGTAACAAGCAGCAGCTCCGGTGTTGACAGCGGACTGGAAACACACCTGAATCATTTCACACTAACTCACCTGCAGACGAATCCGACAAACCCACAGCATCACGCCTGCACCGGAAACGTTACAGTACCGGCTGACCATTAGTTAGCGTTAGCATTAGCGCAATGCCATTTTCTCCACAGAGCTATCACGATCCACCTCACGTGACATCAATGTACTAATGCCAAACCGTCTATGCTGTTGGCGCAGAGATCATTTCATGCCGACGTTGACAACGTAACCAGATGTAAATATTTATATATTTTGGACCCGTCAAAATTTATAAAACAATTATTTATATTAAAAAAATTCTGCACCCCTCTAGACGTTCTGTCTATTATTTTTTGGGAAAATTATCGTTTTGACACAACTTTGTGCAGTTGATAAAACTGTCTGAACTCTGCAGTAGTGGTAGGCTATTACGCACAATACATACTGAAGAATAAGCAGCATATCAGCAGAACATTAGGCTAACTGACATATTTAGACAATGACATTTTGAGGAGAATTGTGGTGGGATTTGTGGCTGCTGCCAAAAGTTTTTAGACTGAGCTTCACAGTTTGAAACGCCAGCAACTAACATTTGAAATTAAAGATGCAACTAACTCAGTCTGTCAGACCGACAAACTAAAACTACCTGAATGTTCCCTGCCGTTAGCTGTACAGAGTCTGTTGATGGATTTAAACTCCTGACATTTAGTAGAAAACGGTACCTCAAATCAGAACAGTTAGACAATAGTGACACAAGCCTTTCTTTCAACGTGTTAATGAGACATTGTGTTCACAAAGCAAAATTATGCTTTAGTAGATAATGACCCACAACCTTGACCTTAGACCACCAAAATCAAATTAGCTCATCTTTGAATCCCATTGAATGTCCATACCAGGTTCACTCAAAACGAGACATCATGCCCCAGAAAATGGACCAGACGAATGAAACTGGAAAGCAACATTTTTCCACAACCCCTAAACCTATACGACTGTGATTTAAACATAGGGCTCCAGCAGCATGATTCCTTATCTAGCCTTGGTCTGGCCACTTCAGAGGCCCTGTTATTCCACAACTGAGGCAGCTGTGCACCATCCAGTATTGGATATCAATAAAAGACATCAATAATAACTAATGTCACAACATACAAGAAAACATGTTGTAGAAACAACTGAAAGAAATGTGTATTCTACAGATCAGCTTTTTCAAAAAGAAAAAAGTTTATAATCACTAATTTATTGATACATTTTTACTCAGTAAGTGTAGCAGATAACAATTACATGAATTTATTAATTTAATTGTGTAATCCTATCAAATGAAACCTGTTACTCACCAACACTGACTGACAGAAGTGGGTATAAAAAGAGCTTACAGTAGTCCTCTGAGCAGACCGGACACTACACTGACTCGGTATTGGAAAACGTTGAGATAGTCCACTTGAGTGGGAGCCAACCTGTTAGTATGCTAACCTCAGTAGAATCAAAGAAGTAATAGAATAGATAAATAGTAGCTAAAACATTGCTGTTGCTAGTGCACATTTTAGACTCACAAACTAGTCAAATGCCTACGTCCAAAAAATATATCAGCATTTACTGATCACCTGGCGATGTCTGCTGTCGCTTACACCCATCCATTGCTTACCAATATAACCCACTAAGAGGATATCTGTACATTATTGTAGTTGGTAAATCCATGTTTAGGAAACATCCTCAATGTCATTTGATGGCCCAGCTGCTGGTGGGTAAAAGAATGAAGTTTAATAGGGAACTCATGCCATTTCTTTGAGCTGTTAAATAACTATATGCACAGATGTTGTTCATAAATGTTCCAATTGAATATCAAATAACATTATCCTTGAATTTAATGTTGTGTTTTGCAGATTCATCTCGTGTCAACATGTGGTTGAAGTGACATGATCTCCAGTGTGCATGTTGGAAAGGTTCATCTACTGTAATGTGGTTCATAGAAACATTAGATATATAATAGTTGATGACTTTCTGTTTTGTGGACAGATGTAATAGATTACTGTATGTATGTGTGTTCTCATGTAGATTTAATTTAGCTCAATAATGGTTTGTTGTCCAATCTATTTTCTTACTGTTTGTGATTTTCTTCTGAATTAAGTAATTTCCCATTTTAAGATTTTTAATTAGATTTTTCTTTACCGAAGTTTTGTCTCAGATTCATTGAATGTTGTAAAGCCTTACCCCGTGTAAAAGGTTAAGTATGCAGTGTATATGTAAAATGTGTTATTGACTGATTGGCCTCTCACAAATTATTATGAATAAAACCCACAAATATACACAAGTAACCGTAGCTACCCATTATTTATTTTATATAAATTTCAGGAATAGGACAATGTTATTTGAAATGCTGTCAAAGAGCTGGGTGGAAATGTTTCTGTTACGGTTTCTTCCATCAGCGTTTGAACTTGTGACAACAGTGTTGTTGATGAGGAAAATGAGGTTTCACTGGGTGACAAATTACACGGCCTGTCAGTGTGGCGGCTTTCAGATGCATTGGCTGTGATTTTCCTCTTCAGCACTCGAGCTCTACTTTCATAAGCACAGTCTTTCACTACATGCCAAACTGTAATCAGAACGGGCTTTCCAAAAGAAGTCAGCGGACTGCTGGGCTGACAACACACACACACACACACACAAAGAGAGAGAGGGGGGCTATACAGTATAGATGGAGAGAACACAAGGATGTAAATATTATTCATCCCATATGATGAAATGACCATAGCTCACAGTATGAGTGAAAGTCAATAGGATAATAATGCAATAGTGCAGAGCTGTTCACTCTGTCTGTTACATAAACTAACACCAAAGCCTGTGGACGCAGCATTTCACCCATGATTCATTCATTCACTCACCCATGTGCTGATGGTTTCAGTGACTCCTCCAGATGTTGAACCTGCTGCTGGATCAGTGGGTTCAAGGTCTATGTGATCAAGTTTCCAAAAAAGAGAATTTCTTTTTTTAAAGAATTAAATACAACATTAAAATAATGTCAAAATTGAATAAAACGTAGAGGAATATGGGAATAAAATTACAGTAGTTTTTATACTAATAACAAATAAAATACCTCTTATGCTAGCCTAATTATCAAGTTAAAGATATAATAATATAAATAATAAAGTGAAAGCAAAAAGAAGAATGAACAATAAGACACTCTAAAAATTGAAATACAATTATTACACCCCTCACATTACACTTTCCCTAACAGTAAGTGAAATCTTATATTACAGTATCAGAGCAATAACAAATCAGCAGCTCCTGAATAATAATTATAGATGCATATGATTATATTCTAGTATTAAATAGACATGGACTCAATTACTCGTACTTTAGATACTTTTTCTTGTGGAGTTGTAGTAAAAAGCTTTATACTTTAGATACATGTACATTAAGATGTTTTTTTTTGTTTTTTGTATTGATAATCTAATCAGGAAATGTATCACTGCTTCTGTTAACAAAGTACCGTAGATGCAGGCTGTGACAGGATGCTGCTCCACCCTCCACCACCACTTCCTGCCTGCACTGACACTGAATGTTTGCCTCAGGTGAAAATTGTGTCCCTCATGATCCTCCTGTAATTTTCAATAACATGTGCTACAGTAAGCTGCATTATTTACTTGACCACAAGAGGCTGCATCTCAGAGGAAAAAGAAAAAAAACCCTCAAGATTATATTCTAGGTTGTCCTGTTCATGGTCATTGTTTTACATTAAGGTCCTTCAAGTCCAGAGTGAGACCCTGCTGGGATCATGATGCACCACTCGCTGAGGCGTCAGTGTCACTTGCTCAAACTTTGGCTACTCTTAGAAATGTAATAGTTACAGTGTATTTCTATTTTCTATATAATAATTACAGAGTGAGTGCAAAGAAAAACATGCTTAAGAATTGTAATAATCCCGTGGAAACTAATGCTTTTAATATTACAGCAAATATACATAGGCCTATCTATCTATCTATCTATCTATCTATCTATCTATCTATCTATCTATCTATCTATCTATCTATCTATCTATCTATCTATCTATCTATCTATCTATCTATCTATCTATCTATATCTATCTATCTATCTATCTATCTATCGTTGAAAATTTGTTTATTTGGATAAAACCCCTTGAGATGTAGGCTACCATCTCGTTTTCGAGGGGGTCCAAACATATAGACAAACATAGATTAATCAGACAAACATGTTCTCAACAATATAGAAAAACAAACAGACAAATAAACAAACAAAACAAAAAAAGGGGGGGAAAAAAAGACAAAAACAATAGAACAAACAAAGGACAAACCACAGTTATTGTAACTACATTGGGACAAAACAACCATAATAAGGCCACAATGGTCAACACTGAGACTATCTATCTATCTATCTATCTATCTATCTATCTATCTATCTATCTATCTATCTATCTATCTATCTATCTATCTATCTATCTATCTATCTATCTATCTATCTATCTATCTATCTATCTATCTATCTATCTATCTATCTATCTATCTATCTATCTCTGCTGCAGCCTGTGTCTCAGTGTGTTTACAGCGTTAGTAGGTTACTAACACAAGAGGGCGTGTTGGTGTGTGTCACCGCGGCCCCTGCGGGTCTCGGCCTGTCACCGCTCTGATTTAGGGCTCACACCGTCAGCTGCTGGAGAGAGAGAAAGAGAGAGAAGAGAGGAGAGAGAGCACACGTCCATGCACACGACACGACTGATGGTTTTCGTTAGGTTGAAGGTGTAACACTTCTTCCTCCTGGTTCCACTACCCTTCTTCCCACAAAGAACAGGTCTGCATGGTTTTTTTTTTGTTTTTTTTTAAAGGTTTTCTCCCAGCGTGGCTGAGTTTCCTCAAAGTTGACTGGAGATTTAGCTGCATGGAGGCGGCTGCACGCTTTGATATGGTGTTTTAACTGTGCATGGACAGACTGATGCATTCACCACTCCACGTTCAACACTGCTGTGGCCTCCTGTGTGCCCCCCCCTTCAAATTAAAAGTTAAAATATATTTTCCCTTCCTCTCATGAAGTTACATGCAATGACCCCCCTCTGCACCTAACCTACAGCACGGGTGGCAAAAAATTAAGAAAAAAATAAATTAACTCAGCAGAAAACAAATGATGGAAAACAAATGATATGCAGCAATAAGTGTGCCGGTGTGTGAGAGAGAGTGAGTGTGTGTCTGTGAGTGTGTGTGTGTGTGTGTGTGTGTGTGTGTGTGTGGTTAGTGCTGGTCAGGGTCTGCAGAGCCAATCAGCTGCTCATGCAGATGACGTGCTGATGTCCTACGTCAGCCCCGCCGCTTGTCAGGATCAGAGCTGCACACACACGCCGGCAACAAACACATATACACACACACTCCTTCTCCGAGCCGGACAGCACAGCCCCCCTGGCCCCGGCAGAGCCCGGCAGCGGAGCACACATCCAGGCTTCCAGACCGCCGTGACAGTGGACCTAACGTCGGCTTACTTTGTGGACATGGGAGACATGGGGGATCCGCCGAAAAGTAAGACTTCTTGTGACTTGCTCGGAGCTATGGGGAGCGATGGTGGAACTAGTGAATTCATCCCAAGTTGAGTTATAGTTTCCTTGAGATGCTGCAGGCAGAACATCTTTCCTCGGCCTGGTAGTTTTTTTTTATTATTATTAAATACTGATTATTATGGGCTACCTTATTATTACAGGCGTTAAGTCAGTGGAGCGTCCCTGACTTTTCTATGGACATTTTTTCTTCAAGTTTTCACATAATAATAGTCTACTAATAATAATGACGACAATAATAATAATAATTATGAATAATAATAACAATAATAATTATAACAATAGGTTATAATTGCTTTAAGGTGATTTGATAGTCCGCTTTATTCAGAGGTCCATTGTGAACAGTGTGTCATGTGTCCTGTTCTTCCAGAGAAGCGGCTGGTGTCTCTGTGCGTGGGCTGCGGGAACCAGATCCACGACCAGTACATCCTGCGGGTCTCCCCGGACCTGGAGTGGCACGCCGCCTGTCTGAAATGCGCCGAGTGCAGCCAGTACCTGGACGAGTCCTGCACATGCTTCGTCCGGGACGGAAAGACTTACTGTAAACGGGACTACATCAGGTAGGACGCGCCGGGACAGGACAGGCTGCATGGGACAACACCCCACCCCCCAACCCCACAGCTCCTCCACATAGGCTGCTACACCACAGGAGCCGGAGCTGCACGCATGCAGACTGGGATCGTTATAATAAAAATAAAAATAATAATAATTATTATTATACTCATACAAATAATAATAATAATTATTATTTCATGTTTTTTACGATATGAGCGTGAGATTACCGGGCCTGGTTTCAGGCGCCATGGAGCCGCTTTTCAACATGGGTTCAAATATTTATCATCTTCATTACAACAACTTGTTGTAAAGCGCGTGCTCCCGACTATAAAGTCAAAGTTTCACAATTTACAACATCACATACATTTAAAAACACAGGAGGCCACACAGGCTGAGGCTGTGTGACTGAGCCCGGAACCCACTGCGACCATCAGACATCAGATATTAAAAAAAAAAAAAAAAAAGGCCTCAAAATGATTCGCTGATTATCGCTATTAATAAATATTAGATCATGACCGGAGGACCAGCTGTTTAATGGCAAAACACAAATTACACAGTACACCAGTGTCGTCCAGAGAAAAACTTATAGTCCTATCATATCAGAATATACTTTTACTGCTGACAAGTCACCATTATTATTATTATTACTATTGTAGTTATTATTGTTGTTTTTGTTGTTGTTGTTCATAATATTAATAATATTATTGTTATTATTATTATTAGACTATTATTATTGTTGTTATTATTTAATTGCTCAACCTATATGTTATTAATATTGCCAGGCTATACATTGTCATCAAAACATTTCCATAGCACATTATTTCTTATAAGTGCAAAATTTTGTTTTTATTATTTGCTATAATTATTAGGCTATTATTATTATTGTTGTTATTATTACAGTTATTATTAGTTGTAGTAGCAGTGGTGGTGGTGATATAGCAGTATTATTATTTTCATTATTTTGAGCACAAATTATCGATATTGTTTTGCAGGCTCAGGCAATTTTTTTTTTTACAAGGAGATTTTGGTGTCTGAGTTTCCTGCAGTGAAACTGATCGGGGCTGTGTATGTGTGTGTGTTTGTGTGTATGTGTGTGCGCGTGTGTGTGTATGTGTATGTGTGTGTGTGCACTAGGTTATACGGGATTAAATGCGCCAAATGCAACATCGGCTTCAGCAAGAACGACTTCGTGATGCGGGCCCGCTCCAAGGTCTACCACATCGAGTGTTTCCGCTGCGTCGCCTGCAGCCGGCAGCTCATCCCGGGCGACGAGTTCGCTCTGCGGGAGGATGGGCTCTTCTGCCGGGCGGACCACGACGTGGTGGAGCGGGCCAGCCTGGGCCCCGGAGACCCGCTCAGTCCGCTGCACCCCGCCAGACCGCTGCAGATGGCAGGTAAAGTCCCGGGGAGTGGGATATACGCATATACGATACGATAGGAGGACCGATATAACTACTACTGTCGCAGACACTACTGACTGAGTAGGATGGCTTTGACTTTTTTTTTTCTTTTTTTTTTTGGTCTCGGAAGTCCTGAAGCCTTTTCTTTTCCTCTCTTCCGCGGTGTTGGATTTTGGGTCAGGCCTTAAAAATAAAAAGGATTATCCGAGTTGACTCCACCACCAGACCAGACTGTGAGAGATGTTTCATGTTCAGATTAACCGCAACTCTTGGTGTTGCGCTTCTCCGTTGATGAGTTTTCTCTGCAGACTCGGACCCCCTGATGCTGTAATGTTAATTTCTCCTGGTCCGTGTTTGGCTGGTTGAAGTTTTTTTTTCCTTCTTTTTCTTCATCTTCTTCTGTGGGACCGGTTCTGGTGTGTGATGAGCTCCTGCTTCTGCATACCACACCACAGTCCGCTCAGACCAGGCTCGGAGATTAGATACAGTGGGCGCTGCTGCTGTCAGAAATACACCCGGTTATCACTGGTGGAGGAGCAGCGCGACACATGGGGCTGAGAGGGGCTGAGGGTCCGGGTCGGGAGACTTTTAAAGATGTCTGGAAGGAAAGGAAGGGGGCTGAGGCTGGTTTTCGCTGGTATAGTGGACTGTCTGGCTGCTTGCTGCAGGGACCAGATGGCCCTGGTTGTTCTCAGTGTAGGGTTTGACCTTGGGTCAGATGAGTCAATCAGAGCTGTGCTGTTTGAAACTAAAATGCAATGAAGCCTGCAGCTGCTGAAACATGAGATATGGTCCCACTCAGAGGAAGTTTAGCTCAGGAGCGTTTAGAGCAAAGCAGGAGGAAGATTTTTTATTTATTTATTCATTATTGTTTAGCTTTAAGGCCTGATCTTTATTCCAGTGTCACCGAGGATCAGTCAAAGTGTGTCTGTGACAGTGGTCCATCATGTGTTAGAGACCCTCACAGACTCGCAGACAGATAAATTGATTCCCACCCCCCCTTCTCCCTGGGTTCTTCTCCCCGTCCCTTTGTCAACAGCAGAACCAATCTCGGCTCGACAGCCAGCGCTGCGGCCTCACGTCCACAAACAGCCGGAGAAGACCACCCGGGTCCGGACGGTGTTAAACGAGAAGCAGCTCCACACGCTGCGGACGTGCTACAACGCGAACCCGAGGCCCGACGCGCTCATGAAGGAGCAGCTGGTGGAGATGACCGGCCTCAGCCCGCGGGTCATCCGGGTCTGGTTCCAGAACAAGCGCTGCAAGGACAAGAAGAGGAGCATCCTGATGAAGCAGCTCCAGCAGCAGCAGCCCAACGACAAGACGGTAAGAAGACGACGAGCACTGAACCCACTGGGCCACACGGCAGCTTTACACTTTTTAGAGTCAAATATAGTATAACTCTGTTTTATTCATATGGCTCAGTGTTGTATGTTGATCAGTGACAGAGTGTGAAGATGAAATTTCCCTATGGGACAATAAAGGCATTCTATTCCTATTCTATTCCTATTCTATTCTATTCTATTCTATAAAGGCCCGAAACACACACATTATGTCTCCGAGTCAAAGGTTACAGGTGGGGGTGTCAGAGTCCACGGTTTATGCTGTATGATGCCCCCCCTTCCCCTCCTCCTCCCTCCTCCCCTCACCCATTATAACCAGTGGTGGACTGTAACGGAGTAAATTTACTTGAGTACTGTCCTTTACTTGAGTATTAGATTTCTTTGGTACTTATTACTCTTACCTGAATACATTTCCAAGACAAATATTTTTTACTTTTACTCGAGTTAATTTCTAGGAAGGCTGAAAAGTACTCGTTACTTTCAAGTCTGCTCTTTTTTTTTTTTCTAAAATACTATTGGACACAAGCTGTGTTTGTCAAAGAAGGAAACCCTGACCCCTAAAAGCAGCACATCAGTGCAGCTGGTTTCAAAGAGTTAATTCTCAGAAACAAGAGTTAAAAGGTCCTTAAATTCATTTAGAAAAAAATATAGTAATTCATTGATGTGGAAAAATAAGAAATTTACTCTTAAAAGCATGTACTTTTGGATACTTAAGTACCTTTAAAAGCAAGTACTTTTTTACTCTTACTCAAGTAACATGTCAACTGAGCTACTTTTACTTGTAACAGAGTAAATTTTGACCAGTAGTATTTGTACTCTTACTCAAGTACTGGGGTCGAATAGGCTACTCTGTCCAACTCTGATTATAACCTATTAGATGATGATGATCTGGAGCTATTTTAAGGTTTCATTCAGAGTTTCAGACCTGCAGAGTCTATCCATACCACGTTAGTTTGCTGCCTGCACCCCCACCCCCTACCCCCAACACACACACACCACACACACTGCTGTGCTCACACGTGTAATCAGTCACAGTGACAGATAGATAGATAGCGGGGTTGTGACCGCGTCGCCTCATCGCATCATCCCTTTTCCCGCAGAACATCCAGGGAATGACGGGGACTCCGATGGTGGCGGCCAGTCCGGAGCGGCACGACGGCGGCATCCAGGCCAACCCGGTGGAGGTGCAGAGCTACCAGCCGCCCTGGAAGGTGCTCAGCGACTTCGCCCTGCAGAGCGACATCGATCAGCCGGCCTTCCAGCAACTGGTACGTCCTGCATGCATTCTCCACTCTTAATGTATTCACTTGTTTTCTAATTTTTTTTATAGGTTATTTAATTTCTGTTCAGGATATGAGACGCGCAAAGGTTTTATCTGATAGCGGTCAACAAACAAACAGGCGGCGTGCATCTGTGTGTGCTTATCACGGGATCTATCTACTTTGATGTGGGACACGGAATTTATTTATCTAAACTTTTAAACTTCTAAATTAAAAAAACAAAAAAACCAAATCATCCTCCATGAGTTATTTTTCTCCACTTCTGCATCTTCATTCAAATCCTGAGTAGTGAATATTTCCGTGGGCATAAGGTGCGAATCATCACACAGCAGCATGGTTGGAGAAAAAAAAGAAGAAAATGTTTTTTTTTTCTCTCTCTCTATGGGAAAATTTTAAAATGATCAGTCCATTTAAATAAAATCAGCCCAGTTGCTGTGGACTGTGAGTTTTGTTCCGGTTCTCTAGTTGAATAGACAGAAGGCCTCTCCAGAACCAACTCAGAACCTGGGCTGGGATGTCGCTACATCCCGGGACAAGTGAAGGGTTTAAACCCTTGGAAATAACATCGATTTTTCTTTCTTATTGATTTGTTTCTGTGGAATGAGGCATCATAATAAACATGATATCCTGAAATCTCCCAAACTGACCCAGCAGCAGCAGCAGCAGCAGCGCTCAGGCTGCACGTGGACACATGTTCCCATAAATGATCAACATTTATGACGGGACCGGAAGGTGACACGCACTTCACGCGCTGTTTGGTTGCGGGGAAGCAGAACTATTAAGAAAAAACAACTGGTAGATATTATATTGTTATAGTAGCCTGTTTTATTGAGGCTGGTCGAGGGTTCAGATATCAGATGCGGATCAATAAAAGGATTATAACCAATCAATCACCACAGCTCTGACGTCATGCTCAAGTTTATTTTTGACACACTACCAAAAACAATTAAGCTGCTTTTATGTTCACGTTCATCTAAAAACATTTACGTAAAAAAAAAATGCAGAAAAATATTTGTTGACTGGCTGCTTACACTTAATTTTAATGTGTGTGTTTAACCTACTATTTAGCCTGTAGTTCCTAATTATCACGCACAGACTGATGGGTAATCAACAAGAGGATAACACCACTGTTTATTGTTACCATATTATTATTATTATTATTCAAAATTAATTACTCGGGACAAATTAATCTACAAATTAATGGCAATAATCACCGTAAATAAACCTCTGGTCTAAGTTCAGAGTGGACTTTGGCGGTGGATCCAGGCCTATATCGGTGTGAATGAACTAAAACCATCATCCTCCAGCAGCTGTCAGTCAGAGCGCCTGTGCATGCATCCAGATGTTGTCTAGTCTGACCGATGTCTTCATGCATATACCTCCCTTCCTTCCTTCCTTCCTTCCCCGCAGGTCAGCTTTTCGGAGGGAGGACCGGGCTCCAACTCGACGGGCAGCGAGGTAGCGTCCATGTCGTCCCAGCTTCCAGACACGCCGAACAGCATGGTGTCCAGTCCCATCGAGGCCTGAGCAAGGACGGACGCGCAATGGACGGACTGGACTGGACTGAACTGAACACACAGCCCCCTCCTCCTCCTCCTCCTCCTCCTCCTCCTCCTCCTCCTCCCCAGTTCATCCCATGCCCCTCCCGCCCCCGACTGCACCAAGCAACCCCCCTGGTTGTATTTTGACACTGTGAAGACAATCATGGGATTTTTACCATTTAGCCACCCATTCTAACGCCCCGGATGGACGTTAGAGAGTGAGTGTCCACTGTCCATCCATCCATCCGTGCGTCATCATGGCCGGTGCTGCCTGGTTAACAGTTGCCAAAACGAGAAGACATATGACCGTGACTCCACCGATCAACGGGACCTCTTGAGTAGGCTACTACTACTACAGGAGGAGACGGATCAGGACTCTTTAACTCCATCGAAACGCTGTGCGCTACTCTGAATAGAAAAAAAACAAAACAAAACAAAACAAAAACAATGACTGGTGATTTTTTTTAAATCCATAAAACGCACTTCATCATATAATAGACCGTTTGGAGGGAACAGCACTGCTTCTTCATTTAATTACACGATTTCCTACATGACCCAAGTACTAAAGCATTTGCAACAAGGTATACCTCTATTTTGCCACAAGCTTCGTGGGACATTTGTGTGAGTTAGTGTCTGTCCGAGAATATTTTTTTTTCTTTCCCAAAGATGTGTAAATTAATAATAAGTTAAAAAAAAAATACCGTTTAGCTCTGGAAGAAAATGTTTCGTTTGTTCCCGTGCAACAAAAAATTATTTATTATTTATTGTCGACAAATTTGCCACCTTTTGTGTAACTTTCTTAACTGAAGTAAAAAGAGACAAAAAAAGACTTTGAGTTTGTTCTGTGGCTTTTTCTGTTTTTGTTTTTTTCTTTCTGTTTTTGAATGAATTATCTATAAGGTGAATATTGAGACGTGTGGCCAGCGTCAGGTGCGTTCAATGGCGGGATGGCTTTTGGTGCTGATGCTGCTCAACATGAGTCCTGCTAAAAAAAATCTGATAGAAACAAAGAGACGGCGGGGTTTGATGATTTTAAACGGAGAAGCAAATGTCTGTAAAACTGCGTCAGTCTTCAATGTGACACTGCAGAGTAGCTGCAGGTTTTTTATTTTATTTGTCTATTTATTTAATAACAGCAGGCTGATCATACTGATGCAGCCACCATAATAATAATAATAGTAATAACATCAATAATAATGATGATAATGAAGATAATTGTAATATGGAGGACTCCTTGTCATTTTAAATATCAGTGCCTATTTTATTTATTTGTTTTAGCCATTTTCTTTCTTTTTTTACTTTGTGTTTCTTAATCTGACTGCTCTGTGATTATTTGTGTATATTAACTATTTAAGTATTTATATCTAAGGTTTAAATTTGTGTGTGTGTGTGTTTCCATTTCTCAGTTTGTGATGAGTAGCCTACAGTCCTAATCCTGATATGTAGTCTGGTTTCCTCCAGACACCGAACGCCCCTCTGCACAGGTCTGAGGTGGTTCAGTGGAAACTTTGGGGGGGAAAAGGTGAAGTTTTTACAGAGATCGATGTGTGAGCGGACGATCAGTGTTATTTCTGAATTCACCCCACACCGGCCGCGTTTCCTCCTCCATCCCATTCCTGTGAGCTCATCCCACCCAGCTATACGGTTGACCAGGAGTGTTACGATTCATAATTTACAATAATCTGTCAAACTGTGTCTCCACCATGATCGTCCCTCTGCAGCCTAAGGGGATGTGTTAACCTCCAGCACACATAGTGCAGTGACCTGTTCCTCCATCAGAACTATGAGAAACAGCTCTTTTTGCAATAAATACAATGTACAACACAGACTGACTGCAGAGTTGATCAAAATCCAAGCAGCCAATCGATCATAAGCCAGGGCTCTGAAGAAATCAGTTATTTATTCCAACTTCCTTCAGCTTCAGGAACCAAGCTTTTTTTAATTTCCTTTCTTTGTTTTTAAAGGATGAAACTGTTGTCATTTTAACTTTTCTTAATGAAATATGATTAAATCTGAATTATTTACTATTCCAAATGTACAGCTTTCAGGACAGATGGACTCCCTGTGTCAGGGCTGGGATAAAATTAGTGCTGTGTTGCTGCCATCCGGGGACTTAAAGAGAAGGATGGGTCACTGAGGTCACATGAGCTTCACGAGCGAAGAGACAGCGAAGCATATTCTGCAAAGTCAAACGGGAGGACGGACGCCTCGGTCTCTGCAGTGATACCGCAGGAATCACCGAAGAAGACATGTTTTGAAACAACCTCTTCTCTGCTCCTGCTCCTGCTCCTGCTCCTGCTCCATCCTCTTTACACATCATGGTGTCGCCCGGAGCGGCATGCATGTCTGTTATAGCACAAATCCAATTATGACTGAAACCCAGTTTGCAATTTTCCACTGCATGGTCTGTGTCCTGAGCGATGTGGGAGTTTCAGTGCAGTAGCAGCAGGAGGAGGAGGAGGAGCAACACAACATGTGGCCTTTATCCGACATAACATCACAGACGGATGAAACTAGTTTCTGTTTCTGAAATCCACACAGGCAGAAAAATCACACTATTAACACGAATGAAACAGAGAGACACAGTAAATGCAATTTGAACTGAAACTTTAATGTACAACACATGGATAAATGGTACAGGCTTTTTAGTTGTCCAGAAAACACAGGCTTCAACTAAACCACAGTTAGCTGATATGATATGAAGACTAATCATGATGAGAGTGCAGCGCCTGTAGAGTGAATAAATGAGATATGTTGATGTGTGATTGTGAAGGAAGGGACTCAGGGACCCCCACCTGTAACCTCTGTGTGATCTGCAGTTAACGACTTCAGTTATTAATGAGTCCAGTCGTCCACAGTCTTTTCCTCTGGATGTTTTTATTTAATCGTTTCTTTTGCTTCTCATCTTGGTTAAATTTCAAGGCCTAAAGTGTTGACTCTGTGTTGATGGTATGTTACAGGAAGTACGGTACGTGCCTCAGATTCAATCACTGCTGTGCATCATCTTGAATTGTTTGTGTGTGTGTTGTTGTTTTTTTTTTTTTTTTAAAGATTGTAACCAGGGCCGTTGCTAGGAATTCTGGGCCCCCTGAAAGAATACTAAAGTGGGCCCCTGCCCCCTGACTTTTCCACTTTTTTTCCTTTGACTACATACGTATTATCATTTTTTATTTAGCCTACTTTGTTTTGATGCTAATGCAGCATTACTATGAGTATTAGTCAGGGTCTTATGCGGAATAATTCAGTCATACAAAGATTAGACTACTGGGGGTTTTTGTGGGCCCTACTAGTTGCTGGGCCCCTAGAATTATTATCACATTTCTCCCCTATACAACGGCCCTGATTGTAACTATCATTGAATGAGACTCTGCATCAGAATTATTCTGCGTTCAGCATTCAGCAGCTTTCAGCATTCACCCGTATTTCCTTCAGGAAATGCATTGTCTAGTTCATAGTAATGCTGCATTAGCATCAAACCAAAGTAGGCTAATTTTTCTTTCTTTTTTTTGCGTTGCGTACGAACTGATGAAGCCCCTTGGATAAGAGGCAAAACGTCTTCCCAGACAAATACAAGTCCAGTTGCCTACGATTGCCCAGAAAAGAACGATGACCTGGATGAATGATAATATCCATAGACAAAGTATAGGCTAAATAAAAAATGATAAAACATACGTAGTCTAGGAAAAGTCAGGGGGTAGGGGCCCACTTTAGTATTCTTTCAGGGGGCCCAGAATTCCTAGCAACGGCCCTGCTCCGCATGATAAAATGTGTTGAGCGGGCAGCAGAAGATGTGAGAGGGGGCGTATAAGAACAGACAGGAAGGCTCAGGACCCAGTTGAGGGTGAGCGAGGACAGAGGGCGTCGTCTTCCTCTGGCATTTTCACCACGCCGAGGTAAATACCACGCTCTGCGTCCTCTGTCCTCTGTCCGTCCGTGCAAAGAGCCGCAGTGTGAGGACGGAGTGTCACTGGCGATCCAGCAGTGCACTGTAATTTTAGTGTCAAGACTCACTGCATTTCACACCTTGTGCTGCTGCTGCTGCTTGTCGTGGGTCACCAGCCGACTGCACACTGCATCTCAGCTCCCACACACACACAAAGGACATTTTATATTCACTCTCTCAGGCTCTTTTAGTTTCACTCTAAATGTGGCAATGGATTCCAAATGTCTTTCTTCTCAGCAGCAGTTTCCAAGTTATTCACTCCGCACATTAAAGGCTGCCTTTGTTTGGTTACATTTGATTTAGGTGTAGAGACAGAAGCAACGTGTCACATTATGGGAACAAATGTTAGGATGAACTAAAACTGACCGCGGCCCCTCCATCCACCACAAAGTCCTTTTTGGGTCGTCATTCACACAACCACCACGGAGAAGACAAAAAACATCTGGAAAAACGACTGATCGTGACAATACTAAAATAACACACTGAAGAATCCAGTTCTGCCTCGATGTCCAATTAAAATACTGCTCCTCTTTAATACATAGGAACGCAACGTCATGGCCAATCACATCTACACGCATACAGCCAACAGACAGGATATAGGCCTACATTGCTAGGCTATTTCAAAATAATACAACTTACTTGAAAAAAGGGAGAAGTATTTTTAAGTATAGCTCCTTTAAAAAGTGATAGTCAGTGTGGCCTCTTATTACGACCCATACTTCGCTTTTGTTGCTACGTTGCATCTAGTGGTCGGAATCACCATGACAGGAGCAAAAGGAAAAGTGACGTATAGATTAAAGAGG
The DNA here is from genome assembly GCF_045865225.1 of Trachurus japonicus. Classification (NCBI taxonomy): domain Eukaryota; kingdom Metazoa; phylum Chordata; class Actinopteri; order Carangiformes; family Carangidae; genus Trachurus; species Trachurus japonicus. Next base: position 15,120,226 of record NC_140915.1, on the reverse strand, counting down.
AACAAACAAAGTCCTCAGCCTGATGAGGCTGTGGTGGATGGATGAGTACGACACAGGAGAGCAGCGTTCGATTCCCATGGGAAGTGGCAGCTTATGTCGTTTGTATTATTCATGATTGTTTAGTAAAGTTAATACCATTGTTATAATTGTAACCATGAGAACAAAGGTCATCTCCTGTTAGGGGGAGGACGTATTTTAACCCAAATCATGATATGTTCCTATACATTTAAGCAACGACTCTTCCTTAAGATAAGCTCCATGTTTATTATTGTAACCTTGGCAACAAAGGTCTGAGCCCTGTTTCAGAGGACATGCTGTACGTTAAGACAGCTCTTATGAAAGATTTATGAGTGCTTCATAATTAGGGTTTAGGGTTGGGGTCAGGTTTTGGTTAATTTCTGTTTCATTTGGTTGTTGCCACTTCATAAATCATAAAGAAACAATTACAACAACAAGTTGTAACACAGTTTTCATACCCTGATGCGGCCTCATCATTTCGAAAGATCAAACTGAATGAGTCATGTGTAAGATCATGCAACTTGCCAAACATCCATAGGGGGCAGTATTTCACCTCATCGCCCCATCCAGGTGTTTGTTCTTTAGTATTTATGTTGTGCAGTCATTGTTGACATTGTTAAAATTATGAAACAGATTATGAATATTTGTACTACAACCAGTATGTTTTGAGTTACCCATTAAAACACTGAAAGCAGGGAGATACTGCAGGACACACTGGAGGAGTGCAGTTTAGTGCAGTTAATAGATTCATTTATAGGAGATGATAGTAAGAACGCAAATTAGTGCAACAGTCAAAAAGATAAATACATAAAAATCTGTGCAAAGAGTACAAATACTGAGACATCTACGTACATTGACTCACAGTAAATTGGGATTACAAGACAAGAGAGGATGTAGCTAGTTAGTTATACTAAATACTAAATTTCAGTAAATATCATTGAAATGCAATAGATAAAGGTGTTGGTCATGACTTCATCACTGTAGCTCCTTGACACGTTGTGGCCTGGCCAAATTTTACACATTGCAGCTTTAATGCTTACTATAATCTTACTGATCACTTACTCCCATGTATAATTAGTCAAATGAAGCCTTATTTTATGATGTAGTAAACACTTGATCATTTACTAATGTGTCAAACTTGTTGAGTGGATAATTGCTTGAAACAAACGTGTGATGAAGCCGCAAAAGTTGGATTCTGGATAAGACAAAGAAAACTCATTAACTGACAAGTATAGTGCAGCTAAATGTGGGCTCACTATTTGGCAAGAAACAGGTCAGTGTAGTCCTTTTTTACCTAACATGTTATTACAGCTTATAAATGATTTATGAGGCATTATAATAAACCAGTTACGTACTATTAATAAATTCAAAGGGTAGTCTTATTGTAAGTGGTGCTACACTTTTTACATCCACAAGTGGGTGAGGGTCCAAGTGATGTTGATGTCGTCATCAGAGGGTCTGTGTAAAGGAGCAGCCATTTTTCCCCATTTGTGTCACCAGTGTAAATGAGCCTGCAGAGACTTCAGTTAAAGTTAAAGGGATAGTTCACCCAAAATTTCCTCCCAAAATTTCCTCATGTCGGCTGGGAGAAGTTTCAGAGTTATCCGTGGCTTCTCTGAGTTACAGGGGGTCTCGGCGTAGCAGTGCATGTCCATATAACAGTTGCAAATGGATACCAAGTGTCTTCGTAACAAAAAGACAAACCAAAAAACATCCAAATACCTCTATGCTGCTCGTATGTAATGTCCGTCTTGTATTGAAGCCCCGAAATGCGAAATTGTCCCGAAAAAAATTAAATAAGTCTATATTTCAAGCTTGTTTTGTAGCGGAAGCTCCTCTTCCCAGTTCGTCCAAATTTGACGAACCGGGAAGAGGAGCTTCGAGAAGCTTCCGCTACAAAACAAGCTTGAAATATAGACTTATTTAATTTTTTTCGTGACATTTTCGCATTTCGGGGCTTCAATACAAGACGGACATTACATACGAGCAGCATGGAGGTATTTGGATGTTTTTTGGTGTGTTTTTTTGTCATGAAGACAGTTGGTATCCATTTGCAACCGTTATTATGGACATGCACTGCGATGCCGAGACCCCCTGTAACTCAGAGAAGCCACGGATAACTCTGAAACTTCTCCCAGCCCTTAGTCAACATGAGGGTGAGTAGATAATGAGAGAAAGAGAGAAAATGAGAAATTCAATTTTGGGTGAACTATCCCTTTAATCTCACCACATAACAGTCCAATAATCACGGTATCACATCATAAAATAAAAATAGTTTAGTATCAATCATTCAGAAATAGCCTAATTAGTGGTTATTTCCTGATAATGGCCATAATGAAATGATAAGAGTTTGATAACATGGGCAGGCTCAGAATCAGCTGAGTGTGGTGAACCTCTGCAGAGAGACTAGAGGAGACGCAGAGACTGACTCTGAGCCTGCAGTGGTGCCTCTCCTCTGTTGTGTGGATGGGGATCCGGGCAGGGGAGGCTAAGAACCAGGACAAAGAGTCCTGATAACATACCCTACTGGTTTGTCTGGCTCTGGGACTGTATTCAGAGCCGATGGAGAGATGGAACAAAAGCAGCACTGTACCTTGGGCAGGCCGAGGGAAACAATTGCAGGCCTCTGGATGAGACCACATTGAACTGAACTGGGATGGGAACTTACCTTCCCCAGAAATCTGGCGCCTGACTCCCAGAAGCCCACTACCACCACCACCACGCTAGCAGGAAGTCTGAGTCGGCATCCACACATTTACATTCACTCATTTGGCAGATGCTTTTATCCAGCAGAGTGAGGGGACGAGACCTTGAAGTAAGCACAAAGTATTAAGTCTAATAAGTAAAGTTGGCCGACTGCACAGCTCCTCTGGCTGCTGTTTACCTCACCGTGCCAATAAAAGCATCCAATTGATCATGTTCATGCAGGAACCACAAGGTGAACCACATTTCTGTTTGTTTCCTCCAACTACAGGTAGTGTGCAGTGCAGCAGTCAGCCAACTCACATGCTATATTAAAATGTAAATACAGACCATGAACACATCTGGCTCTATAGCAGGTGTCTCAGTGCAGCAGCAGCAGCAGCAGAGTGGCCAAAGCACTCAGACTGTTTCTATGAAGTATACATCTTCTATTCTGAAAATGTGACCACACAACCACAGCAACCTACACCACGGTCAGTCATGTTTGGACCTGTCAGTCAAATGCTACCGCTCTAACAATGCTACATTATATAAAGATAAGGCTAATGATTCTATACGTCCATGTTTAAAATTTATAAATTAAAGCAGAAGTAAGCGGAATGTTTGTGTTAATATAAGTCTTAAATAGTTATATCTTCCGACAGCAATCACTTATATAGAGTGTTTGGTCTGAAACACGGGTCTGTCAGTCACTCTGCTCTGCTGTAAGCCGAGGAGAAAACTTTCCTTGTATCCTACAACCTTTGAAGGGGCGGTCCTCTCTGTGTGTGCAGCCAAGGGATGCGCGTGAATGTGGTGACGTAGGGACGAGGGCGGGGACTGCTAACTCCATCGGCTGACAAGAAGTTAGCCAAAACGACCGGATCGCTTACTTCTGCTTTAAATATTGTTTCCAAGTGCCACGACCAAAATGCATCACAACCTATAGACTCAGGATTGATTAGGATCTGTAGAGTCCCACCTCTTGAGCCCTATCCTATCCAAACCTATCCTACCCTTGTCCTCAAGTTCTGATGTCTCTTTCTTCTAACTTTGGAGATTACAAAGAGAGAACACAACGGACAGTCCTCAGACACCAAGAGCTGCTGCTGAAAGCTCACACTTAAGTTGTCCAGTGTGTACTTGGTGAAGCTAAAGAGCTCTGGATCTTTCACAGCACTAGAAACAGTCATTGCCCCCAAAGCTCCAGATATAATCCAGTTTACAAAGCTCCTTCAAATGTGTTCTCCTTTTCCTTGGCCACAAAGGTTTTGTGTTTGACCCTCATGGTCCAATCTCCCAATAGTCATTGTGCGTGGGTCATGAAAGCAAACGGCAGCAGAGAGACTGAGGACTAAACTTTTATCATACAGTCTTCTAACTTGAACAACCACACAGGTTGTTTTCTGAAACCCCCAAATAAAAGTGCTTTGTGACTCAAAGGTAAAGGTGGACACAGCAAATATCTACTGGAAAACTGGACCATCTCAGTTCAGTTCAGACTCAGGAACGTAGCGCTACACCTTTGTAGGGTTCCTGATGCTGCAGTGTGTGTGGTGCATATTTAATGGTGTTGTCGCATGAATATCTTGTATTTGCAAACAAACAGATTGTCTCATGTTTCCCTCAGAGAGGAAGTACATCAGCACATTTTGCAGAATATTTTAATCATCGACTAAACATTTTTAAGCGGGACAAAATGTCAGTGTGATGCACGTCTGTAAAATTTTAGTTTAATATAGACACTACAATGTCATATCAACAATGAGTTACAGCTTTACACTGTATAGCTGATGGGCAGCTCTGGTTTGCTCATGTAAATAATGTTAATGTTATATTTCACAGTAAAGTGCATGTTTGTTAACATATGTTTTCAGATATATACAATTAAACGAAACTGTGTTTAACCGTCTCTAATGTGAAGATTTAACAGATAACCTCCTCTGTCTCTGTGCTGCTGAAAAGACAGCGGCTCAGACATATTCACCATGTTCCTCTGCCGGGTATTAGATACACAGATAACATCTAAGAAACCATGGCAACACAAATCCGCTGTAGTCGGCTGAGACCCAAAAACCATCCGACCTGCAGCTGAGGACAAGAGCGAGACGTGACGAGTCTGACAGTCCCACAAGGAAACACTCAGAGGGTCAAACACATGCAGGACCGGCAGAGCGGCCTTAAGGAGGAAGTGGCCGTTACCGGGGAGCGATTAGAGAGAGCCAGTGGTTCTACTGGGAACCGTCTGAGATGTTCAAATGCAGCTACAGATCTCCGACAGGTGTATACAGGTGTTCAACAGGTGGAGGCACAGACACATGACACACATCTCAGCTTCTCGCTTACTCACACACACACAAGTTTTGAACTAGGTTTTGAACAACATCTGCTACAAACACATTGTTATCTTTAACTTGCAGTCCAGTGTCAACCTTACCACCTTTGGCACAACAGGAAGTCAGAAGAAACTCTAGAGGAACGACTGTATGACGTGTGTGAAAAATTAAAACATAAATGGCCAGGAATGTTTCACACTACTAATTATTTTTTATTTGTTTATCTCCTCACTATTGATAGTGGTTTTGTATAAAATAGAGGAGAAAAACAAATACAAACACAAAGGGAAAAAGTGACTCAACCTTGGGAATTATCCTCTAATGTAAATCTGTATTAAAGGGATAGTTCACCCAAAACTGAAATTTAATAATGGTTGCAAATGGATACCAACTGTCTTCGTAACAAAAAGACACACGAAAAAACATCCAAATACCTCCATGCTGCTCGTATGTAATGTCCGTCTTGTATTGAAGCCCCAAAATGCGAAAAGTCTATAAAAATGAAAGCAGAAGTAAGTGGTCCGGTCGTTTTCGCTAATGCTGCGTTTCAGGCAGGCTTTTGAAATCGTAAATTACAGCTTCAAGTCACAACTTACGACTTTGTAGCGTTCCAGGCAACCCACTCGTGTTTTTCCGACCTGTTTTACCGGTGAAAGTCACTATAACGGCCACTCGTAACTTCCGACCGGTGAACTCGTACCAGATCGAACTGGTACGACTTCACGGTCGGAAAAATACGAGTTTCCTTGAACGCACCATAACAGTCCTCGTCCCTACGTCGCCACATTCACGGCGTCCCTTGGCTGCACACACAGCCCTGCATGCCGTTCTCTCTCCTCATTGGATAAAAACTGTAGGATACGATAAATGTTTTCTCCTCGACTCAGAGCAGAGCAGAGTGACTGACAGACCCGTGTTTCAGTCCAAACACTCTATGTAAGTGATTGCTGTCGGAAGATATAACTATTTAAGACTTATATTAACACAAGTATATCACTTACTTCTGCTTTAAATAAGTCTATATTTCAAGCTTGTTTGTAGCGGAAGCTCCTCTTCCCAGTTTGTCCAAATTTGACGAACAGGGAAGAGGATCTTCGAGAAGCTTCCGCTACAAAACGAGCAGCATGGAGGTATTTGGATGTTTTTTCGTGTGTCTTTTTGTTACAAAGACAGTTGGCATCCATTTGCAACCGTTATATGGACATGCACTGCTACGCCGAGACCCCCTGTAACTCAGAGAAGCCACAGATAACTCTGAAACTTCTCCCAGCCCTTAGTCGACATGAGGGTGAGTAGATAATGAGTGAAATTTCAATTTTGGGTGAACTATCCCTTTAAGTTTAAACTAACAGATCTTCAGATCCTCAGTTAAGGACAATCATCATCTCTTTGAACTGTGTTGTTCTTGTTCAAACATTCATATTGTGGTTGAAACAGTGTGCAAAGCCCTCGACTGATGATGCTCAGACACTCTGACCCAGGCCTCGCAACAAAGACCCGAGTAAGGAACCCGAATTTGATTGGTCGTTATCGAGTGGGCGGGATATTCGATGTTTGGGGCGGGACCGAGCTTGGTGTGTGTGTGTGTGTGTGTGTGTGTGTCTCAGACGTTTGATTGACGGATGACGGATCCAATATCAGTGGTTGGTGAATCGTGAGCAGGCTGACGTATAATCTGTGCGCCTGCATTATCCAATGCGAAAAAAAAAAACCCACACTTTCATCCTGGATTTACTCAAAAATAGAATTTTGCACAAAGTTTGGGCTACATCGTCTGCTAGATGAGTTATTACACTAATGTTAGGAGCCACAGTGGGCTCAAATTCAATTTTATTTTCTGTACAGCTTTAAAGGAATCCTTAGTTCACATCTCTGTTCATGAGTCGACCATGAATAACATCATGGAGCCTGCAGCCCTGCCATGGACACCACAGAGTGGGAACATGTTTGATGGACTAAGGTTCCCCTTAAGACGCAGGTGCAGGTCTGTGTGTCATCGTGAACATCCTCATCCTCCCACAGGTGGAGGAGCAGGGTGGAGGGAGCATCATGATCCGCTCACAGATGAAGATCATAGTCACATTTTACCTACGAGTTAAATCCAGGTTCAGGTACTTTATTCTGCCACAGTGCGCATGCAGGATATTGATCTGAAACTGCAGGCTGATGCTGATGTCCCGAGCAGATTACTGATATAAAAAATTAAACACACGTACCTTCATCATTATCTGAGGGAGCCAGCGGGCCAGGACCAGCATGCCTTACTGCTCCGACTCCCGCCTCCTTTTATTCTGTATGTTGTGTACAGCACCAGTGAAGATCCACTTCATGTGTGTTTGTATTTGAGTTACTCTGACACACACACACACCCGGTGTGTTGTACCTCCACACACAGTCGGTGTGATCTTGTTTCAGACCCAGGTATGGTTCAGGACCGTTGCGGCGACACACAATCATCACCGTGGATGATTTCCTTTAACAGCTCCACTGGCTCTCTTCTAACCTTACTGCCTATTCACACAGGACTACATTCATATACACTGCCAATGCAAATTTAATGAGCCGCTGCCTTTCACAGGGAAAAGACCCAGGACCAGAACCTCAGCGGGTTCATCGGGGCAGCATGAGGTATATTCTCTGCAGGTCTGAGATCAGTCCTGCCTCTTTCTGTTCACTTGCATAGAAATAATTGTCGATTAACAGCTACATTAAAGGTACATGCCTCATTAACACAGAGATCCTTGGACTCATCATTGTGCCCCATTTACCCACTGTTCACACTGACCCAAACATAATGTGTGTATGTGATTTTTACACCAGAATCAGAAGCAAGGTGGGTAACATGGCAGCCATGGCATCTGTCCCTCCAATGCAGATCCAGCTCTAATTTAAAAGGACTAGTTCACCAAAAAATGAAATTCAGTACGAAATCCTTATATAAGAGTCAATAGCACCCGACACAAAAAGGTCCATAAAACTACACAAAAACCATTTAATGTTCCTTCTTACTGCTCGTCCGCTGCAATCCAAGTGTCCTGAAGGGATATAGTCCAGAGTTTACTCGAAACGATGTAATTTAGGACATTTTTACAGCCTAAACAGTCCTGTATTGAACGTATCTCACTCGCACCCCAGGCAAATTCAATACAGGACTGTTTAGGCTGTAAAAATGTCCTAAATTACATCGTTTTGACTAAACTCTGGACTATATCCCCTCAGGACATTTGGATTGCAGCGGCCTAGCAGTGTGGAGGAATATTATGGTTTTTGTGTAGTTTTATGGATATATTTGTGTCGGGCGCTCTTGACTCTCATAAGGCTTTCGTTGGACTACGAACCGGCCTCCCAGGTCTCCAGATGCACTTTGAGGAATAAAAAACTACTCTGGAGTATTCATCAGCATGAGGGTGAGTCAATGATGATGAATGAATTTCATTTTTTGGTGATTTATTACTTTAAGAGGGAGAGCAATGGTCTATATCCAGAGTGCAATGAATCCTGGGTAAAATAAGAGCCGTCCGCAGCAGAGGTTGCGTATTTTGGATGAATTCAACTTTTCAAAGCATGTATGAGGAGAGCAACAGGGACAAAACCTCTTTCCCTCTCTCTACGTAAGAATGTTAGCAAAACACAAACAATGAGCCATGTTTCCTGTTTTTGGAAACACTGATATTAGGCCCAAGGAAGTCTATGATTTTGGCTTATTATTATTAATAGCATGAACATCAGACTGATCTATGAGTTGTCTGTTCTTCAATGACTTCAATGATTTTCTCCATCTTTTTCTCCTTTAATTTAAACAATATCGTTTGCTTTTACTGTAGTACAGTGGTAGTGTGATGTATGGGGGGAATGCACTAACCCATTGGGCTACAACGTGTCTATGGTCATGTCAATGGAGGTAAGCTGAATGTAGACTTGAGAGCAGAGACTCCTCTGACTGTGTTTTTCCTAAATGTGTGGCTGTAACCGAGGAAGAAATCATGGAGGATTCTGATTTCTTTTGCCCTCAGATCCGGGATCAGTCTGAAAACTGCTCGTGGTCCTGCTCTGCTATTAAGCTGTTAAAAAAAAAAGAAAGAAAAAAAGGATAAATCCGGCCCAAAAAGGGGGTGAGCAGCGCCGCTCTCAGCAGCAATTTGACAACCAGATGACACCATTCATCTGCCTGCAGCCGCCAACACGAAACATGGAGTCAGCGCGGACTCACACAGGCGACAGGCAGCTGGAGAAGAGGAAGAAGAGGAGGAGGAGGAGGAGGCGGAGGTGTGAGTCCGTATACCTGGAGGAGGAGGCTGCTGCACCTGACTCCCACCTGATCCAGCGCGAGGAGCATCAGCGCGCGCTCTCCTCTGTGTGAACGAAGCGGAGCGAGCGAGCGAGCACTGCAAAAACAAATCCAGCAGCGCGGTTTTAAAGCACTCCAAGTGATGTGCAGCCCGCTAACCTTCATCCTGCGCCGCTATCACAGCCTCTCTCCGGGTGAAAACGATAACGCACTTGGCTTTAAAGCACTCAGACGGGCACAACACCTGAGAGTTTTGACCTTCCTTGTTTTGATAGGCTGGGGGCTGCGTGCTCAGGGTCGCCACTGAAATTGGCACAACAACATTGGAAACCAAAACAAGCTTGACTGGAAAATCATTGAAAAGGCTCTTACCTGGTATGCATATCACACCAGGAAATTGATTCTGCCCCCCCACCACCTCCTCCTCCTCCTCCTCCACAGCCACCAACCCCCATCCTCCATCATCCCACCTGACAGATGACACTTCTTTTCACTGTTTTGTTTTTTCCCTCTCAACTTCTCAAAGAAAAGAAAGAAAGAAAAAAAAACATCAGTCACTAACACCAGTGAGAGTTACAGTCACACTGATGCTCTGATTCTTCCAATGTGTGCAGCACACATTCAACCGATTGAAACACAACTGTGACACACACACACACACACACACACACACACACACACACACACACACACACACACACACACACTTGTTCTGTAAATTCCCTAAAGCAAATTGCATGCTAATGCTAAATGAATGAATATAACCCCTGGCTGGCTTTAAAGGGACAACGAGGAATTTCTCCAGCGGCAGAACGAAAAATTCCGCGACAATAAAAAAGTCTCACGTTAATGTGGATGAATCTCCGCTACCCACACATTTGTTAATGGGCCCGTTTTCGATAAATATATCGTTTTGTCTCTATCGTTATTTTGTTATTATTAGTGGTGACGGAAATGCTGGGCGAGCCGACCAGCGTTTCCTTACTTTCGGTTTTCGTGGCGAGTCATGAGAATAACGCCGCCGAATCGCCGTTTATGGTCGGAACTACGACGGTATGTGAACGTCTTCGAACCTCCGACTTTAATTCTTTATGAAATGAATGAAAACATGAGTCTGTCTTGCGCCGGTCAAAGAAATGTACGGTGCGCACGGAGGCTCATAAATGTAGTGTGAAAACGCTTCGCTTTTCCAAAACTCTATGTTGTCCCTTTAAACAACATGAAACAGTCCAGTGATTTCTAATTAAAACAGCTCTCTGCTCCCTCAGACGCCTGTCAAGAAGCTCACATGGACACACACGGTCACAAAAACTGAAGTGAGGCATCAATGACAGAATTATGGCGGGTAAAGACTTTTGACGGGGCTTTTAGAAAAAGAAGTACTTTACATTATGTTCCACACTGTGAGGAACGGCGCTCGATGAAAGACCTCATTGGATGATTGCAGGGATGAGGCCAAGGCTCTTGGAGAGCCACTTCCCTCCAGCTCTTGAGTTGGATGCAAGCTTCTACTCTTGAATGATGAATGGGGGCTCCTCAACTAGCAGATCTGTAATGAGCCATTCGCAGCCATGACAACTGGAGTCTGCAGAGGTCGGAGGTGTAAAAGAGAGAGGAGAGCAGCACCATGCATATGTGTGTGTGCATGTGTGTGTGTGTGAGTATAAGCAGTATATGCTAGCTGTATATATGTGAACGTATATATGCAGCGTTAGAGTTTTGCTCATGCGACACCAGAGCAGCTGACAGACAGACGGTTTTACCACATTCACTTTTCAAAAGACAAGAAACGTGTGATAGCGAAAGGCTTTATTTTCCAAAATCATTTTCCCTTTGGTTTGAAGCAGAGAGGACAACAAACAAGGCCTGTATTTTTCTCTCAGTTATGGGCCTGCCCCTTGTGACTGCGGGGCGGTGGGTGGTGGTTGCCTGTTTGTCAAAGGCCCACTAGCCTTGTCCATTTTGACATTCACATGGGAGCAGTAATGATCCTAAAAGCTGCAATTAAGCTGACTGTCGCGTTCTGGGGAAGCGCCTGGTGCCGGCACTGTGCTGCACCTATTATTCCCAGTGGGAATGCTCCATAAAGAACAGCATTTCTCGCTCGCTCACTCTCTCTCTCTCCCTCCCTCCCTCCCTCCTTCTCTCCCTCTCTCTCTCTCTCCACAGCTCCCACAACTTTCATTTCTCTCCCCCAGAATATTCAGACAATACCTGAGGCAGCAGATCCTCAGGCTAACTTCAATTCACAACCATCGTAAGTGTGTTTTCTATCAGCTGTATCAAGGATTACAGTGGAACCTAATTATTACAGCTCTTATTGTGGAAGTTGAAGTGAAGTGAAAACCTCAATAGATAAAATGAAATAAATTATTAAACTTTGTGTGAAAGAGTGTATCATTATCTAGTTTATCCCTTAGTGTCTGTTTCTTTATTTAAATCATATTCCTTAACATAATAATATGAGTGTAACATAGTACAAGTTCTCATTGTGACATGTTCGTATTGATTACCCACTGATAATTTGACCATGTATTTCTCAATTAAAGATATCATCAACAATCAACAAATGGTCTGTAGGCTACATCAGAATCAATGCATTTCATTTCAATATAGCATTTTACTCTCCTGCGATGTCTGTAGTGTGTTGTAGTTTCATGCTAATGAAAACTGACAGTTTTATTACATTGTACATGTAAAAGCCCAAGAGATGAAAATTAGCAGCAGCTATAAACACATCCGTTTCACAATCTGTTATTTGAACTGTGTTAAACTGCAGCATTCCTGTTTAGTAAATAAACTAATTTGCCAGTTTGATCAATTTAGAAAAATGGCAAAAGGGACAAAAGGAACATTATATATAAATTTTAACCTGTGACTTCAACAAATGTACAGACATCACTTCCTCAACATTTCAACATGCTATCAGGCTGTTGTTGTTTTTTTTTCATGTCTGGGTTTCCTCTTTTTTTCTCCTTTCTTATATTATATCTTTACATTTAAACTAACATTTAATGCTGTTGTTTCTCTGTTGATTTCTCCAATGTATCACACATAATTAAACTTCTACACAATAATGACAAATGAAGTGTTCTATGGTTTATATCTCACGTCTTATAACCACTTTGTGTCTTTTTAGTTGTATTATGTAACTCCACTTCTGCCAATCTAAAAATACAAAGGACATGACATCAGTAGGTGTGTTTCCACCTGCTTAATGCTCAATTTGAATTTGCAAACTAAAAAAAAACGAGTGATGGAAACCTGTGAATGCTCACAAGCTGGTGTTTGAGACTATTCAAAAGAGCAATACACTTGGTTCACATTCAAGACGCGACGTCTGCTGTATCAGGCCCAGGGAGTCAGTTCAATAACAGAAAAGGCAGAAATCCATCATCATGTTTAATAGGAACGATATAATGAGCCGAGAAAACCCTGTTTCATTCACATAACAACACTCGATAGAAACTCCGACCATTCCTAACAGTGCCTGTATTTCTATGCAAAACTGTGAGGGAAAACTCGTCTAGTTTCTTTAACAGAAGCTACAGCCTCGTTTCTAAGAGAGTGAGTGTAGCTCAGCTCAGCATCATGCAGACAGGTCGCTCCAGGCTCAACTCAACTTCACGCACTTGTTAAATGACCAATTACAGATCGACTGTGCTGTTTATCCAGTAAATACTAAGTGTAACCGAATCGAACAAGTCTCTCGGCTGCTTTTGCGACACCATAATCAAGTGATACACAATTTATTTTAAATGTCTACAACGACCCTCTGGACGTGGACACGTGTCAATACCATTTAGAAAAATGTATCATCAGGAGCTAAACAGGGAAAACTGGGGCTCATTGATTGGTTATTGGCTGGCTGGATATGAAGTAGATGGCTGCAGTACAGTACAACACAACAGTAATGGTGCTACAGTGTGGGAGAGGAACAGGCGGGGAAACTGGATGTACAGTAAAACAGCAGGTGGGCAAATCTATCACAGCTCCTTGGCAAACACAGACAAAAAAGGGGGAAAAATCATTTTAATTAGCTGAGTGAATGTGATTTGCTGAATGTGAGGGGAGCCGGGCTCTCTGCTCTGCACATTAAAATTGGTCTAATTTTCTGTGCAGAAAAAGTCCCATCTGAGCAGCCCTGGCCGCAGTCAATCATGTTAAAAGCTGCGGGTGCTTAATTTGATTTACCAATATAAAATGCAAATGAGGTGATCAAGTGGAGTGGAATCCAGGAGTAGGAGGCTCTTTTAAGCCATCAAGTTAAATGGGAACAGACAGTGGACTGGCAATGTAAAGAATGTTTTAGCATATTCGTTTGATTAGGGCTACAAAAATTTAATTAGTGCGGCTAATTGCTTGACAAATTGCTCCACATCAGGAAAAATGCAGAATATATTTTTAATACACCACAACACCCCCGAAGTCTGTGTTCTCTCAACCCATATGTTACATTTTCAGCCCAAACCGGGCCTTTCCAATATGTGAAAAGCCTAATTAAATAAATGGAAGATGGCACAACAGTCCCTTACAATAGTGAATGAGATAATGCCTGTAATTAGGCCCACACAAGCCTGGCCATATGCCTCTGTACAGCACTTAGGCAGGACTAGGCTGCGGCTGCAGGAACAAATCAAATAACTGTGAGCAGGGAATGCTCAAGGGAGTCAGCCTTCTTATGCTAAGCCACCAAACCAGTTACGCTCCATTCATTCAGTATTACCAGCATGCACACACTGGACAAGCTGAATGACGATGACTGCAACTTTCTTATACAGGGAGGAAATCAGACGTGCAGCGACGTCCCAGGTAGCCTTGTGTGGCTTCAACGGTGTGAACATGTGTGTAGTTAGTTTATGCAGGAGGCTAACTCCAAGCTGTTTGGCTGCTACATCACATTCAAGTGTCTGTCCACAGACTAAAATAATAGTCTGTTGCCTGGAGACAGGTCTAAAAACGACAGCCCATGCACTGCAGAGTCACACTGAGACTTATTATGTCTGACATTTGGTGTTATCATCCGGTGTCATTGTCTTCCTTCCACTGTTTCCCAGCCGTCCACAGTTACAACATGTACATGAACATGCACATGCACATATACATGGACGTTGCTGCAAGAAAATACGGTTGTATTCATTAGAACTGTGACCTATGAAAATAATTAACACTTAATCAGCTGATTGTTTGCATGAATCTGAAGGTGTTGTCTTTGTTCTCTGTGTGTCGTTCACAAAAGCCATGTCTGAACCAGCTGAGTGGTCAACTGAGACATCCGCCAGACCTAAGGTGTGACCTTAAATGTCTGTGTTAGGACAAGAAGATGTGTCACTCACTCACTCTAAACTAAATTGTGTCTACTATATGTGTACCTCTGGCATAGAGTTGTATCAGCTATGCAAATATACTGTAGAGTAGACAGATGAAAACAGTATGGCTGTGGCAAGGGACAGTTGCAACAATGTAAGGCTGCAATAATGTTGTTGTGGTTAAAATAAGCAATAGTTGCAACATTTGGAGTGAATAAGGAGCTGCATCTATTAACTGGATGATAAGAAAGTCCACAGAGTCTATTGTAGTAGTTCAGATTACATCAGTCAGTGTTTTGGTCCAGTTTAGTTAAAGGGACAACGAGGAGTTTTGGAAAAGCGAAGTGTTTTCACACTACATTTATGAGCCTCCGCGCGCACCGTGAAATTCTTTGACCGGCGCAAGACAGACTCATGTTTTCATTCATCAAGAATTAAAGTCAGAGGTTCAAAGACGATCACATATCGTCGTAGTTCCGACCATAAACAGCGATTCGGCGGCGTTATTCTCATGACTCGCTGCAAAACCGAAAGCAAAGAAATGCTGGTCGGCTCGACCAGCATTTCCGCCACCACTAATAATAACAAAGTAACGATAGAGACAAAACGATATATTTATCGAAAATGGGCCCATTAACAAGTGTGGGTAGCGTAGATTCATCCACATTAATATGAGACTTTTTTATAACCAAATAGAAACTCCTCGTTGTCCCTTTAAAGGTGTTGGTTCGATGTCTAAAGTTGGTTATAAATTGTTGTTTTGTGTTAATTAACCTGCACTAACCTGGGTCTGATCCATACACAGTTTAAACAGCTATTTAGGTGGAAAACAAACATTTTACTGAGGTGTTCAGTATCGACGTGTTGATAACTTGTCAAACATATAAACTAATGACAATTCCCCATTGTCTTAATAGAAAATATCATCAAAACAAATGTTGCTTTGCTTTGTCTGTAGTAAGTCAGTTTACCCTAAACCTACTCTACAGCTGACAAGGTAGTTGTGGTCACTGAGGATCACCGCAACACCATACACCCACCCACATACAGTAGCCTACATGAAAGACATGGTTGCAGCACACTGCAGCTCATCATGCATCGTGCATGGTTCCCCGTGATAGGAAGCTTATGTGTTGGCTGTGGAAGCAGTCACTAAGTTGTCTGATAATTACAACCTGAGTGCTTTTAAATGAAAATGTGCCGGAGTGTCGAATAATCACTTTCAAGTAGTTTACTTAAAAAACAATGTCAACAGTGTCATTATCCCAGCTCAAGGATTATTATTTACAGAGCAGCACTAGTGCCCATTCACTTCATTCATACCGGCCCTGTTCACGCACTTGTACGTTGTTGATCGTTAACAGTGGAAGTGAACTGAGATGTCGCCCCGTAAACAACCGGGTCAATGATGTTTGCCTTTGTTGATCTGATTCAGTGGGAGTGTGACGGTGTGTCACTGACTTCACAGTCAGTGCCGCATGCAGCTTCAAACACTTTCGCTTGATGAAATGACTGTGGCCGTCTGTCACTATCACACACTCATAAAATACTTTATACTTATTTTACAACAGAGAGAAGCCCCTCCCCCACCCTGTAAATCTGATTCAACGTGAAGGACAACGAACCACCCACTCCTTTAATGGAGAAATACATGGAAAAAGTAAGAAACCATTTATTTTATTTTATTTAGCTAAAACCAATTAATATGTTTGGTTGTTTACAATTATATGCTACAATATACTTTAACCCGATCAGAACCAAAAGGCAGCGCTTTCCTCTCTGACTTGTGACCCATTATTTTATGCAAATTGGTTCAGTACACATGTATCAAAGCAGGTGTAAAGCCTCTTTCAGACACAATTGATCAGACCAGCATGCTGAGTTGTGGAGGACTTTACTTAAAAACTTATAGAGGTTCATGTCACTATGAGGCAGGAAAGTCCCACTTTGTTTAGATCACTACAAACTACAACAACAACAAAAATCCACTAGTAAGAAATAGGTGTTAGCATTAGCCCTGCTAAAAGAAAGAACAAGGGAAACCCATCCATCCACCACAACTTCCTCCTGACACATTGTTCCCTTTGATCCTGTCCTACTACGACGACTAAATGTCATCTAACAACAAACCTTGACATTCAGGAGATGCTCTGGCAAAGTTATTGTAATATCCAAGTTGTCTCCTCCGCCCATGCCACATGTTTCTGGACCAACAACTGACCATGGTTCATAATGATAATCAGTCTTCTTATCAACTTATTCTGTTTGTATATAATGTTAACATGGGGTCTGACAAAGACAGATAGAGCATTTAAAAGAAAAAAAAAATCTCAAATCCATCATCCATCCACTTGTCAAAGCTAAAGCAGCTGTTGTTGGCTTTTTGCTGCATATATGCTACTGACACTTGTCAATCAGTTGAACAGTAGATGTAGCCATGTCTGTGTACCAGATAAACATCACATCATCAACACATTTTTACAAAAATCTGGTCCACAGTGTTACCACCAGTCGAACGCTCCACGGGGAACCGTTACACAGAAACACTTAACACCTCGAGCTTTATCATATGTGAAATAACTGTACATTAAATGTGATGAGTCATGTTGTGTTCACAGTGGGCGGCCTGATGCTCAAGAAACACATGAAAAGATCAAAACCATCGTCTGATACAAAAACTACATTTCAGAACAGTCAACAAACAACCTACACCGACAACGAAGAGGACGACAGGAGAACAGATACTTTGGATTTGAGTTCTGAAAATGTGACCATACATGTTTTTCTATGGTGCTATTACTTTAACTATTTGCATATGTCACTATAATGTTGCTTTTACAAAAAAAAAGTACATGATTAAAATGATCTGTGATTTTAAGTATGCTGCATCATAACTGCATAGACGTTCATAAAAAAATCAAACCGTTTTGAAATCGGACAAAAACTGGGCAAGTTATGGTCATTATAGCAGAACACGCAGCAGATCTTAATGCTCTGAGGGAGAGAGTTGCCCGTCCCAAGATGGCCGCCGTACTGGCTACGCTTTGTCATTGGGCAGCAGCGGCGGGTGAGTCATCTAGTCTTCTTATATATATCTATGCAGGACACAATCTCGCTAACAAACCCAATTTCCCCCTCTCACATCTGTAGCGCGACCAAGATTGCACACTTGGTAACCTCATTTCATATATGGAAACAACTGAACTCATTTCACTTACCTCACCTGTCGTGCCTGTGTGTTAAACCAAACCCAGACATCAGACTTCCTCTGGTATATAAACGGTAATCTCGCGCGTTTTTTTCCCCCTTTGGTCATGTGACCGGAAAATAAAACATTAGAATAGGCCCTATTTTAATGCTGTTTTTTTTTTTTTCTCTTTTTGTATAAAACCTGTTATAGCCAATAGATACCGAAGGGCGATGCTGCCAGCAACTGATCAAGATATAAACATAAATTCTAATCGTGAAACTTTGGAACAGGCTTAGTGGGAGGAGTCAGACCTTTGGACGAGCTCAGGCAGTTGGAGTTTGCCATTTTTTTTTAATGTTTTCGAGGGGGGGTGGGGGGTTCAATCTGGCATATAGTTTTTTTCCTGACTAAACCATCAACTTCTTATTGCTGCAGTCTGTAACTTATTTTCCTCATCTATTGCACTAAATAGCAATAATCATAATAAAAAAAAGTGATCCACATCCGACCACTCAACCCAGTTTACTCCAGCAGAAAATTGTTTGTTCTTTGGAAGAATTCAAGGGAATCAATTATAAGCCATCTTATGTTCATGTTCCTCGTTGTTGTTGTTGTTGTTGTTGTTGTGGGCTACTGGTCAGCACAGGCGTCATTGATAGTTCCCATGGTGACATACATCTTATGTCTACAGTAAGTTTCTTTTTAATAATTCTGGCTTAGCATGAGTCAGTGTTATTCTTTCTGGAGACACTTAGAGTCCATCTACAGACAGGACCAGGCCAAACCCTTGAGAGCATGTAAAGGAGATTTATTTAACACGAAGACCAAACAGTTCATCTTCAAAAAAATAATAAAAAAAGGCTCATATTAAACAGCTGATTAGGATCACGCGCCGTCCAATCTGCACTTTATTCACTGAACAATTGAAACCACATTTCTGGGCTTTGTCACTGAAGTGCATGTGTCAGCATGAGTCAGAGTGCACTGAGAGCCAGCTCTCCAGAGCAGATAGGAACCACTTAGTCGCTTCTAGGACCCCCTTCTTCCATAAATGCCCTGCCACTGTAGTTTGTGCTGTCCCTGCTCAGGAGCCTGTTTAGGGATTCAGATACAACACACAAAGATTATACCAAGGCCTCTTATCCTCTGCTTGTCAGCAGCTGAGTGACATGAGCTGTTAACTTTCTATTTTAAGGATCTGGCTCGGGTGTTCTTGTCAAAAGGAGCCCCTGAAAAACAGAAGTGATTTTGTAGTTTTCTTTGTTCTCCAGGGGTAAATCCTCTCCTTTTCCCTGCATTTGTCTTTTCAAGAGGAAGGCTGAGCTCAGCTTTCAAAGCAATCATAGAGGACCTATCTCCCATTCAGCAGCTAAACAGTGCTCAGACATCTATGCAAGAGATGACAGCTCTCCTCTATTTGCAGATCGAGAACATTGCATTAATTGTGCTGGGCCCCTGTAAAAGCTAACAGATTGCAGGCCTTTGCATACATTTTCACAGTAAGCAGCCGATGTCGTGATGACATGTGAAATGACACCCAGAGTCGTACATCAGCTTCTGCCTCGACATACCCGCGCCTCTACGGGACGCTCGAGCCGGGATGCAAATATCATCGGACAGAGACACAATGGCTGCGTCTTTCAGCGCCGTCTGCTTATTGATAACATTTAAAGAAAGAGAGGGGGAGAGAGAGAGGCGACTGGAGCCATGCAGGTCTGAGCTGGGAGATCAAACCATCTCCATGGAGAGAGACAGAGAGGTGAAGTTTGTGTGGCAGCGTTTAGTAAGAAAAGAAACACTGAGACAATGACATCGCGTGTCAGTGATGAGTCAATGAAACGTATTCATCCTTTATGGTAACATCCTAATCACTGTGCTTTAACTATGAAGACCTGATCAGATGATTTAGACATTTTTAAGTCATGCAGCTTATGAAATGCATTGTGATTTGCTGAAATTCAGACCAGGAAAAGTTGAAACCTATTTAGTTTCTTTCATAAGTGGTTTTAAAAACAAGTTTTAAAGTCACAGCTTAGACGGTGGCTGATGGCGGCCTGAGTGAGCAGAGGCCATGCTAAGATAAGATAAGATATGCCTTTATTTATCCCACAATGGGGAAATTTGCATTGTTGACAGCAGCAGTACACACATACAAGTACGCTCACGCATAGTAAGTGGACATTTTGGCGACTTGGTGTCACTGCTCCCTGGAGGTGAAGATTCACCTGATGCAACACTTGTTGCCATGACCTTTATTTCTTAGCTTCTGCAGCAGATAGAGACATGAAATGGAAACCATTCCAGATTTTAGACATTTGTCCTCCATTGTAAACCATTGTCTCTGCTCAATATTTTTAAGATAATTCAGTAAATAAAAAAACAGAACTGAGAATATTCTCGTTTTTCCAGCCATAAAGACCTTCTGAGGTAAAACCATATATTTACAATAGAACTCAATGGGTTTAAGCTTTCACATATTTTTTTTTTTAACTCATGTTTTTCCTTTAGAGGCTGAGAAATAAGTGAAATAATAGAGTGAATGTCAAGTTTTTCAGAAATCTAAAGGTGTTCGGAGGTTTTTAAACAATGCTGAAACTAAAGATTTCTCTTAAAACCCAGTGATGGAATTATAATTTTGTATTTTATATAATTTTAAGCTATACAAATAAGCAATATAATGTTGTTTTTGTAGTTTGTGCTGTTACTAATAATTAGGTCAAAGTTTCAACCCTCATATAGCAAGGACCAGTGCTATTCAACACTAACTTAAACAGAAAAATCCAACGTTAAGATCGTGTTTCAATACTTGATATTAAATATTATCCCTACTGTAACGTCAGGGCTTGGTGGCTGTTATTTTCTTTTTAGATACACTGTGACTCGACAGCTTGGATGATCTATACGACAACTCAACAGTATAGATGACCTGATCGAGTGACTGCCGTGCTGGACTGTGGAGGTTTGAGTCCGGCCCCGGCCCTTTTGCTGCCCTTCGTCCTCTCCTGTCTCTCTCTCTTCTGTCGCTGCTTTGTAAAGTGTGCTTTCCTTTAACCTTTAACTAAGTGGTTCTCAAACTTTTTTCCCTTTCAGAAACTTCAGTGTTTCACCTCCACCCCGTCATAACTTTTATCACTCTTTAACGACAAGGGAAGCAACCAAATAAAGGTCTGCAAACTGCTTTTTTATGTTCCCTCCATCATTTAATTTAACATTTCTAAAGTGACTGGATGTGTTGCAGAACTGTGGATATTGACTCTTTCTGGAGTCCTGGCTTCCTCCTGTCTGTGCTAACTGCTATTTTTAGCAATGCCACACACATCCTGGTCTGGAATAAAAAACATGAAGATGAATGTGAACCAGTGGAGAGATTATTTTGTGGGTGACAGTGCGGTCAGAAGACAAACACACAAGGACCAGAGAGACCAGAGGGAAGTCTCACTGTGCAGTAATTTGAAGGGTGTTATGAGCTCCATGCATCTATGCTGCGTAATAATGAAGCCTGCATTACACGCTGGTTAACACATTGTGCTCCGTAGCTTCCTCTCTTTGTCCTGCATGCAGAGACACAATGGAGCGAGGCAGTGAATGCAGCGCCGAGTCTTAAATGCCACATCAGGAAGCAGCCTTGTGAATCCTCATGAAAGGAGAGCAATAAAATCTTGTGATATTTAATACTTTCCCCACAAAACCTTTTCTCTGCAGGAGCTCAGCTTTATTCAGGTATTGAATTGATTAACAATGTGTTGTTAGAATACAATAAGATGTGATAGATAGTGCCAGAGCCGGCTGTATTCACTGCCAGTCAGACATATACCTGCACAAGGCCATAAGATGAGCCTGAGCTGCATTCTGCCCCCCCCCCCTCTCTCGCTCTCTGCCTCTCTGTGGGAACTTGGCTGAAAATCTATTTTTATGTTTCAACACTCTTCCCACTTATGTTTATTTCATCGATTTATGCAGACAGGCTTCATCCACAAATCAAAATGACCTTTGTTCGCCATGGAAATTAGCTTTATTGTCAGTTGTACATATTCAACGTGTTGTACGCTCCCCGGGTTAATAACTGTCACGCCTGTCCTGGTCTAGATTTAATCTGCCTATTGGCAGCGATTTGACTTCTGAGATCAGAACATCCACACACATTCAGAGAAACAACAGTTGCGGGTTAAAAGAACGACAAGTGAATTCAGAGGAGTCACAGGGAAAATGGAAAGTCGCATTTATCTTCCACTACTTGAAATATATTTGTGGGGAATGTTCACGTCAGTCTCAAGTATTTTCTGCTATATGTATGTAGATCAGCCGCACACAGCTAATAAAATCCAGCGGCTCTGATTTGAATACAGTTTATGCAGCGGTTGGCTCGTCTGTATTCTCCTGACAGTGAAGATTAACCAGGTCTGAGATGACGGCACACGTTTGGCCCTTTATACACTCAGAGAAAAAAAATGGAAAATGCTTCCAGCTGGAAAAAACTGCAGCTATTTTCACATAACACATATTCACTCCTCTACAGATTTACATTATCACGTCAATCAGTTTAACTGCTGGGAAAACAATGATTCAATGACCTGCTCCTCTACAGCAAATAAGCACCAGTCCTGTCATAGTACAGTGTTTACTGAAAAAAAGTATATACTGTATATCTTTATACCTATATTCTACTGGTGTAAATGGCCATGACTGTTTACAGACCTAAAACAAACTGAGAATAAACTGGAAAAAAACACTGGAATCATAATTATCATTGCAATATTTGACAAAATTATTACATTTAAAGTTGTTACATATTGAGTTGAATGAAGCTCTAAACCAGGAATCTACTTGTGCGTTAGCTATGCCGGAAACCTATAGTCCCGAATGACCGCATGTGATTATCATAAGCTCAAGACATTTTCACATCTTATACTTCACCATGGGTGCAAATCCCGGGGGGGACGGGGGGGACATGCCCCCCCCAATTTCTGAAAAACATGAATTGTCCCCCCCAATAAAAATACCCCAAACTATTCAAAATTTAACAAATGTATTTTCAGACTTCACATTCCTCACATCTAAAAAGAAATTATTGAAATGGTGGAACAAATAATGTTTGACAAAAATATTTCTGACCCTCTATCCCATCTCTGGTCTCCTCCACTACGATGCAGATGAACGGGTAGTTTCTTACACAGACACTGATGACATCAGCAGGCTTTAAAAAAAAACGACCCCCTCAATCTTAGGGCTTCATATTTTGATATTCATCCATATCAATTAATCATGCATAAAGTTCCATACACTGGGAGAAAAGGAAGATGGTGAGAAGAATTGGGGATCTGGGAGGGTCTGTGGGAGGCGAAAGATAAGAACGTGAGTAGATATTATAAAATTATCATTTACTAATATAACAGCAGTGATACGTGCTGTTGGCTGTTTATGACAAATAAACAAGAAAAGTAAGCACAATAAATGATTCCTTGTGCAGTACCTTTTGAATGATATGCCAAGACTCTGCGGAGTTCTGATTTATGGCGGCATGGTATGAGTTGCATATGGGCAAAAAAACTTTTGTGCCCCCCCCAATCCTGGCATCGGATCTGCACCCCTGCATAACATATAAGATTTTTTGCGTCTCCTAAAAAAAAGGCAGGTTGATAAACAAGTGACTAAATGAAACATGAAAATGAAAACTGCTACCGAGTCCACCTTCACAGCCTTGTTGTGTTTATAAGCACTCTCTAACAAACTGTCACTAACTTTGTGAGAGTAGAAGCTTTTGTTTAAAAACCGTCGGAGCTGAATCAAACCACGAGTGTTTTTTAGTGGATGATCATGCTGAATAAAACCTGTCAGGATCATAAAACTTGTTTGTCACAGTTTATTTTCTGTAATAATCCAAAAGACAATGGAAGAAAATCCATTGGTTGCTTGTGGTGGGAGCCAGAATGATTACATCATCGGTTCATACTATCAACTGCAACACATGTACAATGAAAAATAATAGTCGGTCAATTTGAGGAATCTTTCTTTATATTATCTACAGTAGTATATTCTTTTTTTTATCAGGCACAGATCCAGTCATCTTTAGCACAAACATACACTGACAGTCTGCTTTGGGTGTAAAAAAAAAAAGGAGTTTGGTGTGGCTCGTCGTGTTAAGGCTCAGTCTTTACAGGTGTTCCCTATTATATTATCTATTTCCTGTGTGAATTTCACAGTGTTAATATAAAACTTGGGTCTCTGAGATTTTTTGAATGGGGGCTAGATTGGATAATGTGAAAATAGCTGTGAGCCATGTTTGTGTAAACAGCCACTGCTGGGAGGCTTGGTTAGATTCAAGATTTCGCTGGTATGAATTATGTCTCTTCAAATTGAATGTTTTTCATATAGGGCAACATCTCTGGGTAAAGTGAGACAAACGTGGTACTTTTGCCTTTCAGTGAAGGTCGGTGAGCGGTGAGCGCTCCTGCCTGACTGCTACAGTACCTAGCAGCTAAGCATGTTGTTTTATTTACTGGTTTAGTTATGAAAAATAATTGTTTCACATGCATTGATGTCTAAAAACTGTATAGCGCAGGTAAACCTGAAAAGTGAAATTGCTTCGTTTACCAATTATTTTGAACATGTCAGGCCTGCTTTATAATCAAAGGAGAGATCAACCTTTATATATTGGCGAGACACCCCAGACAAAAACACTGTTTTTGCATGCACCGATCAATTTTGAGATTTTTGGCTGTTTTCCTTCTTTAACATGTATTATTTCATAAAATCCAAACGAAATGGTAGAAAATCCACATTAAGGTGGTTATTTTGCTTCATTTTGCCTCTTTTGTCAGTAGATTTCTCCTAAATTCGCCAAAAGTTAACATGCTACTGTGACATACTGTGCTGTGCTTGTTGTCTGACCCAGGTCATGTCAGGTATCATTGTAAAGCTCTCTCTCTCCTGAACAATGATGTAGGCTTCAAAAATTGTCATCTCCTCCATATCCACAACCAATCGTATGATTTACATTAACAATCTATGGAATTTTACAGTACAAGTCTTTGAAGGCCGTTTTCTCAAAATGAGTTTTTCCTCAGACTCTGAACCAACTTCAGCAGCACTTACAGACACCAAACCTTCCAGTTTGATCCCTTTCTATATTCTGAAGGTTTTTACAGAGAGGATTGTTGATATATCATTCACAGCCTGATTTACACAACATTTTATTCCTAAAAACATGGCGAAATTGGATTTTTTAGGGCTGGTGACAGTATTTTCTCATTTACAAAGTAATAAAAAGAGATATCCAAAATCCCCTCTGTAAAAACTTCTGACTCTTATATGTCAACAAAATAAAACTAGAATTTTGAAAGAGGCTTTATCCATTTTTCAGATTTCGGGTCTGGAAATGTATGTAAATTAGCGCATATTTCATCAGATATTGCCTCATTTACATATTTAAACATCAAATTTACAAAACTTGTAATATAAAAAATATTTGTCTTAATGTCAGTGATAAACTTGGGAAGTTTCATGGTGATATCTGTTATTTAAATTTTTTACCCTATTCACCTGGGGTGTCTCCCCTAGGAACAACATGACTGCAGATGTGAAGGAAACTCAGACTTGATTATGTTAAAACATCTCTGAACCAAGCACTTGAGTAGGATGCAAAGTTATAACGACATTTTATGTGATTTTGTTCCATCTGCAGCCCCGTGGTTTCTGTTCCTTCTGCTTCATCTGCAACAGGAGCTCAGCATTTGAAATAACACAGCTACTGTAGGGCTGACTGTGGTAGATTTATTCATCCTGCTGTATAGTCTAGCCTGCAGACTGACACGCATGAAACACGGCCCATGACATCACTGGCTGCACACATTTAATCCATACTAATGTCATTCAGCTGCTTATTGATCCCACGTGATGCAGGAGGAGCACAGGTCCTATTGTAGATCCTGATCCAGAGACATGCAGCGAGGCGAGGAGGTGGAGAAAAATAAAACTACACCCCGATGAACATTCAAATTCAACTTAAGCAGCGGGAAACAGTGGTGGACAGTAACGGAGTAAATTTACTTGAGTACTGTACTTGAGTACATTTCCAGAGGATTTGTACTTTACTTGAGTATTAGATTTCTTTGGTACTTATTACTCTTACTTGAATACATTCCCAAGACAAATATTTTTTACTTTTACTCAAGTTAATTTCTAGGAAGGCTGAAAAGTACTCATTACTTTCAGGTCTGCTCTTTCTTTTTTTTTCTAAAATACTATTGGACACAAGCTGTGTTTGTCAAAGAAGGAAACCTTGACTCCTAAAAGCAGCACATCAGTGCAGGTGGTTTCAAAGAGTTAATTCTCAGAAACAAGAGTTAAAAGCTCCTTAAATTCATTTAGAAAAAATGATAGTAATTCATTGATGTGAAAAATAATAAATTTACTCTTACTTTTACTTAAAGTAAATTTAAAAAGCATGTACTTTTGGATACTTAAGTACCTTTAAAAGCAAGTACTTTTTTACTCTTACTCGAGTAACATGTCAACTGAGCTACTTTTACTTGTAACGGAGTAAATTTTGACCAGTATTTGTACTCTTACTCAAGTTCTGGGGTCGAGTACTCTGTCCAACTCTGGCGGGAAAATACAGAGCTTGACTTTACATTCTCATTCACTATGCGTCTCTGCTGCTGTCTGTGAATGTGAATATATACTTCACCTATAGTTTTTACTTTGTTACTGCATCAGCTGACGATAATGATGATAATTAATTTGCCAAAGATGATAGTGATTATAAGGCTGAGGATTCTGTGGAGGAGCATCAACAGTAATTAGTGCCTGTCACTGTGTTGTCCTCCACACAGATGTCGGCTCTATTCTCTGTTTGTCAAGTTATTCAACCCACAGATCTTTATTTGTCTGGCTGCTGACATGTTTGCCCACTGTAACACTGTATACGCCATCCCCTCGGCTTCAATTATATCATCTGCTTTTCCCCTGTGGATAAAAATTCCCTTGCATATAAAGCAGCATACAAATATACACAGTCACTTTAGCAGCGAGCCGTTTCCCTCATTTAGACCTCATCATAAAAAATGGAGAGGTGCTGGGGTGTGAGCTGTGTAACCAATTTGTAAGGGAAACCTTTCCGGACATGGAGCGTCGTGTCCAAAGCAGTGAATGATCAGGTAGTGAGCAACGTGAAATCAAACCTGAAAACCCTGCCCACTCATCTCGACAACCACACGACTGAGTCACCACACACACCCTCGGAGATCAGAGTTTGTCTCAGAGGAACCGAGATTAGACCTGGACCAGCTCCAGCTTCAAGTAAGAACATTTTGGCTGAACTGGTTTCCTCAAACAGTCCTGTTTAGCTGTCATTTATTTAATATGACGCTTTGTGTAAATGTTGTCTTGATCTGTAAGAAGGTTAGAAGTGAGGTTGCACTTGTAGAAAAACTCATCTGTAGTGTGTTTAGGCTATATACTGAGCTGCGTTGGATGCGTGGCTTGTGCACGCCGCCTGTGGAACGTCTTGGTTTTCAGTTCATTGCTCATGTTAATGGGTTAGAGTGGAAACACTTGTGTCACACACCTGTGTAACGCAGATCTCCTGCCTCACGGCTGCTTTACATGATCTGGAGCTATAGCCTATTTATT
The DNA here is from genome assembly GCF_045865225.1 of Trachurus japonicus. NCBI lineage: Eukaryota > Metazoa > Chordata > Actinopteri > Carangiformes > Carangidae > Trachurus > Trachurus japonicus. Next base: position 15,092,773 of record NC_140915.1, on the reverse strand, counting down.
TCTTTATTTTTTATCTTTTATCTTTTTCTTCTTCCAACAAAAACAGACAAAGAAATCACATGTTGAGGTTGCCACACCATTCACACCTTATCTGAATATGAAAATGGCAAAAATATACATGACTTTTTTAGTTTTATGTCAAAAATAAATAACAAGAAATCAAATACTACGTTTAAATAGGATGCATATAGCCTCGGTGACGTCACCCACAGGTTTCTACAGAGCAGTTTGGTAGCCGTCTCAGCAGTGTCTGACTCCGCCCCTAACTCGCAGCTATAGTCCAAAAATGGGCAAAGAGGAGGGGCATGTGTGGAGCCCATACTTCTGTGAATGCTGGTTTGTGACAACAATTTAATTTACTGACAACAAGAACTAAATCTGTCCAAGCAGATAGTCCAAACCATGCAAGACTGTTAAAGAGTGCCATCGTTCAAACAACCCACATTTAAAATGCAAATCTGCTCAAATGAATTCATCATTGAAGTCACACCTTTAAAAAGTGTCAACTCATTATTTCGTTTGATGAAACTTTTGAATTTCTATAATGAATCCATTTCAGGAAAACAACATGAAAGGAAAAAAGAAAAATACCTGCATGTATTCTTTAGTTTTATTACCAATATATGAACTGGCCTCTCCTGAATTAGGCTACTCTTCCTCTAAAGGCCTCTTGACTGATTTCTACAAGTCTCTTCACAGCAAAAAAAACATCCGTTCTTTAAGCTGTTCTGCCAATTTTCAATGCTTTAGCCTATCTATGATAATATAAAAGATCTGCTCTTTTTTGCTTAAATGTATGCACACTGATTTAGCTAAATTAACATTATTACTGTAAGTGTCTGTTAGCATTAGCATCATGCAAATTTTGCTTTGCTGTCTTTGCTGAACGTTAGAAAAACAGTGATGGTTAGGCTAGCTGGCTGGCTAACTAATGCATAAGTGTCAAATTTAAAAGTATAGTATAAAAGTAGTATAAAAAAGTAAGTAAAGTAAAAGTATTAGTATGTTGTTTGTGTGGTTAGATGCAGTTCCAGTTTTAATTAGCACACCAATGCTACATCAGTTTCCTCAGTGTTGCAGCAGCACATTAAGAGTGTGAATGGTGATGTCGGACAAGACCTAAAGTTTATAAGTTTAAAGTTTAATGTATTTAAATACACCATCAGGCATAAAGCTGTCCTTTTAAAGCCTGATCCTCTTTTAGATTTCTATTTATGACTGGTTCAAGTGAAAGGAGAATTAGGCTATTGGCCAGCTTTGTTTGTTGGTTCAGCACTGCAAGGTGGGTTTAACAAATTGCCATCATGTGGTTCTCTTCACTGTGTCTCCATTCATATAAAGACTATTTCATTAACTTGATTTTTCTTTCCTTTAGCCTGTGCTTATTATCACTATACTATATCATTATTATCATTGTTGTTAGTAACATCAATAGGTCATAGTAGTATTTCTACCATTTATCAATTTATTCATCAACTAGTAAAAAAAATCTTATTTTTTTACACTATTAGACCATCTGATTCAATTATGTTGTTCATGGTCTCTCCCTCTTATCTTGCTCTTTCCTCGCCCACCCCCCTCCAGCCCACCCTGAGCCTGCTCTGCTGGAGGTTTCTTCCCGTTAAAAGGGACTTGTCCCCCCCTCCCCCTTGTGCCAAGTGCTGCTCTCTGTGGGGATCTGTTGGCTTCACTCTATAATAAAAAAAAAGGTCTTGACCTAAACCTGTAAAATGTTCTGAGATAATGTTTGTTATGATTTGGTGCTGTAAGGATAAAACTGAATTAAATTGAATTAAACATACAGTCTGCTGGTTGTTGTAATGCATAATACACACACAAACACATACACACACTAATATATCTAATCTTTAGATGTACGTACCTATATATTATATTTATGTAATATAATATAGTGATTCTTTTCATTATTAAATGCACTCAGAACTCCATTAATTAATAAAGTATAAATGAATACAATTTAAAAAGTCAAAACTGTAATGGCCTTAAGTTTTCGATCGATTGTGGCCATAGTGGCTCATTAGGTAGATCATTAGAGAGGAGCTCCGAACTCTAAGTGGACCCTGTAGATGTGTTTCTTTGTCCCGAACTGTTGACTACAGTTTCACGTCGACTGCTGCAGCATCTAGACTCAAATCCAACGACAGAGGACAGACTGGTCCTGACCGCAGCGGCCAGAGTTCAAATCCAGCTCTGACCATGAGCTGCATGTCACCCTGTCTGGCCATCAATAATGATGATAATAATAATGATCATAATAATCCCTAATAAAGGCAGAAATGTTAAAGAAAAATAAATTCAACCACAGTCTTCCCGCCTCTCTCAGCTCACCTCTCCTGGACACATGAGGACAAACACACTGCATGTTTTATTCTTTAGTGGTGAAGTAGTCGTTATTACTTGATTCAACAGTTGAACCGAGTAATAATGACTACTTCAGCTAAAAACCTAAATGTGTTTTCTGAGCAGATTTTAGTTGCACAATACTTATGAATGACATCTGCACCTAAAACATGTCTGCAATTTGAATTTTATTTGTACCTTGGTATAAATGGCAATTAAGGTATTACATTTTTGCAGCATTTCGCAGTGAGTCGGTAAAGATTAGGTAGCTATGTTCCAGTCGGAGCTTAGTGAAGGAGCTGTGACGGTTTTTAAATATGCTTTATTTCCTTACAAAACTTTGTAAGAATTAAGTTCTTTGGAAACACGACAGGTTCTTCCTCAAGTCCAAGTTCCCTTTGAATAATGTTTGAATTACTGAAGGCTGAATTTTTTGGTTTCTTCAACAGAACCAATCCAAGATTAACAATATAATAATGTTTTTTGAAACTTTAATGACATGTCTCAGGCTAATCTCACTGGTTTACATTCTCCAGTTTTCACTAAAATTAGTGAACGCGATGGAAAATGCTGCATTGAGAAGTAACAAGTTAATGATCGCATGCTCACTTTTACTGTGTTTTGATGACATGAACTCGAGGAATGTCAAACAATTCAAGAACTAGAGGTAAAGTATCCGGTGAGTTACTTTTCAGGTGTACTCCTCTCTTTAACAAGCTGTCATAAAGACCCACACTGACTCGCGTCTTTTGCCCACAAGCCAGAGGTTTGAGCCTGCGTCACATTCAGAGGTAACAAAAGGCCGGGACACCGGATCTGTGGGGTTCCTCCGAACCTGACAGCAGCTTCATCCCTGACAAACGTGTCCCACATTTTTCAAATAGCGCACATTTGACATTTGCTTATACTTATGTCATTGTTTAACCCCTGTTTGTCGATATAGATGATTGATTTCCTCAGATATTTCCTCCCCTCCGTGCCTTTGCCTTTGCCGGCCTGGTGTCCTCTGTGTGTGTGTTTCTGTGGGTGTAAAGAGCAGCTGCTTGTCAGAGATGCTGGCTCCTCAGCAACGTGACACATACACTCTTTTCATGGTCAGGTGGCTCCGTAGGAAACAGGATCTCAGCCACATAAACCACAAGAGGTTTGAATTGGGACAAGATAGTTGCAAGGGAACAGAAATCAGACAGTGCATCCTGTATTCTGATACACTTGCAAAAAGGGAATGTGCCTCATGCAAGAATAAGAACGGACCCCTCCCCTCCGCTCGGTGCCGTCTCTTCCTTTTTAAAACTAGTGGAGCGTTCCCATTCTCCCCGCGCTGATGCCCTGACTGCTGAGTCTGGGTAATGTCGGCTGCAGCTGATCGTCTGTCACTCATTGCCGCTATCAGTCTGATAGTGTTCCTGACTGTACACGGAGACAGGATCCCTGCCCCGGGACAGATTATTGACAGGTGACAACTAATGTTATGTTTTAACAAAAACCATGGTGCACCGGGGCCTCTGAAAAGCCATTAGCATGGTTAAAACATACACGCTGATGCAGTTTAACATGTTAAACCTGAACCATTTTTGTGATTTTGTTTATTTTTGCTTGTTGAAGAAGACACAAAATGGTACACGTGTCTCTGACATTTACTTCCTTTATTTTCTAGCACTTCCCACCCTTTAAGAATTGGTAATAATGAAATGTATGCTCCGTGTTCCCTTTAAAATTCCTATAACAAAAAGTATTGACTGTTCACCAGCAGCTTTTATAGACGTTACAGTTAACAATTATCGCAATGCTGATTGTGTTAATGTTGATTTAAAATAAATATTCATTTTAAAAGAAGACGCAAGCATTTTTATCAGCTTTGTCATTTCATTGATTATGCCTCTTATTCAAGTTAAGATATATTTTTTTACTAGTTTCTAAATTCCTGCAACATTTAACCAGCTTTGATCACCTGTAACAGTTTGCAGTCGCACAGTTTATCTTTAAAAGTTGATGATAATTTAAAAACATTGTGACGGTTTTATGTCAGATTGTCTGCATGGTATCATGGACGTTTCAGAGTTGTAGATTCACAGTGAATAAACCTTTATGTCGCTTTAACGCAGATTCAAGATTTAGTTGAAAAAAATGACTGATTTCTGTTGTTGTTTTAACAAAATGATTGTGTACAAATATCCATTAATTATTTTTTTTATGTCAATAAGTTTTCTGGCCATGTCAAACACCACAGGAGTTCTGAGTTGATTTAGAGACTTTATCATTATAGAAATATATCAAAAGGCTTTTATTTATATTGGTTAAAAAAAAAAAGGTTAATTATTTTGTGATGTAAATGGATGACTATAGGGTGTATAATGTTTTAGGCCTAGCTGATTATGATCCTGACTGCGGATTATTGTAAAATTTAAACAAAATGATGACATTATGAAGACACATGGATGAACCCAACTTTAGGAAGAATAAAAAAAAAATAATACAGAAAACCAATCATCAGTGAATTAGGTGCATCCAGCTAATTCTCACATATACATGAACATAGTATGTGTCAATGTGTGCGTGTGTGTGTGTGTACGTGAGTAAGTCCTTTCATAATTATGTTTCCGTACTATTTCACCTTTAAGGAAAACAGCAGGTGACATGACGCGAGTAGAAATATGACAGCACATAAACGCGTGTATAATCCTGACGGACTGAACCACACACTCTGACGAAGTCACCAACAGCAACAACAGCTACAACGCCACACACAGACTCATCATCTCACATCATCCCACTGACAGACAGGTGAAGCCCCCCGATCCCATCCCACCCCCCACCCCCCACCCCTCACTCAGCCATAAAGGTAAATCAGCTTGGCTTACCTTCAACAACAAACACATGTATGTTTAGTGAGTGGAGGCTGGAGGAGGCACACGAGGTGCTTGCCTGGAAGGTGCTAAATCGGAAACTTGGGGGGAGAAAAGCAAAGGAGAAAAAAAAGCTCATTGGGAATCAGCAGACGCCCCCCCCCCCCCCTTTTATCAAAGAATCTTTCATAAACACATTAGGGACGAATCGCCCACCTGCATGATGTTTTCCCCTCCTACTTCGCCTTCCATTTTTCCAGCCTACTGCCCCGGACAAAGCAAAAGGTGCACCTCTAAGGTGTCCTCTCAGTGGAGAGGTTTCTCCTTCTTTATTTCAAACAGACGAGCCCTTCTCTCCCCTCACACCAAATGCAATGCAGTGGGGCCCAGCTTTATTTCCCTCCGTGGGGAAAAACCTGAGCAGGGGACAACAGAAAGTGGCTTTAGAATACAGGTCTGAAAGAGGGCAGCTGTAGTCTGAATGAGAGTCTATGTGCCTTTGTGTTTTAAATGAGCATTGTCTGTCACTCAGTCCAGGGCATGGATTCTGGGGCAAGCCATAGGGGGAATATCTCCAACTACATGTTAAACCACGTACGAGCCCCAAGGATTACAACATTTATATTGTATATGTGGAGTGTTCAGCACAGAGGTGACGCTCTCAACCTCTCATTAGCAGGGTTATATAAACTAAGACAACCTGCGCCATTGTTTTCCATCTATAACGTTCATATGGCAGGGTAATTATTTATTTCTTTTGCTTCGCTAAATGTATTGCCCCTCCTGAGTTGCCCTGGCTGCTCTGTCCAGGTGAAGGGAAGTGAAGAAGGTGCTTTTCTTTGTCACCCCGTCCGCACCACCTTGTCCTGCATTGTGTCCCTGAAAACATAATGAGATTTTCAAGTGTACCGCCACCTGGTATATCCACTTTCTTTTCTGCGCTCTGTCCCCTCTCCACACCAGCTACGGCTGCCAAAGTACCAGTGAAAAGAGCGGTCTGTCTGTCTGTCCCCCCACACCACCACCCAACCACCCACCTCCCGGTTAAAGATGCACTCGCCGAGCGGAAATTCAACCTGATTCATAAAGTGGAACAAAGAGGAGAGATGCATCCACGGCTAATTGAAATGATACAGACACAAAGACACACAAAAGACTGTAAAGCGCGGTGTTGATCAGCTCGGCTGAAACTGTCTCCACATCAACGTCCTCCGAGCTGCTTTTAAATACTTATTAGCTGCAGTAAATCATCACACACATCTTCATTTAACTTTATACGCTTTTTCTTCTTTTATTAACACTGTTGTAGTGACCAACACACAGTGTCTATTTGGTATAGCACTAACTCTGAGGACCTCAAACTGCCTCTTATAGGGAAAGACTCGGTCAAAGTCACATCTGTTCTCTTTCATCCGTCATGTTTTCATGTGCACACACTTTCACAATGGGAAGACTTTATAGAATAAAACATACCAGGCATTTTCAAGAGCTTGCACATGGACCACCCTAAGACTCTGAAAAGATTAAAGCCTGCCCCCCTCTCACATCTAAAGACAGTCAAGTTACTATTTACAGCATTAGATTCCTGACAGAATATTTCCCATCATGCTCCTGATGTAAATTTACCACACGAAAAAAATCTACATCATTATTGTCATTATTCGTAATTCACCATAACCGTCATGATTTCTGCATTTTGTTTGGACTTTGTAGTTATGATATCTTGTTTCATTTTAAAAAATAAAATAAAATGAAACTGCCTCTCTCATGTATTTAATGAGGGAGGCCTTCTCCACCGACTGAAGATCAGCTCAGTTTGCTGCTTCCTGTCCGGTGCTGGAGAAACCGACAGCGTTCGCATCACTGAATGTCTCCATCTGCACAAGAAAGACTAAAAAGTGATGGTAACATTAAAAATGTTGACAGGAAGAAATGAAGACAGTTCAGACCATCAACCGACACAAAGTGATGGAAATTAAAGAAAATAAATATTATTTTATTATTTTATTTTGACCTCAGAAATTAAATTTTGTCTCCTAGTTAATTTGAAATAGTTTGTTAACAATCTTTTAAGTTTGAATTAATCTTTTATCGACAAAGACATCCCTCATTTATCCACAAAAAAGGCTCTTTGGAGGAGTTCTGTTATGACTTTTACTTCCTCTAGATAGTCATGTTTGATCGTCCTCTCCCTGGATCGGGGCTTGTTCATCACAAAATCTGAAAAGACAAAATCCTGATCTAAAAGTGAGCAGGCTGTTTCACAGATAATCCAACTGTGTGTGTGTGTGTGCCATGATGATACAGTGAACTGCGTTGCCATAGAGAACATGCATCAGATAAGACCGTGGCTCTGATGTAATGTTTCTACATGACTCCTTACAGCTCATCATGTCTCACCATCCTCATGCCAGAACCTGTCGCTAACCCTCGGGTGTCACTTTAAACTTTTTTTCTTTTTTTTGCCCCGTTGACCAGAGCTCTGTTCTCCACACAGTGTCCACTGTTGTTTGCTTCTCCGAAGGTGAAAGAAAGCTCTGAAGGAAGAGCAGCGGGGCGGGGTTATGAGTGGACCCACGGAGTCAATCCCTGTGCTCCTCTCCGTCATCACCTCTCCTGACCGCCGCTGAGAGACGCCTCAGACTTTTGTCACCAGCAGGTTATTGTATTTCTAATTAAGCCAGGTTAATCTCTCCAGCTTTGTGCCACTGGCAAAGTGATATGGGTGCGTCACCGCAGCAGAGGAACAGTTATTGGACCAACATGGACCCTCCCGGCGCGGGAGCACCCACGCTTTGGTGCTTATTTAAAGGGTTTCTGAGGGATTGTATAGATTTTAATGTCACATACAGCCAGTGGTGGACAGTAACGGAGTACATTTACTTGAGTACTGTACTTAAGAACATCTCCAGAGGATGTGTACTTTACTTGAGTATTAGATTTCTTTGGTACTTATTACTCTTACTTGAATACATTTCCAAGACAGATATTTTTAACTTCTACTCGAGTTAATTTCTAGGAAGGCTGAAAAGTACTTGTTACTTTCAGGTCTGTTCTTTTTTTTTTCTTTTTTTCTAAAATACTATTGAACGCAAGCTGTGTTTGTCAAAGAAGGAAACCCTGACCCCTAAAAGCAGCACATCAGTGCAGGTGGTTTCAAAGAGTTCATTCTCAGAAACAAGAGTTAAAAGCTCCTTAAATTCATTTAGAAAAAATTATAGTAATTCATTGATGTGAAAAATAAGAAATTTACTCTTACTCTTATTTTTACTTAAAGTAAATTTAAAAGCATGTACTTTTGGATACTTAAGTACCTTTAAAAGCAAGTACTTTTTTACTCTTACTCAAGTAACATGTCGACTGAGCTACTTTTACTTGTAACGGAGTAAATTTTGACCAGTAGTAATATGTACTTTTACTCAAGTACTGGGCTTGAGTCTGTCCATCTCTGCATACAGCACATCAGAGGTGATGGTTGGCAGCTTAACTTGAAGGTTAGTTTTAATATGACAAATCTTCCTCAGGTTTTTAAATTGTTTAAACTTCCTGCCAGTTTAATCTTTTTCATTTCTTGCCAGAGATGCTCCAGCAAGCCAGAGCACACCAGTTAGTTCCCTCCTGTTGTAAAAGTAGATGCCTTTTTTTTTCTTAAATGATAAAGCAGGTCTAGGTTCTGTATCGATTCTGTGAAAGTATCAAAGCTTCAGTCCACAGAGAAATGCACACAGCCTGTATTGTAGAAACTGAGCCGTGAAACCATGCAGCCGTCACAACTTGACTGTAAGTTTGTGATGTCATAACAAAACAGTCGGCATTCTCAGCTGCGGCACAAGCCCCGCCCACCCGGACCCACCGTCCAACCTCGCTTACTTGTTACAAGAGCTCCCAGGGGGAAGCCTGAGAGATGAGATGTAAAACTACACTGAGATGGTTTTTGGTGCCTTAAAACCAACCAATTTATCTTGTAATAGGTCAACACTTCACACAGGAGAGGAGGAAAATATAAGACATTTAAAATTAAAAGACTGATTAAATGATTGACATTAACATACATGACAGATTTTTTTAAAAGGGTGGCATATGTGGTTGCTCCACCAGACATCATTACCTACAGTATTCAATATATCTATTTATTATCAGCACTATTATTGTTTTCTTTCTATGTTGCTCAGTTGATGCATTGTCTCCTTGTTTTCACTAATGACAATAAAGATAAAGGACCTAGGGACAACGAGGAGTTTCTCCATTCTCATATCTCAAAAAAGTCTCATATTAATGTGGATGAATCTACGCTACCCAAACTTGTTAAAGGGCCCATTTTCGATAAATATATCGTTTTGTCTCTATCGTTATTTTGTTATTATTAGTGGTGGCGGAAATGCTGGGCGAGCCGACCAGCGTTTCCTTACTTTCGGTTTTGCGGCGAGTCATGAGAATAACGCCGCCGAATCGCCGTTTATGGTCGGAACTACGACGGTATGTGATCGTCTTCTAACCTCTGACTTTAATTCTTGATGAATGAAAACATGAGTCCGTCTTGCGCCGGTCAAAGAAATTCACGATGCGCGCGGAGGCTCATAAATGTAGTCTGAAAACGCTTCGCTTTTCCAAAACTCCTCGTTGTCCCTTTAAATTTACTCAAAAATATGAGTGATACTGTCTATTAAACATGATATTAATAAGAAAAACCACACTTTGTCCTTTGACAGTCTATCTGTTATTGGTCCAAATGAGATGCTCCAGATCAGAGTTTGATGTGGAGGTTTCCCAGCCATATACACTCACATACGGCTCACACCTTGATGATGTCACTCCCTGTGCACTCGGTCAGCAGCACCATGTAACTTCACTCATCTCAGCTGCCGAGCGCAGTGACAGTGCTCGTGTTTGTTCTGCTGGCTGGGTGTGTCCCTCCCGCAGCCCCGACCGAGGCCGGCTCGGAGCCGTCCCAACCACCCCACATGTGGAGCCCAGACACTTTCACAGAGCGGCCCAATGTTTGGGGACTTCTCTCTTCCCTCCGATCGGGTTTCAGGCCAGCATAAAAAGAGTCTCAACACTTTTGTCAGCGGAATGAAAGACTCTCATCTCTCTGTGGGTCATTGTGGACAGAGGCCAGCGCCACTGTACGTCCGACCTATTTACCTGACTCAGCAGCAGACTTCCACGGTCTAAACAACACAAAGGAGCCATCTGTAAAACAAATATTGCAGCAGGTTGGCACTGGCTTCACGGCTTTTATACTCACTTCTATCACACTGATATATGATGACTATGACTATTGGATCTGAAGAAACTTATAATGAATTAGAGTCTTGGATGCTGGTAAACATGAGGCACAATACAACCTGAAGTGCTGTACAGTCATCTTTTAATGCACTATTTACATTAGGGGAAAGACAGTATATCACAACCCGGGTCGTATTTAAGAGATTAGGAAATATGGTGACATCACCAAGGAGAGGTCAGACACATTTTAGTTTCAATACCAGTTTTTTCTTTTCTTTTAATTGAATAAGATTGAGAACTGAAGCTGTGGTGCATTATAAAAATATCAGTTTTGCTTTCATCCAGCTTTCACTGTATTTTTGAAATCTGTACTGCAGCCACACATCTGCCTTCAGATTTGTTTGTTCAGTGGAGACATGTTTGTGTTTCTCACACAGAGGAGGAGGAAAATACTCACCTTCATCAGATATACAGTACATCGTAGATCCTCCAAGCCAAAATGTCTCCAATACAAGTGAAAGATGTTCAGTCAAAATGTCACTTGAGTTAAATTCCTGGTGTGTGGGAATGTCTTTGTCAATATATTGTTGTTTGGAAAAAACTGCTGGCTCACTGAAAGCAGAGGAAAGCTGTTTGGTTATGATACAAAGCCTGTAGAAACTGTTGTGGAAACACAATTTAATCAACAAAAGAAGCCACTGTCATTTACTTTTTCTTTTTTTTTTCTTTTTTTGACAGCGAAGTTTGTGGTAAACCCAGCAACCAATCCCTTGTTACAGCTGGATTTCTAAATGTTACAAACACAGACCTCAGATCAGATCATCATCTGTTGAAGAATCCACTGCATCATCTTAATCTAATGTAACATTGTTAGTACACTGACAGGTTCAAGCACGACTGACATTGGAGGCTCTGATTGGTTTATCACACTTTTTAAAAATAAAAGAGAATAAATTCTTATTAATTCCAATAAGTAAAAGTTTGCCTCAAACTAAGAGCACTTTATATAGATGTAATGAAGACAAATGTACATTACAATACACTTACGTTGAGTATTCAAGTGAGACTAACAGGGTTACAGGTTCACAAAGTAAAAGGTTTATATTAAAATATTGATGGATTTTATCAATTGATTTTAGATTAATCAAATAAAAATTGATCCAAATCCAAGAAGTGTTTTTTTTTCCAACCCAGACAGATCAAGAAACACAAACAGTCCTGAGATTGACAAAAATACACTGCAAAAACTCAAAATCTCTCCAAGAATATTTGTCTTATTTCTTGACAAAATGTCTCATTTCTGGTCAAGACTAATCTCTTTCCACTTAAAATAAGACTCATCACCTAAAAATTAACTTGTTTTTAGATAACTTTCACTTGTTTCAAACAAATTTTCACTTGAAATTAGTAGAAAAATCTGCCAGTGAAAGCAGTTTTTTCTGCTTGTAATAAGAAAGAAAAACTTGCTCCACTATCAGATGATTTTAAGTGCAAATATGCTTGAAATAAGTAAAAAGTGTCTAAAAACAAGCTACTTTTTAATGTGATGAGTCTTATTTTAAGTAGAATGAGATTTGTTTTGACTATATTCTTGGTAAGATTTTGAGTTTTTGCAGTGTATAATTCAAAGGATTGCAGCATCAAACACAAATATTAATATCATTGCCTCCTTCAACAACTAAAACATATTCCATTAAAATCTTAAAATCTCCACTAGCAGCTTGTCAGTGTGGTAAAGATGTAGTCACGGGAGGTTAAAAGACATTAAACAGGAACGTATGAATGAATCCATCTGTGTAAATGATTTGGACCGCGGTGATATCTGATGTAATCATGTCACCAGAAGGAAATAGAGGACAATAAAACCCAGTAGAGCCCACAGGTGCTGTCACAGGTGAGGTGACAGCTGCAGAGTCTGGGACTCCCTTCTCCTCTCCTTCCTCCATCCAAATCAAGAGCTGCAGCCTGCTGAGTGTGATTAGTGCCATTGATAGGCCAATTAGAGGCAGGCGAGCCCTTTGCTGGGTATCACCTGCCAACCTCACCACTTCACCCTTCACACCCCCACTGCTCCGCAACTCTCTCTCGCTGCACGTTTTGTCTTTCACCGCCGTCCTTCCTTAAACCGAGCTTGACACATTAAGGGGTCAATAACCCCCTGCATGCTCCAGGGGCCCCGTCCAGCAGCTTCGGGCCCCTTGAGTCATTCAGCCCCGTCTGACCCCCCATGCACCTTCCCAAACTGGTAAGGATAATAAGGGCTTTATAGTACAAAATCCAAATCTCATTTATTCTCCAAATTACATCCAGTCACATTCATGTTTATGGAATCATTATTAATCTATAAATATGACTAATCTTAACCAATAAAATAATAATGCTGTACAATAATACCTCTGTATGTAAGGTGACTTAAACTATAGTCCTCAAAACAAAAGGAAACATCAACCATATTTAACATTTTAAAGGGATAGTACACCCAAAATTCTCCCAAAAAAAAGCCCCAACATGAGAAATTGGAAGCTCCCAGCACTGCTCTTCCTGGTCCGTCCAAATCTCGCGCGATTTGCATTGACACCCAGTTCACGGCTCTGCAAATCGCCCGAGATTCCGCCAGAGCAACACTGGGAGACATAAGACATAAGACATAGACTTATTACATTTTTTTCTGAACAATTTCTCATGTTGGGGCTTCAATACAAGAGGGACACTACAGACGAGCACTATGGAGGTATTTGGATGTTTTCTGGTGTGTCTTTTTGGACAAAGAAAAGTAAGCTCCATTCGCAACCATCATATGGACATGCAGTGCTGCACGGAGCCCCGCTGTAACTCAGAGAAGGCACGGAGGACTCTGAAACTTCTCCCAGCCCTTAGTCGACATGAGAGTGAGTAGATAATGAGTGAAATTTGAATTTTGGGTGAACTATCCCTTTAATCTAGGCCTGATTTTCTCTGCAGGAGAAGATTCATAGTGAAACTGAAATTGTCTATGACACTTGTATGTTCCATTAAATACATATATTAAGAAAATGTTGTCAATGGTTTTACCTTCAATTTTAGTTTTATTCTAAATGCACATGTTATTCTCACATTTATATGTTCTTATTTTATATTTCATATAAGATAACAATGTAGCTGTTCAGTCAACTACCTCAGGTGAGTAATTATTAATGTGCAGCCTCTCTGAGAGAGAAGGACATTGACTGTACTGATGATGTGTACAGTATATGGAAAAGAAATATATGATCCTGGTCAGAGCTGCTCCCAGTAATCATTAGTTGAGCAAAACCATTCACACTCACATTCACACCTTTAGGTAATTTAATGTCAACAGTTAATCTGAACTGTGTATTTTTGGGGCTGTGGGAGGAGGTGAAACCCACACAGATATGACAAGAACATGGGAACTGGACAATACAAAGACGCTGGGTGAGGGTGACAGGCAGCTTCAAACCTACCGTAGAGCCTTTTTGTGAGGCAGCAGTGTTAAGCACTGTGCGTGAAATCAAGACAGTAATACAAAAAATCTATTATTCATGTGGCCATGGCAGGTTTTTGGTTGAACGAGTCATACATGAGTCTGACAGTGATGTCTTTATCAAGAACAACGTGAACTCTCTGAGGAGCTGAGGATCACAGAGGACTGAGGATTAACTGGACAAGGTCTCCATGCTGTACTGCAGGTGAATGTTGTGCTGTGGTGTTCATTTAATACTTATTCATTATTTAAACACCTGATATTATTTTAATTTTAAAAACGCGTAAAAATTAAAAAAAAAAAAAAAAAAGAGTATAGATTATTCTTCTTTCAGCAGCAGCTTCTACAATCTGTATGAAGATAATATGGATTCCAACAAATGTGTGTTAATAGAAACTATGGGAGAAAATATGCTGTGTGTATGTGTGTATTCATGCAGCCCCAGCTGATACACATGCACATCATTTATGGGGGTAATGTTTTAGGCGTACTCACTAGAGGGACTAATGCAAATTCATCTGCTGCTGAAAATAGCCCCCCAAACAAATGCACCATTTCCTCTTGTTTGAGTAATGTTGGCCAAAAACTACATAGTTAAGCAGGAAACTAAATGTGCAACATGTATATACATATATATATACACTACATGTGGTACCATATTTTTGGTGATGGCCTTGGTTTGCACAGGATAGAGGACGTACGGTGGTAAAGGGCAGAGGTTTCCTGGGGTTTCAGGTCTAAATAATTCTTGTAGGGGCCTTAAAGGGATAGTTCACCCAAAATTGAAATTTCACTCATTATCTACTCACCCTCATGTCTCATGGCTTCTCTGAGTTACAGGGGGTCTCGGCGTAGCAGTGCATGTCCATATAACGGTTGCAAATGGATACCAACTGTCTTCGTAACAAAAAGACACACCAAAAAACATCCAAATACCTCCATGCTGCTCGTATGTAATGTCCGTCTTGTATTGAAGCCCCGAAATGCGAAATTGTCCCGGAAAAAATAAAAAATTAAAAAAGTCTATTTTGTAGCGTAAGCTTCTTGAAGCTCCTCTTCCCGCAACTTCCGTTACAAAACAAGCTTGAAATATAGACTTATTTAATTTTTTTCGGGACAATTTCGCATTTCGGGGCTTCAATACAAGACGGACATTACATACGAGCAGCATGGAGGTATTTGGATGTTTTTTGGTGTGTCTTTTTGTTACGAAGACAGTTGGTATCCATTTGCAACCGTTATATGGACATGCACTGCTACGTCGAGACCCCCTGTAACTCAGAGAAGCCACAGATAACTCTGAAACTTCTCCCAGCCCTTAGTCGACATGAGGGTGAGTAGATAATGAGTGAAATTTCAATTTTGGGTGAACTATCCCTTTAATGGTCCTGGGCCTGCCCTGCCCTGCTCCTGGACTGTAGCTAGTGCTCCTCTCCCTCTCCCTCTCCCTCCCCTCTGTCTCTCTTCTTAATCTGCAGCTCTTTACAGCCAAAGCCCTTATCCCCGTATAATCCATTGAATAAAGTTGTTTAGCTCACAGCCTTCATCCGTCCCTCTTTTTAATCAAGCTAATGGAGGCAGCAGATATTGTATTGATCCCCCTTTGCCGCGGTTTTCACAATGAATCGACGAGTGTTCCAAGCAGAGAAGCCGCCCCACATTTCTTATTTTCCCCCCTCTGTCTCTCTCTCTCTCTCCTCCGTCTGCCTGTCCATCTCCTGATGTTTGAATAAGCACAAAGGGAGAGAAGGTAAACATTCATCATGCCTGCATTTTTGCTGCTCCGCTTCACAGATCTCACACCCTGCTTGACTGATGCGTGACCTCTGAGTGGCTGAGCTCTTGACCTGTGAAGAGAAGTCTTATATCTTCCCCCCTGTTAATCTGGAGAGTCGGGCTGCAGCCGGCACGAGGGCGGGAGGCCAATTCAAAACTCCTGTAACAAATCAGATGGCACCCAGCCAAGTGTCATAAGAAACAGACAGGTAATGACAATTCACTTACTCCCTATGTAAGAATCAATTCTCCCACAATGCACCTGTCATAGAGCCCTCGGTAAGCTGAAGCCATTTCTTCCTACGGTCTGACACAGTAATTGCATGTTGATTTTTTTTTTCAAGCTGCTTTTGGGGGGAATTGTGATGCCAAACTTTTTTTTTTCTCTCTCTCTCTTCATGAAATAAGAGCCCGACAAGGTGAAAATAAACGAGCCCGTGCACATTTACATGATGCCGCGGATGAGAGAGGCTGTGCACTGCCGTCTATTAAATGGACTGCGATCAAACCACATCAGCCCCTGAGCTCTGAGCTCCACTGCAGGCTGCAGACTCAGTCAGCCAGAATCATGGACATGTTGTTATACCTGACACTGCTTTCATATTCTGCACCAGTGCTTTATATTACAAACATAAACTGATGAAAATGTTTGTACACACACACACACACACACACACACACACCCACACACACATATATTCTCCTTGATATCTGCATCCCATCCAACTACATTCAGCTACAAACACTGTCTATGAGGTTTACCATGGTTTTTTAACTCTTAGGCGATGGACTGTTTTATGGGGTTTAGTGTGGGTTCATTCACTGCTGAAAATAGTCCTTAATAAATGCCACCATTTCCTCCGGTTTGAGTAACATTTGTTAAAAACTTGTGTTCACCTGTTTCAGGAAATGATTGCACCCCCTTTAAATCATTCTTTTAAAACCTTCATGTTGAACCGAAAGGTTTTGATTTGAAAGCCACAGACATAACGCAGAGGAGTGACCGGACTCACTTCTTTATGTGCATTACATCAGGTAGAGGAACACCATGATTTTTCATTTATAGACATCATTAAAGGGACAACGAGGAGTTTTGGAAAAGCGAAGCGTTTTCACACTACATTTATGAGCCTCCGCGCGCAGCGTGAAATTCTTTGACCGGCGCAAGACAGACTCATGTTTTCATTCATCAAGAATTAAAGTCAGAGGTTCGAAGACGATCACATACCGTCGTAGTTCCGACCATAAACGGCGATTCGGCGGCGTTATTCTCATGACTCGCCACGAAACCGAAAGTAAAGAAACGCTGGTCGGCTCGCCCAGCATTTCCGCCACCACTAATAATAACAAAATAACAATAGAGACAAAATGATATATTTATCGAAAATGGGCCCATTAACAAGTGTGGGTAGCGGAGATTCATCCACATTAACGTGAGACTTTTTTATAACCAAATAGAAACTCCTCGTTGTCCCTTTAAAAATGATAATAAACAACTAATTTTACATTTGGATGAGAACTGCTCTGCTTATTTGAAATGGTTTTATCTGGTTGAAGGAAAAAGGCTGGCTGTGATTATTCTCATGGTGCCAAACGCTATCTGAGGCCTCTCTCTCCACTTACTTTATCACCTGCCTGTAGGACTGTGTCGGTTTCTGCTTTGCAGGCATACTGCAGCATACTTTCTTGGACTTATGGTTATGTTTGAAATGATATATCTAAGTCCCTCTCTCCGAGTTACTTTCCTTAAAGACTGATAATGATTCTTGGCCTCTATTATCATTTAAGAGAGATCAAAGAGCAAAATTAGTCCCATTTTTCCCCTTAAAGTGACATAAGTGTTGACCTGGGAGAATCCCCGCCAGGCCTGCCAGAAATCATCAGGGAAGTAATGTTCAATTATGCACACCATTTGTTGTATTCCACTGGGCCAAATTAGAGTGGGAGGTTAAGGTGAGACAGAGGGTATCCCCATCACTTTGGTATCACTGTCCTAAAAGGCATTGACCCTTCACTCAGGTTAGTGCAGAGAAACACATTCAGAGTCATAACTCACCTCAGCATAAAATATCTCACCGTGTGCGCTATAGCTTTCCACTTTCTAATAGCCCCGTCCAAAGACTGTCACTTTACCATAATATGAATACAAGTTTCTGCAAAACTGAAGCAAAAGCCTTTTCTGAATTAACATTATTGACTGAGGTGCAATTAAGTGCTTGTGTAATGGTTAATGGAAGGTTAATGTTAAAGTCTCCAGATAAGGTGAGGGGCTTAAAACACAGTTATTGATTCTACGGCTCACGGGGTGAAGATTTCAGACGTGATCAGATAAATGCTTTTGTAGACATTTTCAGTATAATATGTTCACTTTTGTCTGCTGCCATTCTGTGAAATCACAGTGTAGTCTCATATTAGTCTCTTACATAATCAATAATGAGACGGTGGTTAAACTCCTCAATCTTATGTTTATTGTCAGTCAATGGAGATATTTGGAACCAGTTTGTATAGATTTGTAAACACACTGACTTAAAAGCACTTCACTTGTTTGATTTAGCTTATTTTTTAGCTTACAGTGTATTAGAGATTTACTTCTTTTGGTTTTGTCCTTTTTGGACAAATACTGTATGATGCGACCAAGAAACCCACAACACTCACACACATTTAAAATTGTAATCCTCAGGCTTGTGTCACATGTGCCACATTATTTCTTGGTTTACTTGGGCACAATGAATCAGTGAATAGGATAGGTTGGACCATGACCACTTGCTGGTTTTATATAATGATTATGTTATTTGATCTTTCTATAGACAGTCAAGGATTTAGCCAAAATAGCTAAATAATGTTGTTTGACATAACATGAGACCAAACTGAAATCATTAAAAAAATGTTTTCTCATAGACTTTTCTTAGTTTCTGACTCTGGAAAAGTGGGGAAAATTGCACAAGTGTGTTTCTGAACTCTCTTTTGAACCAAATCACACACTACTAATGCCATTCAGTGAGCCTCCCCTAAAACCAACTTCTGCTTCAGACTAATCCTACCTCTAACAAATGTTGTCCATGGGTGACAGGTTTAAAGTTTGGTACGATGAAGGTGTACAAGCCACCAAAATCTTCAGGTTTATGTTCATTCTTGATCCTACGTCTTGATATCAGTGTCTGGATTTCAGATGTGTTCAGATCATCAGACACAACCCAGCATCACACCTCCACACAGGTAAAAACTGACATAATAAGGAGGTCCAAGAGGAAGAATAGGATGCATGTGACCAAGAGGGCTGCTGTGACTGACTGAAACAACTGGCTACAGCAAAAAAAAAAAAAAAAAAGGTCCTTCAAGCACTGAGTCACTTTCAAAGGCACTATGACAAAGCTTCTCCTTTGAAACTCCCTTTCTCTCGCCTCACATCTGAGAGAATCATTGTCAGTGTTACCGGCGGCACAGAGGTGAAAAGGCATTCAAGAACCTTTCAGAATTACCTTGGTTGTCCAAGAGAGTTTCACTGTTCCCTTTTTTTTTTGACGAAGTGAGGTGAACCTCTGAGGCACAAAATTGATTTAGAGTGAGAGCATCATATTGAGTTGAAATATAATAGGCTTCTGAATGCTGCTTTAGGGTGAGAATTGATTGAGAGAGAATGAGATAACGTTTTCCCAATTCAGAAAGCTCTGATTGAAGAAAGAAATCCTTCAAGAAATCTTTTCGTGTGATTATCGTGCTACGAGGAAATACAAACTCTCATGTTACACATCTTGTAGGTTGTACATTTGTGCTTCAAAAAAAAACTGAAGGGGCTGTGTGAGATCCATTGATGATATCAAAAGAGCACCCACCGTTGAGAGCATCTATTCTGAACCCAGAGCTAAGGTGGACAAAAAGCAGTGGCATCAATTCAGCAAGATTAAAAGAAAACCTACTGTACTATTGAGTGCATCAATTCTGGAGTACAAAAGAGGTAGGTAAGTGTCGAGATGAGGAGAGGGCTGGCTCTAGTCTCTACATAACCTCCTGCCCTGACACAAAGCAGTGATTTGAACCTCTCAGAGCAGCCGCATACATACAGATAGGCCTGTCTGCATACTAATTCCAGGGAGATACAATTTGAAACACTAAAACCCTCAATGTCACATGCAAATCATGTCTCTGTTTAATTCCACGGACACAAACTGTCAAATACGGCAGTGATCAGCCCGCAGGAAGCGTGACAGCAGTGCTGATTAAAGAGAGCACAGGGGGAAAGATACAGTGCCTCACAAATCCTGTTCCCATCCCTTCAAAATACACTGTTTGATTAAAAAAGACTACACCTTCCGTGTCTGATTGAGATGTAGCAGGCCCCGGCTTAAATGATGATATTCTTCAGCAGTGTAATCGAGGACAACATGTTTTAATATAGTGCTCATAATAAGCAAGTGAGGGAGGGGAGCACTGAGACTTTACTGCTGTGCCTCCCTAACAAATTAAGGAAAGGAAAGGTAGAGCAGCGAGGAAATGTGCGTTCAATGTCATCTCAAGAATACTAACTCCATCAGTGTGACAACTTGATCAGCCTCCTCCACTTCAGTTTTTTTAATTAAGTTTAATTTATTGTTCTGGATAACCAGAGATTGTTGGACACAAGATTTCTTTTTCTTTTTTTAAACTGTCATGTGATACCCCAACACTGACCTAACTAAACTCACATTGCAGTACATGCTTGAGTTTTAGCATGATTTCAGTGCAGAGGTAAAACGGTAATGAAAACATTTCCTTTGATTCAATATGAATATAAAACTAAATGTATAATTGTATCAATCTTCAAGTGTTTCAGAGTGTTATCAACAAAATTACTATAGAAGTAAATGAAATAAAGGGTCAGAGATTAGGACAAGGGAACAGTAGCATCACTGGGTTTGTCTGCTGCATGTCCATTATGTCAAAGAGGGGTAAATGTTATCAATATCAATATTATCAATTATTTCCCCTCCTTGTAGTCATATTGTTCAGTCACAAACACAGTAGACTGATGTGTCACCTATACATGTAGGTGCTGTTAAATCAGAAACACAGCAGCTATGCCAGCTCAGGGATGAAATTGTGTCTTTACAAAATACATACACACAACCAGCAATTGAAGAGCGTGATTAAGTCGTTCTCTTTGTGGTCATGTGACATCACTCTGATCAGTAAGACAAACTTTAATCCTAACCCTAACCCCCCTTGTTTCTATAACTTTGGTGTAAAAAGAGGCTGAAAAATCTTCAGAGCAGCAGCAACACTTTCTTCCACCATGTTTTTTTTACCCCTATTGCATGGCCTGCATGCATCTGCACTATGGCTGGTCAATGCTGCCAAATGAGCCCCAGTACATGTAATGATCTGCAGTATTGACCACAGTTATAATTAAAATTTAAACAGTAATGCTAAGCGTCTGGCACAGGCACCGTGATATAGTGTAAACCGGTAATTGTTTAATTTCCACTGACAACAGAGACAGTGTGACACCCAAACCACTTCTCATCAACTTTTCAGACCCCTTCACTCAAGATGCTTGACTCTAAAGGAAAAAGACGCTGTGTGAACATCAACAGAGAACAACAAGGACGTCACTGGACCACAAACCACAAAAAACCCAGTTCAGGTGTCTTTGTCCTTTCATTTAGGAATAACACTTACAGTATAACACTTATTTTCTGCTCAAAATCATGAATGCATGTTTGTGAAGGTCTGAATTTTCACTCGATTCCAATAGAAAAGTCAACACAGTACAGTACAATCCAGACAATAGTAGGTCATCTGTCTTTTATCATAAAAAATCATTTGATGGTTGAACATTATTCCAGCGATAAATGATGCTGAAAAATGGAATAATTGTACAGACAGCAGACAGCCTAAAAATCAAATCGTTGGATTTTCATTCAGTCTGAGAGCAGGAAAGGAAGAATAAAAGCGAGACAAAGAGAGGGAAAAGAATATTAGAGATGAGAACATGGACCAAAAAAAAAATCCACTTATTTCCAGTGGACCAGAGAGAGATCCAGAAGTCACTATAATCAGGGCAAGTACACCGCTAACTACAAATCACAAGCCCTCATTCATCCTTTGCTTTGGTTACTGTCCTCTGGACAATATGGTCAATCCCTCTCTGTTACGTGCCGTCCCATGAATTTAGTCTCCATTGTGGGGAGAGAAGCAGAACCAATCAAACCCCAGTAACCAGCAATCAGTCTGGGACCCTTGAGCCAGGGCATCCCATGTGCCCCTGCAACCCGAAAAGAGCCACACGCCTGGTTAAATCAGGATCCTCTGGAGTTGGGCTATGCAGCATGACAAAATGGTAGAGGGGATGCAGCCATCACAGACACCTTCCAGCGGATACATTTAACTTCTGTCACTTGCACCTCAATGCACAATCAATTGCAGCCTTTCCCCCTTAATGCTAACACCTTGGTCTGCGACCACTTTCCCATACAAGTGAATGGGAAAGTGGTCTCAGACTTTTGGGTCCCTCTGTACCTATATAAAAGGAGAGGATATATATATATATATGAGAGGAGGACAGCAGTGCTCCTTTCAGAAGGCTTTTTTTGACTGTCACACTTTCACTCAGAGCAAAGAGTATGGAATGTAAATTGTGCTTTTTGATGTTGGTTTTCACAACTGTTTTGAAAGCTATTGATTTTATGTCTTGGACTGTGAGCTAGATGAATGCTCCTTTTCATTGATTCCTTTGATTTGAAACTAATTGCCAAAAATAGACATTTAAAGGAAGTCAACAGGAGTGAGGCACTTACAGAACATATGATCAACTAAACCATGGGTTGCTGAGATGCAATTACACCTAATAAATGGCTGTGAAGTGCCCAGTTTCAAGTCCTTATCGCCACGATGGCAATGCCTCCACTGCAGCAACATTGCTGATCAAAACCCTCAGGACTTTTGTTGTTTTCTTTCTTTCCAAGGCTCAGAAAAAAATATAAAGCTATTCTCACGGCTATTAACTATTTTGCCTTCCTGAAGGGGATTTCCAAAATGTCAGCGAAAGTAAAAGCAAAAACAATATATGGATTTTTTTTATTTTTATGAATGAATATCCACTTTGCAGATCAGAAAATCTTTACAGTATTTTACTCTTTTTCTTTATTTCATTATTTGCTAGTGGATATATGTGTTACCCTTCCTACTTTTTATTTTAATGATAAAGCTGTGTGCTGAGTTTGGACTGGATTTTTGATAAATTTTTTTAGAAGGCCAGTCAGGCTAATAGGGGTGAACAACACAGTCCACCAGTGTATGTACGTATATACGTCATATCTATACGTATATATACGTACATACATGTGTGTGTATTTTGCCCATATATACAGTACATATTACCTCTTCCCATTAATGATTGTGACAGTGTGATTTATTCTTGATAGATAAAGTGAATATCTTCTTAGAACTGGTGACTGGGACTCAGTATGTAATCATTGCACCTGGTCAAAGGTGATTACTGATGTGTATAAATAGGAATAAAAAGAAGAATTTGTCTGAAAACAAAATGATTCTAACTTTATTAGCAACAGTGTGTAGTACAGTACAGTATATACTGTATATGTTGTTGCCTATAAGCAGAGAAAATGCCAGCTGGTGAATTAACCAATCACATATTCATTCATAGGTTGTGGTGGTGAGCTGTCGTCACTCAGTCCTTCTGGGTTGGAAACTCACCAGAGCAGAAACAGAAACAATTCCCCGCTAGAAGTGGAAAGAAATACTCTCATGCTGAAAGAAGTCAAGTAGGAGAAAAAGTGGTGGTGAAGCTGACCATCATTGCAGAGAATATATCATGTTCAATCAAGTTATTTTGTATGTCAAGAAAACTTTTAGGATACTATAGGCTACGTGAGGGTAGTAGTGTGCACTGCAAATGTGAAAACACTGTAGTCACTGAAAAAACAGCTACAAAAGGGACCTTTCTCCAGGTCTGACTAATGGTAAATACTCACAGCCGCACCTCTTTAAATCCTTTATATTTTATGGCATTTTTCATTCTGATCCACATTATACATGTTAATCATTACTTTCAGTGTTGTGTCTCTGGTGACTCTGTCCCAGGGATGACAAAAAAAATGGTTGATATTTTCTGCCCCGAATTTGCACAGCAGTCTATTTTTCCTGTGTGCTCCAGTGATTACAAGCCTACCTTCAAGACTAGACTCTGAGGAATAAGCCAAAATTAGCTGAAGTGCTTTTAATTTTGCAATTACCATACTCCCGTATGAATGAGATGACATAATTGCAGTCTCCTCATGACATTCATCACTTAGCTTCGAGAGTGAAGATGTCATGTTTGTCACATAATTATCTATTCCGGCATTACTGTCTGGGATAATTAATAATTACCCATCATGTCTTACTGTATACACTGGAATCTGCTAGGGACTTGTAAAGCACCGCGCACTTACCCGCTCACGCTGGCCCGTTTTTGAGGGGAATTACTCGGTCTTGCACTTTTCTGCTTTTCACAGGCCTGCCTCTGTGCCATTACCGCCATAATTGCTGTAATGGCTGGTGAGATTTGGTCACATCATGCACACACAGTCTTTTGGCTGCGAGTGACATGGGGCAAATACATCTGCGGTGTGTTACCTCACCCGGTGTCTCACAGCTTCACCCTCAGCTTCAGATGGAGCTGCTCCACAGTCTGACATTTCATCACAGTAACAAAAAAAAAACATTCACCATCAAGTTACAGTACAGATGAGTATTTTTACAAATGCAAATGATTTTAAATGATTACAATGGAGTGTAGTTGGAAAATGTGCTGGTCTGCTGACTTCACAATGCCAAGTGTTTGCTGAGGTCTTTGATGAGAAAAGAAAGTGTTTCTTGAAATTTCATTTAAGTTTCATTAAATTGCTGTGTCACATTGTCTGAAAAAACAACTTATGTGTGCATATTAGTTGTTTTTTAGAAGTTTACATTTCTCCATTAATCATGTTAAAGTTCACAGTTACATACTTAACACATAAAACAGTTTAATGAAAACACAAACAGTAACAGAAACCCTGATTGAGAATTTGTGTGTTATAATGTCCCCAGTGCTGCAGTATCTTGTGGCGTTTGGAAAATTATTCAGTCAAGTTTATTTTTCGCAATAATACAGATTTTTATGTAACAGCTTGATGGAATTCATTATGTCTGCCAATATCCAATAGCTAGGTTTTCTTATAATATAATAAAAAGAAAGAAAACCCTTTCTTATGATATAAGAAAACCTATTGAATATTGGCTGACATAATGAATATATCAGACAAAGGAGACGTTGTTCTTTTTTCATACCTTTACATGTTTTGACAGATTCTTCCATAAGAATCTAGCTATAGGTTTTGATGAGTCATGATAGCGGTCAGTGGTCTGTCTAGACTGCTGGAGTCCAGTCTACAGGGTCTGATTCTGTGTCCTGGTCAGAAAAGGTCGGTCTAAGATGTAGTTCTCATACATTTAGGGGAGGAAATGCTATAATAATTGTCCGGTTATAACAGTTCAACCCAATATCAGTGACAAAGGTTTGTATTGTTGTTGTCGATGCAGTGGCTGCAACAGTTTCCCTGAATGTGATTGGTTTATACGAAAACGGGTGGTGATGAGTAATATGAGCATCTTTGACTTGATTGTGTCACTTTAACCCAACTCAGTGAGATAGTGAAGGACAACTGAGACGATATTTGTGTTGGTTTCAGATCAGCAGCTCTGACCTAGAACTGATCTTGATATATAACCTGGTAATTAATACGGCTGAATATGTTTTAGAGGAAAGTTAACTGCCTGAATTACATCAGCAGGTGGAAGGTGAGAATAAAACCCCGTTCTCTGACAACTGTTCCTGTTGTGGAGACAAAAAATGTAATTTCGTTCCTGCACCATGTGTAGTTGTATCAGCACAGATTCGTATAGACTTCTTCATGTCTTAAGCCTGAATTTATCAAGACTCTCAGACTAAAACACCTTAAAGCTTGTATGAATGAATTACCTACTGTGGTTAAAAATAAATAAAAGAATAAATAAACCTTACATATAGCCCCCTGAAGCTCTGCGTTAAAGCGTTTCTCAGACTGTTGTCAGTCCTCCATGCTGTGGCTCATATTCCGATGTTTGTGTGCCTTGCACTTGATATGTTAATAGATATAGTGGTCTAATGGCGAGCGAGTCCTGGGGATTGTTTTTGTTTGTAATGCAACTATTAATTAGCATTTCCCATATTACCGACTGTTTGGAGAAAGCTCCTGCCAAACTTATTATGTTTCCCACCAGCATTAGTATTATAATAATTCCCTGATGAGGCAATATTGTAGCTTTTAATAGTCAGTGTTTACACCACATTTGTTGCCAAAGGACAAAAAGTAAAAACTGCTGATAATGATTGGTTCTGGCAACAGCAAATGCTTTTATGTAAATACTGTCCCTAAAATGCGACCTGGAAACAAAGGCAACTTAGTGGTGAGTGTGCAGCTAAATGCATTAGTGGATCAATTAAACACTAGTCTTCCTCTGCTAGGGTTGCTATAGCAACTGACCTGCAAATGCAGTTGGGAAAAAAAAAGGATGGAAATACAGGGAGTGCACATAGAAATCCTTTGTGTAACATGCTTTCAATTTGTCTTCATCATGGGAGCAAATATTCCTGCTTGGGCATGATTTATATAATGGAGACTCGCTCTCACACATACACACACACACACACACACACACACAGAGTGAAGACACTGAATTCCACACATTTTATATCGGCTATGTATAAATGTGCATCACACTGTAGTGAGAGTAAAAGGGTTTTGATTTATTTCTCTGGCAAACTGACTTTATTTCTGAGGATTTAATCAAGACTCACAGCTGTGCAGGCAGCTAACAGGACATAATATATCTGAATGTATTGCTGAGAAGACATCTCTGTCTCTCTCTCTCCCTCCAAAGGGTGCAGGTCTGACCTGACTCATGTGAGCTGTGAGTTAGTTTTTCGGCTATCACTTCACTTCCTCACAGTGTAATAGCTCGGCTGGTCCGGCCCACTCAAGTCTGCCCCGTCCTCCTCCTCTCATTGTGGCAGCAGCTGTTTCAGTTCATTTAGATCAACAAACAGATGCAGAAAGAAGATAAACTGAAATGTTTGTCTGTCAGTCATTGTGCATCTGCAGCCACACACTAAAAATGTAACTGTGTTCATATACCTCAAACCAGAAACAGTCACATATTCAGTTCAGTAAACTTTATTGTCAATCACACAATGTAACTGACAGTTACACAGGGGATCGAAATTACGTTTCCCCAAACTCCAAATGTGCAATTTAAAGGGACAACGAGGAGTTTTGGAAAAGCGAAGCGTTTTCACACTACATTTATGAGCCTCCACGCGCACCGTAGAATTATTTGACCGGCGCAAGACAGACTCATGTTTTCATTCATCAAGAATGAAAGTCAGAGGTTCGAAGACGATCACATACCGTCGTAGTTCCGACCATAAACGGCGATTCGGCGGCGTTATTCTCATGACTCGCCACGAAACCGAAAATAAGGAAACGCTGGTCCACCACCACTAATAATAACAAAATAACGATAGAGACAAAACGATATATTTATCGAAAATGGACCCATTAACAAGTGTGGGTAGCGTAGATTCATCCACATTAACGTGAGACTTTTTTATAACCAAATAGAAACTCCTCGTTGTCCCTTTAAAAACAATTAAAAAATTTCAACATACATTTACCACACATATATGACATAAAAGCACAGATACTATGAATATTTATATTATATTCACTGTGATGTTACAGTATATTTAGTGTTGGAGAGGGATGACGGAGTTTGAGGAAGCTGAAACTTAAGGTATTGTTAACATCAGGAAATTAGATTCATCTCAGCTCTGTGACACAACACAGACTCCAGCAGCCTCCCACATCAGAGCTGGATGTGCTACGTCCATCCACCACCACTCACAGCCTCCACACCCCGACTTTCCGGTTTGCTACACAAAGGCGACTGTTTCCTGCACTGATGCTGAATGTTGTTGCTGCTGCACCTTCATCCAATACAAACATAATTTCTCCTGCCACAGAATAATACTGACATGACACCAGCACCCACGTGCGTTTGATATAACTGACTGTTACCACTCATTTTTTTTGGTCAGTCTCTGAGTGAACTAACTCAGGACCTGCACATCTGGTAACAGCCTCCAGGTATGTGCACATCTGGAACCAGCTGTCATGAAGTGGACACAGTCTGTGTTTGCAGGGTTAGAGGGTATCACAACATTTAATTATTTAAGAAGATAATGTTATTTTTATTGACAGATTTTTTTACTTTAAACACAGATACACGGTGAGGATAAGGCAGTCTTGATTTGTACAGGCTTTAAA
Source organism: Trachurus japonicus (assembly GCF_045865225.1). Taxonomy (NCBI): domain Eukaryota; kingdom Metazoa; phylum Chordata; class Actinopteri; order Carangiformes; family Carangidae; genus Trachurus; species Trachurus japonicus. Next base: position 15,064,697 of record NC_140915.1, on the reverse strand, counting down.
TGTAGTGTGTGTGTGTGCGTGTGTGTGTGTGTGTGTGTGTGTTGCTGTGTTGTAGAGTCAACGACGGAGACATAATAATGAGCAGAGTGTTGAACCAATCTTCATGTCTGTGCAGACAATGGGTGTCATCTGGCAGCAGGAGAATGTGTATTGAATATGGAGAAATGTAAGGTAATTAGGTCAGAGGGAAATGCAATTGATGGTCACGCGCGGCAGCACTGCATATGCCTGTAACTCTTCAGTTGTGAATAACTCGTGTCAAGGTGGAGATGAATCATTATGAATTTAAGAGGAGGACGCAGCGATCTGTGGGAGCTCCTCCGCCGAGACAGAAAATACAGCTGAGGCTTTATTCTCTATTTTCTCAAACCAGCGTCGTCAGACTGCAGTGACTTATGGAGACACACAGGAGACTGGTTTCTCCCTTTCACCAGTATACGCCTCACAAGAAATTAAATAATAGACAGCAATATTTAGATTTATTTTGTTACAATATGTGGCATAGTGGTCTATTGGTTAATGCTGTCGCCTCTGGGTTTGATTCTCAAGCATGTGGCCTTTCTTGGTGGAGTTTGCATGTTTTCCTTGAGCCTGTGTGGGTTGTCTCCCCATCTTCCTCCCACAGATTGGTGACTCTAAAGTTGCCCATAGTTGTGAATGTGAGGTTGTTAATTGTCTCTATATTATCGGCCCCAGTGCTGGACTGGTGATCTGTCCAGGTTGTACGTGTGTAAGTCAGTGGCGATTGGCTCCAGTCCGCCTGTAACCCTGCAGAGATAAGTGGTATAGACAATGAATGGATTGAGACAATGTTCTCTAAATGACCTTAGTGTACTTATAAATGGGCCTCATTAGTCAAACACAAGGCTTAAGGACTTTAACCACACAGAGCTCTTGTACTATACAAACATGTTTCTTTATGTCTGGAGAGTATGATTTGTGAGCTCACGATGCTCAGCAACGTTATGACACCTTTTACCTTTATCAAAAATACTGCAGCTCCACTGATGAGGATATTGCACTTGTCTTCTTGGCCATATTGCAATTTTGATATGGATTACTTCTGCAGCTCTTGTCCAGGGGGTTAATGGGGATAAAATACTGTTCACATCAGTTCTGTTTAACACACTAAAACATTTAGTTGGTTTTAAAAATGAGTTGTCTGGCGACTAAGCCCAAAAAATAAAGTGTAAGCGGATGATTTTGTGTTAGTCTTAATGTGCCAAAGATTGTATATAAGATCAGTGCAGCACTTAGTAAAAGGAGTTTCCTTAATGTGTCATTTTGCAACTCTTTATGAGAATGCAGTTCTTTTTGCACATATTGATCCAGTGTTAAGTATTCATCACAGGCTCCAGACTTAGTGATTAGTGGTGCTGTAAGTGAACTATTCTTTCTCTGGGTGACAAACGGCGGCTTTGAATCCTCATTACAGCATCTCCCCTGTGTTCCTGCTGGATTCATGAAGATTTATCCTGAGAGGAAGAGGAGAGACCTCACAGTCAGATTCGGTGTGGCAATATTATTTAGCGCTTGTGCTCGGTGCACTAACAATGAAATACACTGTTTTAAGGAAACGCAGAGCGGATTGTGAATCTTATGGGTGTGTGTGCATGTGTTGAGCTGCTGCATGGATCCGAACACGGTCACGGACGGTTATTTGCTTTGCCTACTTAAAATGCGCCAAAGGACCAAAGTATGCTAATTGTAATGATAAATTCCCTGCAATTTTGTCTCTGAGGATGAGATAATTTTCTCAAACGCAGCGCCCTTCAGATAATTCTGTGGATGGAGTGTCTCATCTCAGCTGAAGTACAGGGGTCATTAAGTGTTGTTGTGGGGAGCTAACAGTGGGGATGGACCTAGCCCCCCTCCCCTCCACCCCCTTTGCTCCCTCCCATCCCCCTCCGCTCCTCCCTCACCTCTCCCCCACCATCGCTTTTCCACATACAGTCAGGTCTTCTGCTGCGCCGCCCATGTGCTATTGCAGCTACTTGGCTGTAGCGCAGAACAGAGCATACAATTTTTTGCAATTTTCTATATTTGGATTTTAACAAGACCCTAAAAGAGTAGTTTACACAGAACCTTATATAAGAATGTGACAAAAATTGTCTTACCTTTTCCATTAGGACAAGATTTTTCGAGATACTACCATTGCCAAACCACTCCACTGCGTTACCACTAATAAGGCCCTTATAACAAAGGCAAACAACAAAGACATGTTGGTGCCATGAGTGCCATCAATTCATAAAGAGAATCTATTTTTCCTTGGGTGAGGGAGTATTTATTGCACCTCCAGCCTGGGGAGTGGAGTGCAGAGCGCTCTGCTAGAGGCCCAAATGGATTTTCAACTATGGACCCTAAACCTTTCAAACCACAACGCTGCTGAATAGCAGTTAGAGGTTGCCATGCCAACGCCATCTAGAGGGACATTTCAGCTGCATCAGAGAGAAAGCTTGGCCAGATGTCTTCAACAATTTGCTCTGAAAAGATTCACCATCCGCCATGCTCATTAGAGAAGCAATCAGAGGAACAGGGACGTACGTGGCTTTCCTGTCTGGATGGCACGTCTCTCCATCTCTCTCCCACCTTTAGAAAAAAGAGAAGATGGCTGCTAAAACATGGCAGTGCTCTCAGATGTGCAGCCTGTTTCACCGGCAGTATATTTTCTAAAATATTTATGTCTTATTTCTGCATCTGTGACATGCCCAGTTCAGTGTGCAGCTGACACACTCTGGCAGTGCAGGGAGGCATCTGGCCAACACAGAAGAGAGCAAGCAACTTTGTGAATTATTAATGGTATAAATCAACACCTGTGGTGTGGCTGACAGTTTGCAGGGGCTGGGAGGCTGCTGCTGCTACCGGCCCTGGGAAAGCTCTCTGACCAGCCAGGCCACCAGCTAACGCTAGCCCTCCCCACCCAGCATGGAGTCAATTAACATGCAGACTACACCAGAAATACAGGAATTTACAATCACACAAGCACTCACTCACTCCAGTAATCAGCACTACCTTTAAACTCTCAATAGTCCTCATGTGGCGGCCAATTGTGATTGGTTATTACATTTTTATTTTTCTAGTAGAGAAATTAGTGAAATGTGAAAAGATTTCTGGTTTGAAATACTATGAACAGGTTATGTAATAATATACATTATCTTAATTATATTTGCAGGAAGATCAAATACATTAGATTGAGTTTCAATTATCATTTATATTTTTTTTATTCTTACTGTTGTCATTTGTAAAATGTACCTGCAAAAATAAAGCAACAAGTTCTGTAACTATATATTACACACCTTATTCTAAATGTCTGTTGCTTCCAACTCTGTGGATATTTGTGTGCACATTATATGCATGATATTTCACTTTGACACATATTTACATATTGGGATTTTTTATTATGAAGAAAGTACTTTAACAATAATAGACACAAATCATTATTTTAAGCAGTAAAGTATTAGCTCAATTAGTAACTTCATCTTTTCCCAGAATAAAGTACAAACATCTTTCAGCTTGAAAAAGACAATGTTACTAAAAGTAATAATCCAGACATCATCTCCATGTTCTAGTGACGGGAATATCTGTGGAGGTTTTGTAAAGGCTTTCTCCAAATCGACAAGGATACCAAGAAGCCCTTCTTTGCATGATTTTGCTATATTTCATCCATTACTGTCCACTGTAGCTCTCCAGGCTAATGCAACACATTAGTTGTGTCCCAATTCAGAGGACGCATTGTTCAGAGGACGCGGTCTGCAAAGGGGCGGCCTTTTATAACAGAAAAGAGATGGTCTAATCTATGGAGGATTTACACTGTGCATCACCAGCTGAACCTGCCCTCATACAGTACTGTTGGAGTCTCCATGGCCCAGGAAAAAAAGGACAGTGAAAAGGGTCAACATTGTCCTGCTATTCCCACTTCCCAGAATGCAATGTAGGATATCTGTATGCAACACAACATGCATCAACTCGTGAACACGGCTGCTGGACTCAGACAAACTAAACTTGCAGCGGCCTGTGGAGCGGACAGGGGTGTATGTATGCATGGGCCACAGTGGTGGACAGTAAAGGAGTACTGTACTTAAGTACATATCCAGAGGATATGTACTTTACTTGAGTATTAGATTTCTTTGGTACTTATTATTACTCTTACTTGAATACATTTCCAAGACAAATATTTTAACTTTTACTCGAGTTAATTTCTAGGAAGGCTGAAAAGTACTCGTTACTTTCAGGTCTGCTCTTTTTTTTTCTAAAATCCTATTGGACACAAGCTGTGTTTGTCAAAGAAGGAAACCCTGACCCCTAAAAGCAGCACATCAGTGCAGGTGGATTCAAAGAGTTAATTCTCAGAAACAAGAGTTAAAAGCTCCTTAAATTCATTTAGAAAAAATTATAGTAATTCATTGATGTGAAAAATAAGAAATTTACTCTTACTCTTATTTTTACTTGAAGTAAATTTAAAAGCATGTACTTTTGGATACTTAAGTACCTTTAAAAGCAAGTACTTTTTTACTCTTACTCGAGTAACATGTCGACTGAGCTACTTTTACTTGTAACAGAGTAAATTCTGACCAGTAGTATTTGTACTCTTACTCAAGTACTGGGGTCGAGTACTCTGTCCAACTGTGATGGGCGAGGGGTAGGAGGCACAGGAAACAGTGTTTGTGTTTACCATGGCTCTTTGTGGGTTCTGCTGTTTTATATACAGAGAATGGGGAAACCAAGCGGCGCCCGTTAAAACAACGCAGCACAGAGTGAAATGGACTGCTCCATAAAACACAGCACTCACACACACACACACATATACACACACAGATGATGGCAGTAAAGTTGATCAGGAAGCACTCCGGCTCTGCAGAGTGACAGCCACAGTCTGACTGCATGTGGTGATGCTGCAGAGTGAAGGATGACTCTGCTGCTGAGCTCTGACACGAGGCTGACTTCAGTTACCCAGTCATCCTCCTGCTGGACTGCAGGAAGCAGCCTCACTCCCCCCGAGGGCATCCTCCTCACACAGCGCCCGATAAATCACAGTCACAGGAACCTCCATAGCTTCAGACATTGGACAGCACCACAGCAGATGTTGTTTGTTTGTTTGTTTACTGGTCTGTGGCCCAAACTGACCGAAATCATGGAAGTGTGCAATTTTTTTTATTGTTTTACTTTTTATTTTTCTTACACAATCAGGGTCGTTGTATAGGGGAGAAAGGTGATGATAATTCTAGGGGCCCAGCGCCCAGTAGGGCCCACAAAAAACCCCAGTCGTCTAATCTTTGAATGGCTGAATTATTCTGCATATGACCCTGACTAATGCTCATAGTAATGCTGCATATAGCATCAAAACAAAGTAGGCTAAATAAAAAATGATAATACATACGTAGTCTAAGAAAAAAAATGTGGAAAAGACAGGGGGCAGGGGCCCACTTTAGTATTCTTTCAGGGGGCCCAGAATTCCTAGCAACGGCCCTGCACACAATATACAACATTTGTTTGAGGATTGATGGGAGGGAAAATGTGACAAGACAAAGTCTGGTTGCTTTTAAGCTTTCTAATGTGGAAAGATTAGAGATGATAATTTCACAAAACAGATAGCCTACAGGAAAAATGCAATGCTTGCAGTTGTGTTCGGAAAATATTGCTATTAATTGAATGAAAGTGAGTCAGGTAACAGTGTATAAAATCTATATCTGTAGAGGCGTGAAGAGGGAGCCGGGAAAGTTAGTGAACTTGACAAACTGACAGCATTGATTTCAGGAAGCTACATCCCCACCGACGAGCTCAGAGCGACTCTGGCTTTGTCACTGTGTAGATGTATCAGATATTATTACTTGTGGTTTGCCTGCTATGATGAATTTCTGCTTGTAGTTATCACACACAGCTGGGAAAAGCTGGAGTTTAAGGTTAAGTTAAGTTAAATTAAGTAAAGTTTAAGAGGTGACGTTCACCAGAGACTCTCAGAAAGGGAACTGTTTCTACAGGTGTCTTTGGACGTCGGGACACAGTTCACACAGGCCTTTAGCTCTTAATATTCAGTATTAGTATAAAAATATTTGCTGCATTAGTAGCCTCCACCGCTGTGTGTGAAACTTTGTCATAATTTCTAAATGAGGTCATGAGTAAAGTGTTTTGTGAGGTCACACTGACATTGACTTTTGACCACCAAAGCGTAATGAGTAGGCTACAATCCTTGAGTCCCCGTGGAAATTTATGCCAAGTTTGGTGAAATTTCCTTTAGTTCTCATTCAGTGGGTTGAATGACTTCTTGAGATGTTACGTTCACAAGGCCCAAATCTTACTTTATGAGGGCACTGTGACCTTGACCTTTGACCTTTAGCCACCAAAATCTAATCAGTTCACCCCTAAAAAAAACAAAAAACAAAAAAAGCACAATATAATAATAATAAAACTAACACAATAAAGATTGCATTAAAACCTTAAACCAAATGTGTCATAGTAATGACTTCATTCATATAAATTAGCCAGCTGCCATCTAATAATAGTGATGAGGTGGTGTGTAAAACCCCCTCATCCCTCCACCCCTCCCCCCCCAAACTGTTGACTTTCCTCTACAGACTTGTTTCTAATCAAGCCTTTGTTTCAACTCTGCTGAGATAAGAGTCTGAATAAATTGTCAGCTCCTGCTGTTTATCAGCTCCAGTGTTTCGCTCCACGTGTTTGTCAGCACATCATTAGGGGCCGGCAGACAGCTAATTAGTTGTTTATACAGTAGGCTGATTAGAAGTTGGATTTGCATTGTGTTGCTCCATGGGATCCATGCGGAGATGCTGAGCTCTCTGCTGGAGCTTTGAGACTCATTTCCTCCTCTCATTCTGTTACAGAAAGCAAAACTGAAGAAAGTTATGAGGCAGTGACAGATCAGTGACACAGGCAGCACCGGCTCACCGAAGGTTTCAGCAACAGGTTCATCTGACCCTTTTTTTTCTTTGGCTGGCCTTTGAATCACAGCATTTCTCAGCGTGCCGTTTATAGTGCCTCTTATCAAATCATTTTTAGATTTCAGATTTCTCCATTAACGAGTCACAGAAACGTGCAACTTGTCAGGGTTCCCACACGTCCTGGAAAATCTGGAAAGGAGTTGGAAAGATTTGCAGTCATGGAAAAGAACAGGAAAAAGTAAGAATGTCCTGGGAAATAATGTCAACAACATCCACATATTTTCAGGAGAAAGTTGTGCATCAGATAATTTTGACATTTGAGTGGGAGGCTAACAATAGTATTTGGAACAGACTCCAATTGTTTTTGTTTTGCAGTTCTGTGGACGCAGCCTGAAGCCACATCACGTGCTGCAGGTTGATGATTAACAACTGAAGAATGTAAGCTACATTTTTTCACATTAGCATTTTTGGTTTGGTGCATGTTTTGCCGGCAGCTAAAGTTCAAATGTTTGTGATTCAGCTCTGGCAAAGCAGTAAGAGTTACTTCTTCAGACTGTAACAGTATTTGTTTGGAGCTAAGCTAACACAGAAGCTAATGCTTCCTAGTGTAGCCTAGTGTTTCAAATGATTCAACAAACCAGATTCACATCTGGAACAGTGACCAAATGTTTTTAATTGAAATACTTATACAGTATATGGCACCTAATAAATAAATAACAACAATGTCCAAATGCATGCTGCATGAATTAAGCAGAAAGGGAGACTGGTTGTAACACAGGGACAGTGGGCTACACAGCCATCAAAAAGAAATCATGTCGCTGTGGCCCAAAGATTTAGATTCAGAGTAAATTTCCCCGAAACGACTGTCAGGTGATCTTTTGGCCTAATCACCCTCAAAATGCTCACAATGCAAAGACTAATTGACCTTTGCATCAATCCTGTCCTGTCATACAGAGATCTGGAGATAGGTCCTCTTTGGTATCAGATCAAAATCCAGTTTTATGTTCTTGTCTAAACTGCATTTCTTCATAATAAATCCAAGGACTTTGGTAAACCTTGACTCGGTGTTTTCATAAGTCCCACCTCTTTTTGTCATTCTCTGTAATATGCAGCATTAAATGAAAGCCCTCATTCAAACAGCCCCGAACTAACACTGCAAAAACACACATCATCAACACACAACAACACAACTCTGAAGTGCATCACATCAAGCTTTCCCGCCACTATACCTCGACATTTCAGCAATTCTGACGGTGGCCTAGCTGCGTCGTGTTGAGCTAGCAGGGGCTGCTTTTATTGATTTGTTCTCCTGCTAAGCTAATCAGGCCCGCCGTTTATGGGCCGAGGAGGCACAAACAGACACTTAGAACGCCCCAGAGACGGCAGTTTAGAGCCAAGTTGTCCACAGTGAAAGCAAGAGATAAGATTTTATTACACCTCACCAAACTTTAAATAAACCAGAGCACCATAAAAGCTGGAATGGCGCGATACAAATTCATTCGCAGTGTGTCATTCAGGTGCGGTCTCGATCTGCCTCTAAAGATGATGGACTGCCCTGTGACAGGTGCACTCTATCCTGTGTGCCCCCGTCCAGCCATGCATGAGCAATGAGACATACAGTACAGTAGCTGCTGAGCGGGAGCCAGAGTCATTTCCTGACTTAAACAGTATGTGCAACTGTAACATACTGTAGCATCTCTGTGGATTTTATAAAGGTCAAATATAGACTATAGCCAAATGACACATGAATTCAGAAAAAGATTCAAAAAAGATTTTCTCAGTCTGATTTTGATCTTTTTTACAAAGATGAATCATTTTGCAGATTTGATTTTATGTCTTCTGTTCCAAGATCTTGACTTTATTTTCTGAAAAGGTTCTGAAGTTGCATTGCACCAGGAAGAAGTGGATTAATTGAAGACCAGAGATTGATCAGTTTGTTTGTATTTAAAGGGAAAGTCCAGTTGTTAATTCTGGGGAAACTTGCAAAAGCAAAGGTGAACTGTCCTTTGGCCCCTGAGGCTATAATAAACTTTATTTCTATAGCACCTTTCAAAACCAAGGTTACAAGGTGCTTCACAAAATACAAATACAATATCATTGATAAAATAAAGCAATTAGAAGGTGAAGAAAAACATCATACAGAAAACAGTGAACAGGCATAAGACAAAATAATGGAAATAGATAAGATAATAGGCTCTATAAGGCCCCTGATGGTCCCTAATGTTAGTATAATTTGCAATGACAATTGAAAACCTCATTCATGTAGGTCACATGCTGCATTTTTTTAGCACAAGCGCAATGCATGATGGTATATAGGACATTTGTTTGACCATTGGTTGAATACAATCATCAACCCAAAAACTGTAGTTCATCTAATGACCACTAGACTCCAGAGTCTCCATGAACTCCCATGTTAAAATGTCGAACTTTACAGCAGAAACGAACATGTTTAGAGCCTCACACAAAAAAGATCACTACACTCCTACTTCCTTATATTTATAACTCATTTACATTTTATCAGGGCTTAAAGGCTTCAGAGTTCTGGCTCCACCCAGGCCGTGACTTAAGCATTTTTGGTTCGGTTTAGGTTAGTGAAGGGAAGACATGAATGAAAAATAAACAAATGTAATGCTAATAAACTTCAACTCAGTATTTCCTTCCAAATATTTGAAAATAAAAGTCATGCTTAACATGAACTCTTTACAATAACAGCTTTCACAAATAGCCCAACAGTGAATATAATATTTGTATAGTCCTGTTTAAAAAATCTTGTTTATTAGGCCCCGGTCATATTTGTGTCTCTAGATACCATCTGAAGGGTGGGGTGGGGGGGGGGGGGGGGTCCTGTTCTTGTTCACCTGATCAGGAAGAGAGCTACATTGGGAGTTTACACAGTGTGATTGATGCCTTTGTTTTTACTGGTGGCTGCAACCTGCCGCTTCAATTGTTTCATTAGCATCAAACAAACAGAGGAGACAACTGGAGCAGCACAATGAAGTGTGAGGAGTGACTGATCCCTGAATGCCGGCTCCCCAGGTCTTATCCTGGTTAAACATTAACTCGGAGTCAGTCCGCTGCAGATGAGCTGTGATAGCAAACACACAGACGCACAGACACAGCGGTGAGCACTTACCTCGGAGGACGGAGACACTTGTGTCCACGTCACACACACACACACACACTGAAGTTTTAACCTTAACTATAGAGGAACAGTCAGAGGACCAACACAGGATCCATAAATATCCAGTCTGGACTTCTCCACAGTAAAAATGCCTAAAAACAAAAAGACGTATATGTGGCTAAGTTGTGTTATTACCGATCCATTGAAATCTGTGATTTTACATTATCAACATTGACTTTTATCTTGTTTTAAACCACAGACACGTTTTACCCCCTGGTGCTTTCCCACACATGAACCAGATGAAGGATTGTAGTTGTCCAGCGTATGAATCTGAAACTAATAAATGTTAGACAGCTCAGACGTCTTGTTCTTTGTCCACTTTTTAGGATGAAACTGCTTTTTTCAACTGGTTTAGAGGTGAAGACAACAACTCCCATAATCCCATGCTTTTTCTTGACGTCACCCAGCGGCATTTTTTCATGAGACTCAACTTTACAGAACATGTGTTTATTAATAAAAAACTTTTCCCATGCTGATGCAAATGTGTTACATCACCACAGCTAAAACTGTTGACAGTAATTCCAAACTGACAGCTGGTTAGAGGAAGAAACCGAACAAAGCTACTTGTTTAGATTTCACCTGGTACTTCCTCTGACACACTGACTGACACATCCAGGTCATTTCCTGTTCCCGCGTGTAGGGTCAGACCAGTGCACTGTCTCTGTCTCTGGGTCCTAGTTCAGTGTATTTGTCACAGTGACAATAGGATGGATGCACACAGAGGGATTATTATTATTATCTTTTCACAATAAAATGTTGACAATAAGCTGTTTAGGTTGGATGTTTTGATCAGATTAGAGATACAAAGGCTGAGATTAAACCCCTGGTACAGTAACAACAATCAGGTTTAAGGAACAAATTAAGAATGTATAGACTGTATATCACACTCACACTGCAGTAATGGATACTGTGTTGCAAAGATTAAAACCAGGCAGCACACACTGAATATTCTTAAACTGAAATGTGATAGTGACAGGAAACAGCTGTTGGTCTGTTTCTGAGCACATTTCACTTTTCCTTTCCTTTCTTTTCTTTTTCTTTACTTTTTTGGGGGGGCTGTCATTTGTATTTCTACTGCTCCGGTTCATATTAATTGATAGTATTATTACTGCCATCAATTACTAATAATAATCATTATTATATTATGGAATATTACTATTATAAAATAATATCCAGTTACTAATATTGTATTGATGTAATTCAGTAATGCAATTACTACTCCAAATAACTATAAAAATCAAAAGGCAATTCCCACAATGTTAGTATTTTGTTTTATTCAGAGATATAATTAATCAATATTCATTTTTATCAAATATCCATGATATTTTCATTAACATTTTGTTCCAGTGTTATCATGTGGGTGGAAGCCAACAGGCCACTGGCTGCCTTCCCCTGGCCCTCGGTTTGTGGGTCGACATCACCATCACCTCCCTCTGCTCCACCCTCCTGGTCCTCTTGCTCCCTCTGGCACAGCGTGTTTTTCCATCCTCATGCATGGAAGTCAATAAATATAGTGAAGAATGTAATGCACTCAACTTAATCCTCAAATGTTTCAAACTTTAGCTCCAACTTTGATTAAACATCTGATTTAATTATCTCCTCTGCACCAACTCCACTGTGCAAGGGTGGGGAATTGTATTTCTCATTGAAAACCCATAGAAAGGTATAAAACCTCAGGCATGCAGTGATTCCCTCCTTAGGCTAGGAGCAAAGACAGACACTAATAGTCCTGCCCAAATTATCTCTTGACAGATAGGGTGAATAGCATACAGTAAACAAAGCTATAAAATGAGGGTCAGACCAACAAAAATCCAATATTAGGAAAAATATCAATCAATTTAGCATTATTCAACATTATTAATTCAAATATTTTTGTTATGTTGTGGTGATTAAAACAATCACTGGTTGGATTATGGAGGAGGTGTGTTAGGGTGTTTCTGCACAGACAACTGATGGACTCATTTTTTAACAAGTGAACAGTCTGTGAAAAACACCAGACATGAGTCTTTTGATGAAGTTGTTTGTCAGCCAGTGCCCTAATCCAAAAACATTACAGAGTATAGCCGGGCTGACCAACAACAGGCAGTATTTTGTTGTTTAGTTTGGAGGTGAAATGCAGGATAGACATTTCAAAATGGTTATTTGTTGACACTGTGTGGGCTGAGTGGGGAGAAATGGAGGAGATAGAGAAGAGAGAGACCGGGATCAGCTACTGGTGTAATAAAGCTCTGTCAAACTGGTTGTTGATACATGTAACAGTGATACCTACAGTCTAGAGAAGCAATAACTCATGATAATAACAATATAATAACATTATAATAATAAGGAAATAATGAAAACAATAATAAAATGAATGACAATGAAGACTAGTAGCCTATCATGCTCATGCAGAATAAGGACAGAAAGGGAGGGAGGAGAGGAACAAACTAGAATACAATGAGAGCATCAGAGCAAGATGAAGCGTGGCGCATGACGCTGCATGTGTGTCTCTGTTGTGTTCAGGTACAAGCTGCAGGTTGTTCTGAAACTGCACTCCAACCTGCAGCTTTGTACTTTGTAGTTATACTGCCTTTGATTAACCAGAGCCTGTCACCAGCTGATCAAAGTGTGTGCATGAGTGTCTGAGGGACAGAGAGAGTGTGTGTGTATCTGCACAGGCCTCCTCACTGGTCTGCATTGTGCCTTTATGTTTAAAGCAGAACTCTGCAATGTAACAAGGATCAACGCATACAAAACAAAGAGGTTTCCTAAACACTACATGAAGATACAGTATTTTTCCCCAATGACAAGTGGTATAAACTACTGTCACAGTCACAGACACTATAGGTTTAACTATCCTCACTGAGATCTTAAGCAGGTGCAGCTACTCGTGGTGACAACATGTCTCATACGTTTTCCTTTTGTATGTATGTGCGCGTGGGTTTGTGTATGTATCTGTATGTGGGCATGTGCATGTATGTATGTATATGTATGTTTGTATAAATGTATAATTAGTGTGTATAAGTAAATTACATTCATGATTTTGTAACATAAGATATGTTTAGACAAGGATCTTAGTTAGTCATATATATAAGGAGAGGAGGTGGGAGTTTATAAGTTTGACTTCTTCTCACTCCTTTTCGAATATGTATTCTATGTTTAAATGTTTTGTCTTATTCTCTTTTTTTATTATTTTATTTTCATATTCAAAATAAACACTTCAATCAATCAATCAATCATACGTTCCTCTGTCTGCACATAAACCAAGAATAAGGTTGTCTATCATCCCATCATCCTACAGTACAATATATTGCCTGAGTTCTCTTTTGTCTTTAGGGTAAACCAATTGGTCAGTTCACCTACGGGCATATTGTCCCCTTGGCAGGTGGTTTCTAGATCGACACCCTGCTGGCCAGACCCTTTACTGCACATCATGAAATAAAACATGACGTATAGGGAATAGGGATGGCCTATCCATCATTAAGTGCCATGTCATGCTTTGCTCAATTTGCTGCAAGCCTAAACAAGCAAGACACATGAAACCTGTTTACTGTATGTTGTCTATGATTACACTGAATTTCCCTGATGTTGGCGCCATAATTAAAATGGTAGTGGGCTGCACATTTTTTTTGCATAAAAGGCCTGTAACCACTTGTCTTATTTGCACAACTTAAGTAATGTGTCGAAACAATAAGGAGGTCTGGGTGTAAGACCTGTCATGACGAGTGTAATGCAGTTACACAAGATGTTGCACATTCCTCAAACAAATTGAATGCAGTATCAACAGTGTTAAATTAATTCATGTATCCAAATAGCACAGTGTATGTATATCGATGTGTGTGTGTGTGTGTGTGTGTGTGTGTGTGTGTTTCCTCTATAGCAGCCCTCCCTCCACTGAAACGCAGGTCATCATCCTAATTATCATAAAATATGTTGATGAATATTTATGTGTAAAAACATGAATGTGTTGTGCAGTGGCGTCTGGTGACCACAACTCAACTTTTCTCCATCCAGACTAGCTAACAACATTATAGCTCCCCCCACTGCTCCCTCGCCACCACAGCACTCAGTGTGACTCACACGTCTTTGTCATGGAGGACGGACTGACTGACATGTTCACATGATCAGAACAAATAGAAACAATCATCTGCCACCGTCAATAACAGGAAACATCAGAGTATGGAATTTAAATTGATCCATCAGCTGCTGTACAGGAGCACACAAGTCTAATAAATGAAACACCATGATTAGTGAAAAATATATTTAAAAAAATAAATGAACAAGGTTAATTAGATGTTTTTATATCAGCTGATCTCATCCTGATCATTTACTAACTGAAACAACTATGTAATTAAAGAAACTGTATGTTGACACAACCTGATGTCAAAACCTGAAGGGAGAGGCATCAGTTACACACACCTTACCTAGACTAGTGTATAAAACAAGACATCTGAATATCCTGGGGTTTTAGGCTTTTAAAATATATATATATATATAAATTATAATAATCTCAAATTCAAACATACAATTAATAAATGAATCTGGAAAATACAGACAGACGAGACGATAATGAAACATTCTTTGTTGCAAGTCCAATATCAAAAACAATCCTCTGATAATTAACATCTTGGTTTCTGAACTCTAGTTTCATCAGCAAAAATATACAAAAAAAAAATATGTAGATGAACAGACACACTGCAGCCCTCCTTATTGTGTTTTAATCTGACCATATGATTTTGTGGCATTAAATTGAAATTACCTCAATAAAGTACAACTACGTATGTCAAAGAGTTGGATCTAATTAGTTCTGCTCATCAGGATAAAGTTTGAGGCCAGTGTGAGGACGTACGCCTCCACTGACAGCTCACACAGTAATCACCTCCACAGCGTGACATCCCTAGCGAGCCAATAACACCCCCACCCCCACCCTTCGCCACCAACACACACACACACACACACACTCCGTCCCCATAGCAATGGGGCCTGTTTTGGGCAACTCCGTTATTGGCTTGCAAATACCCAGCACTCACACAGAGGGTAATATGCAGCAAAATAAAGAGGAGAGAAACTCAAGCTCTGGGGTATGTGAAACTATTGTCAGGCTCAGACAATGGAAAACCAACATTGGCTAGAAGGGGAAATTTGAGTCTCCAATCTGTTCAACTTTATGTGCTGATAAGAGACGGGGCTCTGCTGGCGCTTTAGCCACCACAGAATACAGTAAACACAAACTGTGAGCCAGAGTAGGTCAATGAGAGTCTTCCCTGCCTCGGGCTTAACATGACACTTAAGTACTACTACAAGGGGAGAAAGAAAAGGCAAGGCTGCACACATTACAAACTGCCTCTATTCTCTGCTCCCAGGCTGAAATGTCAGAGCCATTCTTTCAGAGCACAGGGAAGGGGTGGGGTGGAGGTGGGCCAGACAAAAGCTGGCGGATTCTATGGTGATTTGTTGCATTTTCATTATAACTACTTTGATTGTGCAGGGGAGGTAATCATGGATCTAAACAGGACCTGAAAGTAACTGTTTTCCAAGTGTGTAACTCGAAACGCTCCCTCTCTCCCTCTCTCTCTCTCTCTCTCTCTGCCCCCCTCCCTCCCTGACAAACGAAGCAGTGTTTTCTGCATGATAATCCCACCTGCTGACAAATCAAAGACTGTTTCAAACATACACTTAGAGCTTATAAAAGAATCAATCTCAACACAGGCAGCGGAGGGACACGCCGTCTCTCTGCCTCCTTCTCCTCCAGCGGCTCCTCCATTTACTGACATTTATCAGATAGGGATGAGCAGCAATCACATCACACACACTGATATTCTATAATGATGCACACACAAATTAAAGGAAAATAAATCTGCTCTCTGCTTTTCCACACAGCCATATTTCACTGTCTAACACCTCAGAGGAGCCTTTTGATTAGAACTGTTATTTACATTATTTAAATCTGTGCGGCCATCGACAAGTGTTCGCAGTGTGAGGCGGCAGCGAAAGCACAAGTGGTTCCCAGACCTCCATCATCACTCCCCTTACTATTAATAAGAGTGTTCAGCTGCAAATTCCTTCATTAGCAGAACTGAAAGTCTCACAATACCAGTGATTAATTGAAGGACACGTTTCTCTTAGCTGCACACCATGATTTTACAGTAACTTCCCCCTGGTGTCACTTTTCGGTGATAACACAACTCTGACAATACAATAATAAAAAGCTTCACATACATTAAAACACCAGTGTAGCCTAATGATTGTGTGCTGTATGAGA
Source organism: Trachurus japonicus (assembly GCF_045865225.1). Lineage (NCBI taxonomy): Eukaryota > Metazoa > Chordata > Actinopteri > Carangiformes > Carangidae > Trachurus > Trachurus japonicus. The sequence goes on along the minus strand of NC_140915.1, from coordinate 15,048,379 downwards.
CGTGCGATAAAGCAGACAGACTGCTTTATTCCCTGACCTCCAGAGGCTGGGAGAAAAAAAAAAGAAAAAAAAAAAAGGTCCTGCTATATTCTGGTGGCGTGTCATACATTGTACACGATCACAACAAATAGAAGGTGCACAAAGAGCGGGAGCAGAGGGAGGGGACATTTGAACCGAGACAGGGCTTGTCATGCGATTGGACCAGGTCCATTTCAGCCAGATAACAATGCCAGGTTGGGAGACATTTTGCCTGTCAGGCCACTTAGGCTGAGCAGACAAAGAGGTGAAACAAATCCTGCAGAGGCTACAAAGCTGCAATCCCTCCCAGGCCAGACAGCCTGAGCCTCCTCCCTCCCTCTGCTCTCTGCTGGCAGCCGCCACTCGATTAAATAGCTGCTGTTAATTATACCTGGATTGTGAGGCGTTCGGGCCCCGTGGTTAGCAGCTATCCATCAACCCCCCACCACACTGGCCCCCCCACCATTATTCAGAGGGCTATAGTTGAGCCTGCACGGGTGGACACGACTAAAACAACTGACTGACTGTGGGTCTCTGCCTCTCTAGCATCTGATTCGTCCAATTTATTTGTAAACAGCTGCTGCAGTTAATAAGTCTATAAAGACGTTGTACTGTAATTAGCCGCACAGCAATTAATAGTGCACCAGCACGTATAGAGCCATATATACACATGTATGTGTGTGTGTGTGTGTGTGTGTGTAGTCATACAGTCTAAGAACAAAGCCAGACTGGGCAGGATTACAGACACAGGACAGTCAAATAATTAGGAACAGCAGAAACAGCTGGAGTGTGTAAACAAACACAAACAAACTGTGTGTGAACCTTGATTTCAAAGACCAGTAACATCATTAACACCGGAAATGTCTGTTATGTGTTTATTATTATGTGTTAATACTATTTCATCAGTCTTATTATTCAGCCTAATATGCTATTCTTAATTGTATTATTGTTAATACCTATTTTTCAGTCAATCATCTTTTGTAGTGTTTCTCATGTGTGTGTGTGTTTATTCTTCTTTGGGAAATGAAAGCCATGTTTTCATTTCCCGAATAAATAAATTAAACAGATGAGCTGCAGTGATAGAAGACACATTCATTTGCACTGCACATCATCAAAAACAGAGGTCACAGCTATAAAAGCAGTGAATCACCTGAATCTGCTCACTGTTGAACTGCTGATCAGTCTCTCCTCACGTCAGCTCCTCCTCTCCTCTCCTCTCCTCTAGCCGGACACATTGTATGTTACACAAACATGATCAAACTACTGCTTCTTTAACTGAGGTGTTAAAACCAGATATTAATACTGAGGCGCCCTCCCCTCAAACCTCAAACACTGAGCTCATTAAAAAAAAAAGAATAGAAATGAAAATAACATCAACAACAACAACAACAATACCTTTTATTCCCAGCGTTCAGTGCTGGCCGGCACTCTCGTGATTGAGGCCCGGCTTTGTTTAATTAATTTCAGGCTTGATGGAATGACTGGGGCTTATGCCTCTGGCACCGGGCTGACACACCGGCCCTTTAAGCCTCAAACTCATTGCCATAATGTGCTCGGAGGAAAACCCTGCAGAGAGAGGAGGAACCGGCAGGCTCTCGATCTTATCACCGCCGCGGCCACTCCTTCCTGATTTAGACCCCAGTAAGGCGACACCGGCGCTGTGGAGATCAGGCTGTGGGTGTCTCTGTTTTGTCATTGATTAATATGCAAAGTGTCAGTTGATCTATACATGCATACAAAAAATACGAACACACACGCACAGACAGAGAGAGATAGAGAGACACAGAGAGATAGAGAGAGGGAGGCCTATGGTCTGACAGTTCCTCATAAGTCTTCATTATTTCATACACAGCAGCTTCAGATGAGATGGTCAAACACAACAAACAGTGATGTGTGTGTGTGTGTGGTTTTTTTCATTAAAGAGTGTGAAACCAGTTGATGATCGTGTTGCACAAGTGAAACTGTTACTGTGTTACTGGATGTGTGTTGTGCTGTTTGGAATCAGAGATTGTAAACTGAAAGATTCAAGAAACTTTATTTTATCCCCAGTTTAAGAAGCAAAGACAGAAGACATACAAACATATCAACACAATCAGTGCAAGACACTGCACACATAAGAAAAATGACATGTGGAAAAAAACTAGTATTATGATGAGAATGACAAGAACATGGAGAGTGAAATTATGAGCGCTAATACACAACTGAGGGCTTACACATAAATAACTGCTGAAAAATAATCAATAATCCATCAAAACAAACAAGATCAACACTTCACACACAGGTTTCTATACTAAATAAGAATGAAAGGTTATCGCCTATAAGCAAATTCAAACGTAATGCAGGTTAGTGACAGTGGTTTGTGATTAGTTCAAAACTCTGATAGTATGTTGTGTAATACACACTGTGTCAGTCATAGTTAACACACTGCTGCTGGACTCAGTATCATCAAATCTGCCTCTGCTGAAGATCTCATATAGAAGATATTCATCATCCCATAGGGTCGTGACAAAAAAACAGATGAAGAATCCATAAAAGCTATTAGGATCTATTAGGACTTTGCAATTAATCAAAAAATAATTGAAATCAAAACATCGCAAGTGAAATATCCAAATTGCATGAGCTGCAATTTTTAGGTAGAGGTAAGATGTCACACAACATTGCCGTGCATTGTTAGCATCATAAGCACTGTGGGAGATGTTTGTTTGATACAAAACCCAACAAAAATCCCGTCATCATTAACATTTAAATAGAAATGCTTAAATGAAAATGGAATAAAATAAAATAAAAACATCATAATAATCACAATATGCCTGACTGAGAGAGTGTCATTTCTAATATCCCTGGTTAACGGACAGCAGTCATGTACAAAACCATCTACACATGTCTCTGATAGAAAACCTGTGGCCTAAAACTTTCACCACTGAAGCAGCTCCACTTATTCTGAGATGACGACACTCAGAGCAACAGAGACTGTGACTGGTCAGAACGATTCAAACAGCACCAGAACTGATATAAATACAGTACAGTCATCTCTTCTCAATGAAACTTTGTGAGTTTTGCTGGATAAACAGTCAATGACAGGTCTCATCCCCTGATAGAGGACTATCAGCCTGAGAGGAGTCGGTGATATATCAGTGTATGACGATGTCTGAGTCCAAAGTATGAAAGCACAGCAGGTCCTGTGACATGTCGTTCCCACTGTGTCTTCATTTATTCAGCCTCTGCTGTTCTTCCCTCTCAGACCTGTAAGAGTCCTTTGTCTGACTGAGAGGATCCACATCACGTGTGTCTCGTGTAAAAAGCTGTCAGAGCCGCAGCTCAGATCCAGGCGCTCTCTGTGCGTCGCCGGCCTTTTCTGTGCAACAACATATTAATATGAAGCAGAAGCTTCTTTTTTTAAAGTGATAAAATGAGATGGGCAGTTCTGGCTGGCAGAAATGGGCAGAAAATACTATAAATATGCATTCCATTACATTTGGGAGAATTTAATTCAGGGCAAATAATTTGAGAGATGAGCCAGTGCTGAAACGATGGTCTTAATGGACAGGTGTCCACTTAAAATCTCTGGCAAAGCTAAGACTAATGGATTGCTTTATATGCAGCACATTCAGAGAATGGAAAAGGGATTGGGAGAGCTTAAGCGCCTGAAGCACCCTGCATCCACAGATTTCTGCATAAATACACTGCTTTAATTTCCACAACTCGTGCGTTTGTCAGACGTAACCTTTTCCAGCTCCGTATTTCAGGACAATGAAAATTAACCTGACGGGTCAGAGACACACGGGACTGAGGCATGATGCAGAGATGACCAGTCAGTCACAACCTGCATTTGCAATGGAAGACATTATTTTTAGACAGTCATTACATTTTATTCTCCTGTTTCTCTTCTTTCGACATAAGAATTCAACTGGTTGCATTTATGAAAACACATTAGCTATACATTAAAAAGCATACAGGACATTATCAGTGTTTGTGTGCGTATCTACTGTTTTCCACTGGATTCCTCTCAGGCTGTGTAATGTTATGTTGTAGACTTCTCAAATCACTGTGCTCTTCTGAGAGGCTCCACTACAGCAGCACAACACTGATGAGCCTGAAAGCACACATGGCACTCACTGTGAGATTCATTAAATCCAAGAGAAGAATAGAGAGAAACAGTTGCCTGGAAGCTTTAAATATCAAAACAGAGCAAACAGCATGAACTGAATATATTAATAATGGGCTTAAACAAGCAATACCACCTGTATTGGTAAAACATATACAGCTAAAATAAAACACTTACTGTAAGGGCTGACAGTCGGTCTAGTTTCTCCACATACTGGCAGATGTGGAGGGATGATATGCAGCCTTCTCTTACCTTATAGTGTGTAAACTAAACAGTGCACTTACCTGCACGGTACAGAGTGTGTGTGTATTGGATGAGTTCTTCCTGACTCCTGAAGAGGCTGATGAGCAGTCACCATCACCATCACAGACCTGACGTGTGTTTTCACCCGGTGTTTACATGTGTACAGTGAACATGTGTCAGTGGCAGACAGCTGGATGCAGAGCGCCGCTGCCACTGACTCACTCGTGCTCGGTCTCTGTCGTATCTCTGTGTTTAACACCGACTCTGAAAACCAAAACCACCACACTGCACGTGCACTAAATAAAAATGTTAATACAACCCGCAACATTTAAAAAAATAAAAAAAAGTTTAAAAAAGTGAGGTTATCTCATGGTGTCATCTAGTGGTCATGATGTCTAACTGCAAAAATTACATTTAAATAAAGTTTAGAAGTGCATAATGAAAAAAATAATCCACCTACTACATGTCCCTGGTGCCACTGCAGCGTCACTGACAACGGTCTGTGTCTGTGCAGAAACAGGAGGAAGTAAATGAAGTCTGTGGGAACAGCTGCTGTGTTTTTTGTTGCTGTATCATAGATTAAGAGCTGACCAGAGTTCAGGACAATTTTTTATGTGACGATTATTTAAGGTTCACTGTTCCCCCCCTCTGTACAGTATGTTGTGACATGATGCTGTTACAACATACTGAAGCTACAGCTGTTTAGGTGATGAAAGAGGACAGATCTTTCTCACATATGTCAATTGTTGGAGCATAAGAGACATACTGTACATTCTGGTTAAGCCTAGTTTTTCTTTTAATGGTTAAACAGCAGAGACTCCTCACAGTGTGGTTTATTATATATTTTGGTAACACTTTATTTTAAGGGGTCCTTGTTCCTGTGTATCTACCTAATTAATTACAGTGTAATTACCTATGTAACCGTATGTAATAACATGTACTTACATTGTAAATACATAGTGTATTTTGGTGTACTTACAGGTCCTTGTTACACTTGTAATAAGAAATGCTTGTGCAAAGAGAGAGGACAACAAGCATTTCTTATTACAAGTGTAACAAGGACCTGTAAGTACACCAAAATACACTATGTATTTACAATGTAAGTACATGTTATTACATACGGTTACATAGGTAATTACACTGTAATTAATTAGGTAGATACACAGGAACAAGGACCCCTTAAAATAAAGTGTTACCTATATTTTTCTGCAGTTTGGCATCATCGGCTTGTGAGAATAACAACAAGTCGAATCTCTGCTATTCCAGATGACAGATTGGTTGAAAGTGCAAACCTCCCCCGCTAAAAAAAAATAAATGTGGCTCCCAACTTCTCTACATCTGGCTAATGAAGAATCTGGCTCTGGTACAGTTAAGATTTGATGAAGTGTTTCGTTAGAAAAGAAAAAAAGGCAAATTTAAATGATGAACACAAACTGTAATCTGTCACCTAAAATTGAAAACACTTACAAATGCACCTTCAAACCTGCCTTTAATGCCTCACAGTACAACAAAATGCTTGCTGCACTGAATGTAAACACACACACTGTACTGTATGACAACCTACCGTCTTATAGTTAGTGGACTTTAGTTTTCAACAATATTCAAACAGAAGGAAATTGTTCGGGACTATTTTCAGCGGATTTGGTTGTTGTGTGAGTACAGTTACCACATTGTTCAATATTATATCAGTTTTTTCCAACAATTACACAATAATACTTTACTAAATTAAACCAATTTGGTGAATAAATGTTTAATTTTTTGTAATATCTTTTCATTCTTTTGTATATTGTAAATTCACATAACAAATCAAAATTACTTAATTATTAAAAATAAAATACAACTGACACGTAATGATTTGTATATTACTTTTAAAAATATATTATAATGATATGAAAAAAACAAGACATAAAACTTATAACACAAAAAACCCTGTGCATGATAACATTAAGAAGCCCAATGTTTTTTTCAACATGAACATGAACAAGGTTGAGATTTTTATATTTTTTTACCTTGCCCAACTCAGACTCGTGGAAGAGCAAGAAGGTTTTCAATGCACTGTAGCTAATTCTGCCCTGAAAAAATTGCACTAGTTCACAGTTCACTTTTCCGCATTTCTCTCAGTGTTTGGTCTCCACACACACAGTCCATGTAGAGCCACACCCCCTCATTCCCCCTCAGATTCAAAAACATCTAAAACAGAAATAGTTTGGAAGTAAATGTGCCATTTGAAAACAAGTATTTTCCCAGGAAGTAAAAATAAAATGTTATATTATAAAATAAAACTCCCTTGAAAACCCGCCCGAAATATATATTTCATTTACCTATTTATTGGTGTGATAATCACACAAACACACATCCCTGTTTGTGTAAACTCAGTGATAATAAATGAGCAGGTCCAGTGCTGTCGATCTTCATCTGTCAGAGACGCTCATTGTATCACAGATGCTTCTCATCCTCAGATTTTTGTATCATGTCAACTGAGCCAATAACAATCATGCTTTTCACAGACACTTTCTTTCAAAGTCTTAATCACATCCTAATAACAGAAAGGCTTTCCACTTCCCTCATGCAGAAACTGAATAGCCTCACGCACAAACATCAATAAATGTTCACTAAACACCAAAAGAAATATCAGGAAAACAGCAGGGAAGCTGTATTTTCTTCACTGCAAATAAGTGAATATAATTGCCCTCCTGCAGTTGGCAAGGATAATGTTATTATATGAGAATCAATACCGTAGTGTGCTGCAGCAACAACAGAGATGCACATGGAAGCATTATCATAAGGAAAGCCCCTTGACAAATCTGATTAGCAGCCATTTGAGAGGGCTGTTCCCAGAAGGACCTGCTGTCACACTGACCCTGCTTAACCTCTTGATTTTCTGGGTTCAAGTCCAATTAACCTTTGGGATGAAGCAAGAGTGTCACCAGCAGTGCAGTCGATAGACGCCCAATAGTAATCATTTCATTTTCTGGTTCATCAAACAGGCCCGAGTCCCACCTCACTAATCTCGGTCAAAGACACGGCCATTTGTCATTGTAAACACTCAGGACAACAGTTTGACTATAGCAGGCTGGTTAGAGTCTCAGACGCCCATCTGTGCCGCGCTGACTCATCTATCGCATTCACTTCCTATTGGAAACATGCCAGGCTGCATTCTGGGAAATGCCACTTGTAAGACTGACACTAGCTACTTAAAGGCCAGAAATTTGGAGTAGGCACCAACAACCACAGCTGTGGTACAGTGGAAGTCGGCGGGGAAAGTGTTTGTGCAGTGAGCTGCCCCAGACTAGTTTAAGTCCACATCCTGTTGCTGAGCATACAGACCATGGTGGATGGTTCTTATAGTGTTTCTATTGTGACTACTAGGAGAGAAGAACAGTCGGCCAATCGGAGGTTTAAAGGGCAGCATTAAAGGAGCTAACATTAACATTAGCAGCTGTTAACTTGCCAGTCTAGAAGAAATGTCATGAGATGAGTTCAACATGAAACTTCATTCCTTGACTCACCAGTATCTGTCTCCAACAGTAGAAATTAGATATTCTTTTTCTTTTGCTAAAGTTAGCATGCTAACAAGCTAGGCTGAACCCGTCATTTAACTCCCCAATAATAATTCAGGAGAAGACATAGCTGGATGTATTATTGTCTTTCTGGTATTGTAAACACAATAGTGGTTGCAGCTCTTATCAAGAGGAAATCACCACCATCATCTAAGAGAAAGGCTACGTCCACTCAGCTACATTTCCAATTTAAACTGATGTTATAAAAAACTCTCCACATCCATTCAGCTCCATAACAGAAGAATCTCCATTGAGACTAACACGCCTTAAAAAGCATCAAGACTTGACCATTCATGTACACTGAGCATGTCTACTTGTCAGTTGATTTGGCGCATAAATATGTGGAACATCAAAGACAGTTGTGGAGAAAGCAAGATTTACATGGTAAAAACAACAAGGTCAGTTTGCTTTTACCACCATTAATCAAGACAAATAAGACCCAATCAGGGAACCTCCATGGGTGTCTACATCATCGATCCCAATGGTCTCAGTTGTTGCCTACCACCGACAACAACAGAAGTTTTCAAGGTGTTTCAGCGGTGTTTCCAAAAGGCGAAAACATCACAATCAAGATGCATTTCAAAAAGGACAGTAGCGCAGACATAGCGCCTTAGCGAAAGTTGGACTGATAGAAAAGTATCGACAGAAACATTGGATGAGATGGTTACAGCTGTGCAGATTGTCCAATCGACCACCACCGAATAACTTCAGTGTCGGCTGAAGCTGATGGACAGATGTGTAACTCTTTGCTGATTGGTCGGCGGGATCCAACAGACAGTTGTCAGGTGAATTAATAATGTGCAATGAAATATAGGCTAAAGTACTGTAAGTCTGACGATTAACAGCCAAGTGAACATTCAACCCAGCTCCTGCAGCACCTTTACATCGGAGTGTGAAGAAGAACTGTAAACTGTATGGTAGACATTATGATGTCATATTATTTCACTGATTAGAGGTTGATTGGTGTTGATATCCTCTCATCACAGTGGATATGTAAACCTGGTTCTCTTCATGGCTTCACAGTCTGGTGGTGGTGGCGACTGCGAGGAGGGAACCTCTCTGTCAGGGTCTGAGACTTCAGACACCGTGATGGATTGATGACTCACCTCGGAGGTCAGAACAAATACACAAGATGAGGAATCTAATTAGAGGCTCACAGGGATGCTAGATGAGTGGCAGATTAAAACGAGTGGAGTCAGACCGGACCAGAGGAGGAGTCACACTCTGCTTCCTGATCTTCTCCTCTGCTGCATGTGTTTGTTTTTGTTTTTTTTTCTGTTTTTTAGTGTTGTCAATATTGAATATTTGTCTGAATCTCTCTGTCCCACAATGATGCAAAAACATACACAGTATTAGCTGATGTTTAATCCCATGGATCCTTCCTACAATCCTCAGATGGAGGACTACTAAAACCATGTACTAGATTACCATTTTGGTTACTACAATTACTACAAGTACTACTATCAAGCTACCACTCAAACCCTGAGTGTCTCCTCGTTGAGAGGAATTGAGTCGTCTGTCTCTCTCGCTGTGAATCACTTTACATTCAGGTCATGGCCACATGCTTTCCAACCACTGTGACTGTTCCTACTTTCTGTGAGTCTGATGAATGTTATCATGTTCAGGTCGTTACGTAATGAAGCCGCGAAAAAAAGGCCCCCAAAGTGTCGGTTTTGATGTGCGAGGGACAACCCTCAGCTTTGTAAATGGCAATGGTTGTGTACATTTCACTTGGGCTGGGCGACATGTTAAAGGGCATTGTGGGAGGGGGGCCTCCGAAGCTATTCAACCATGTGAGTCCACTGACCACTTTACTCTAACACCACTCTGGATTAAGACCCTTCAGGGTCCACTCAAGGAACGATCAAGATCCAGATTGTACTGTTGTGCCTGAGGAGTACCCAAATAAATCACTGCATATAAAACAAAATATAAACTTCATATAACCACCAGGGTTAAAAAGTAAAAATGTTTTATCATGTTTTATCATGTAAATCCAATTAAATAATGACAACAAAATGATTATCTGAAATAAAACCAGGCTTTATAAATCTGATAAACTGAAACCATACTGTGTGTTAACAAAATTCAAATAAACTTTAGGTTATAGAGAACCTGTCCACATAGTACCTCATTGTTGTCTTTTGCTGTTGGATGTTCATTTGTTTTTAAATTAGACTAATGATTTATTGACATTTTATCACACCTTACTTTTCACAACCTTTTTCGACAAATTACAGACAAAACACTGAAACCAATTAAAGATAAACAGACTCTTAATTAATATGGGAACTACTGAACTTGAATTTGAATTTAAAAAATAATGCTTACCACTCACCATTTACAGTACTGTAATGGAAAACCCTTTTACAGAGAAACTATGACTGGATAATTCAGTGTATAACAGGACAAGGGAACCAACAAAGGCCAGTTTCTGTCAGGTAGTTTCCATTTACAACAGTAATCACCATTGACATACACTGAATCTAATGTATGTTGATGTTGATTGAATGCCCCTACCAGGGGGTCTGTGTGTGCATGTGTGTGTGTGTGTGTGTGTGTGTGTTCTTATACATGCTACATTGTGAGGACCGGAAGTTTTTAACCAACAAACTGAGGGCATTTTTGGGAAGTGAGGACATTTTGGCCGGTCCTCACTTTTTCAAAGGGCTTTTTGAGGGTTAAGACGTTAGATTATAATTAGGTTTAAATTAGGTCTAGAGTAATGGTTAAGTTTAGGCATTTGTTTTGGATGGTTAAGGTTAGGGTAAGGGGCTAGGGAATACATTATGTCAATGACATGTCCTCACAAAGATATATTTACAAGGATGTGTGTGTGTGTGTGTGTGTGATCTTTTATTACTGTACCGACATGTCTCCATCAACAGGTTAAACCACCCCGGCCACACTACACTGTCCCTGCCACATTCAGCTCTGTGGTGGTGAAACTGTGTCGGACTCGACGACAATAGACAAGAATCTCCCCCGTTCCACCTGGAGGTGGACAGGCCTCCTTCTTCTCTCACTTTACAGACGCTGCTAATAATATGGCTCGGCTGGCACCAGACAGAGGGGTCACAGAGTCAATGCAGAGGCTTGCTGGGTGTTAACAATGTGCCGCTGGGAGAGCGAGAGGAGGTCGGCAGCAGGGTGAACAGGCTTTGTTGTGCCACATGGCTTCCAGGCTGAATATGGGCCATGAGGGAGTTGTTCACCCAATTGTTCTACTCTGGATGACATGAATCCACCTCCATAGCAGCTCTGTTTAAATAGCTGCAACCCCTCCCCACCCTCCCCACCCCCCCACTCCCCACTGACAGATGTATCTTTATTCAAGGATTTATTCAGCTTTTTTTCCCTTTCTTTGAACAGGATTAGGATTATTTAGAGGGGATTAGTGTTATTTTTTATGGATAATTTCAGAGCTTGTGTCAAAGGGGATGAATCTGAGGGGGTCATTGGCAGCCTGTTTGATGTTTGCTTGAGCTGTTTGTTTGATATGTCGTGTCGTGGGGTGGAAGTGCGGAGCTCTCTCTCATGTTGTGTGTGTCTGTCACCACTGTAAATAGTATAATACAGCAACACACATAACATTAAGAGCACAGGTAAAGCAAATAAATACTAAGAAGATTATATATATTTTATACAACTTTATGTATTTCTATTTTAATATTTATTGATGTCATAATTCCCGGCCTGTGGTGTTGTGTGAATGCCTAGGCAACTCTGTATGGGATTTTTGGTCAAACACCAGATCCCTTTTGTTTTCATGTTGAGGATGAAATGATGCTGGAATCTGGGTGCATACTGTACTGGTTTGTTTATACTCTCACCAACCTGTTCTTCTTCAAATTGACCACAACCTTAATTATGCAAAGCTTTAAGCCTTAAGAAAACAAACAGGTAAGTAATATAAAGAGCTGTGAGAAACTAGAAAATTAGCTGTTGAGAACAAAACAGCACTGATGGTCCTGGTTCTGTTCAGTCTGGTCAGAAATGGATGGTAATCTTGATAATGAAGAGATTCAGTGATCACTGAGCTGCTTTAATGTGTGATTGACAGGGGCGAAATCAGTAAACATGTTATTGTTGAGATTATCCAGATGTTTAGTGACCATGGACTCTACTGATTGATCATCAGTGCCTCTGTGGGGTCTGTCTGCAGACCTCAGACCACCATATTCATTTCTGTGACCTGGTGGGTGTTAGGGTTAATTTATCTGCACAGTTGCACATAGCTGCACATAACAATACAAATGCAGAAACAACATTAAGTCAAGCGGCAAAACTCTCTCCACTGCTTAAAGACGATTAGTCTGTAAATTATTGCTGCATTATAGTTATATCTAACTTTTCCACATAAGTGTGTATAATAATAAAAAATAATAATAATAAGTAATAACAACAATATTAATTCTTGTTGTGTAATTATATGATTATTAAATTATTAAAACAGAAAGGATAGCATTAATTAATAAATTGAACTATAATAATTCTATATATACTATAATATTCTGTAACCATACACTTTCAGAATATGCTGCTTACTGAGACAAAAAAAAACTGGTAAAGTTTATTAATGAAATGTAATTTGATTTATCAAGTTAGGACAAAATATAACGATAATACACTAACAATTTAATTTTTAATTCTGTTAGTCTTATCCTATGACTGTTTTGTTGTGTACATTTTTTAACATGGATGACTCTATAACGTCTCCTCATGTGGGGACCATCCATGATGATCCTCACACTTTCCTCTAAGACAAAGACGCCAACACAGAAACGACTGAGAATGAACATAATCTCACTGTTAGTGCCACATTTGTGCAATGAGCACTTCACTATACATTTCAATGAGCTACTAAACTGAGCAAGTGCTTTGTTTTCATGTGACGCGGCCTTTTAAGCCCGTTCTCTTAAATCCACTGAATGACCCAACAATACACACAATAAAACCACCAGTTTACATGAAACCAAACCAGCCTTTTAAACAACGAATTACAAGCATTTCCATCTGATGGGTGGCCCCCGGTCCTGTCGCTCCATGTGTGTTCCACTGGTTTATGTCCCAGCAGACGTACAGGTGATCAACATATCTATGGGTATTAGAGGCTCCTACAGCTGTTCGTTTGTCTGCAGAAGTCAGTTCCCTCAGCATCACAAAGGCACAATCATGTTAGATTTCACAGATGATGTCGTAGGGGACAGTTGGGCCACAGAGTGCGTCGGTCTGACCCAGTCATTTCAAAACACTGGGGCACACTTTTCATTTCCATCTGAATGGTGGCCTCACATCCGGCAGTTTGTCATGCAAACTAAGACACGGCAGAGGAGACTGAGCTGAGGGGAGCAGTGGAGGAATCAGGAGCTGCATCTCTTCATGGTGGGTAGATTGTAGGAGCATGAAATCAGATGTAATCTGACGCCTTACTGTATATAGCCTCTAGGCAGAGAGATTAAGAGGAGTGGGAAGACGTCCTTTCAAAAATACATCATCTTTCATGTCAAGTGCCCTAGCTTTAGACCTGCTTTTACACTAAATACAGCTTGAAGTGGAAAAAGTGCCCGTGTTCACCTGTGCACCAGCAAATATAAGCAACACATGATTAAATTTGAAGTCTCTACAGTGAATAAAAGATGTCAACGGTGTTTGCAAAGGAACCATTTGCGAAAATATTGATTTGATTAATTTAATCTGTGTAATAGAACTGATCAGATGTGCAGCAGAGTTACTCCACATCTATCAGAGAAGGCATTATTAAACTGGCTCCTTGATCCCGATGGACACACTTTGGTTAATTAAACCAGCATCAGAGAACTTCTAATAAGCACAGGCTGACTCTGCTATAGGATTAACCCGATCAGCCGAGAAGTGAATATGTCAGTCACATAGTGGCCTCTGGGTAACGTAGTTCATATAGGATCAATAGGACTTGAAATGGAGAGTGCAGATAAGACACAAGAAAAAATGAGAGTGAGCTAAAGAGTAATATCAATAGGCCTAAATAAAGAAGTGCTGGTACTGTTTACTGGTGCAAGCACTGACTAAATGGAGACGGTCAATTTAAAGGCATAGTTCACCCAAAATTCAAACTAAGAGCTGTGAGAATTTTCAGAGTCCTCCGTTCCTTCTCTGAGTTACGGGGGGGGGGTTCCGTGCAGCAGTATTTGTGAGCAGTATGGAGGTATTTGGATGTTTTTTGGTGTGTCTTTTTGGACGAAGAAAGTTGGTATCCATTGACAGCCATTATGTGGACAAATACTGCTGCACGGACCCCCCCCCGTAACTCAGAGAAGGAACGGAGGACTCTGAAAATTCTCACAGCTCTTAGTTGACATGAGGGTGAGTAGATAATGAGACAGTAACTGGAAATCTGGAATAAGATAAAGTTGTAATGACACTAGTTTCATTTGGTAGAATGATGAGTTGAGTTTTGATCCAGTTTCTCAGGTGTGAAATGAGCTTCAGCATCTTCATCAGAGTTTTCATCGGATCTCAGCAGCTGCAGAGGACAGACCGTGTCCTGCTGAGCCCATCACCTCCAGTCAACAAATAACACCACACACTATAAAGCCCCCCCCTCGCCCGCCTCCCCACTCCCTGACCTAACCCCCTCTGTCCTCCTGACCCCTGCTTAGGCAGCGTGTAACATCTGACCTGCGCGGGAAATTTATCACAACATTTCAATTAGGGAGTGGAGAGTCTCCGAGGCAGGTGGCTATCCGGAGGCTGTGTGACCTTGCTGCCAAGATTAGCTCAGCTTTCCAATATGATTCTGTGATTTGACCCCTCGCTGTGCTGCACTCGTCAGCTTCCTGCCCACCACCACCGCTGCTGCTGCTTACCAAAGAGCTATTAAGAGCTTCCATAAGGAAATTGGGGGCCACCGAGTGGGCACAGGAGGGTCACCATGATTTCCTTATGGTGTGAGAGTCCATATCCAGACTGTCCAATCAATCACTCTGTGACAAAAAAAAAAGAAAAATGTCCATCTTCCTACTGCATCATTCACAGTAGTGACTTTACCTAAAGCCTCGACAGGAAAGCTTTTTTTTGTGTGCTTTCTCTAAGGCATTGTGTTGTTGTTTAAATTCTGAAAGACTGTCTTAAGCACAGCGTTGCACTGTCACTAAACAAAAAACGAGAAAACATCTGATCTGTTTCTCATATGGACATATACTTGAATGTCATTGTCATTGAACATTAAACTACACACTGACAATAATGCAGCCCTAAGTCTGTTCTTGGTATTTTATAAAAATGCAGGTTTGATGTTTGGGATTATTTGAATGTGATTTGACAGTTCAAAGTGAAGTATCTCAGCCTGAGGTTCTTCACTTTCATTACACCCAGGGCCGTTGCGGAGAAAGGTGATGACAATTCGGGGCCAACAGCCCAGTAGAGCCCACAACCCCTAGTAGCCTAATCTTGACTAAACTGTCTCCGTAAAAACCATGACTAACACTAATGCTACACCAGCTTCTAAAACAAAGCCAAAAAACATGCAATATTCATGAAATATGTTTTATTTTCAAAGCAATAACCCTCTGCCTTCTCGTAAAAAATGGTTTAGTCCATGCTGGAGCAACAGCAGCCCCCATAAACTCTATAAGCTAATATGGCACAACAGGTTACTAGTGCTGCTAGCTGAAAGAACAGACAATGTCAAAACATAAATCTCGTGACCAGAAATGAGTGGAGAGGGAGGAGCAGAGCCAGCAGACAAGGAGACCAGAATATAAGAGCTTTTTTCCAAAGGAAGTATGGTAGCAACATTAAGATAGATAGCTGTACAGGCTGGGCAAGCAAGGGAATAACTTGGGTTGCCGGCCGCCGTCCCGTAAAAAGGCCTTGGGCTCGGCCACGTGCGTGGGCCTCGGACCGGCTCCTCGGACCGGCTCCACCCTCAGAGAGCACTGAGGTCGTGTGGCCTTGGACTCGGCCATGCATGTTATTACACAGGTATAACACAGTAATTACACAGGAATTGCCTAAAACATGATTTAATGTAAAGTGATAATAATAAAGTGATAATAATACTCAATCATCAGGTATAATACAAAATCGTCCTGTATTGAATAAAATGCCCTGTCCCTTACTGAATCAATACAGGACCCTCACATTTTCACATGTTTGGTACGACATTAGAGACAAGAAAAACGTATGAAAAATGTTTCATTAGACATAGTGACAAAATATAAAATCAGAGTGACAGGCACGTTGCACTCACCGTCATCGTTGCCCTGGTTGAAAAAAAAACAAAAAAACATAGGGGGCCCACTTCAGTATTTTTTCAGGGGCCCCAGAATCGCTAGTAACGGCCCTGACTACACCAACACTCCTCTGTTGTTCTTATCAGTCTCCACATCCAGGTCGACCAGGAATGTCCAAACACTGTGTGGTGTCATGTTTCCTCTGACCAGGGAAAAGACAGGGGAGGGGAATCGACTCAGGCAAAAGGCACAACTGTCGTCCACTTGACTTCCTCCAGCCCGCGGACGCCATCCTCCTCAGTCATCACGGCTGAGGGGCTCGTGGCTGCGGGGGCTAGGCGAGGCGAGGCGCGTCCCGTCCTGTCTGAGGATGTATAAACAGTATCCTCGTCTTTCCCAATTGTTGTCTTTATCAGGTGCTCGGCCCTGCGATTGACGAGTCCGCCGCGGCCAGCTGATAGACGTTTCCTTTCACAGACCAGAATAGTGAGGGAGGGTAGTGTTGTGTTACACCAAGAGCCACCTCCGTCTTTGTCACTTGTATCATTGTTGTGCACTGCAGTCCAAGGTGGGACGTTTCTTCCAGCAGTTGTTCACACAGGGGCAGCATCATTTGATCAGAAATACTAAGTGAATTGCACCCGTTTACATGAACTCTGTGTCTCTCTGATGTTACAAAGAACCACTTTCCATTTGGTTTTCTAATAATTTGCCATTAACCACAGTTGGTCCACTTCTAGTCTGGAAAGTGACTGATTCACCCTCGCAGTGAATGTGTAATATCACTCAGAGTAAAGACTCTCTCCTGCTCTTCCTCTGCTTTAACATGTCACACTCTCTTGATCTATACCCTTGATTGCTATTGATTGTCTGAAAGATTTTATCATAAAATCAATAGTTTATGGAGGCGGTGATATACTGATGCAGTGCGAGCTCAAAGTTGTCACCCCAACATCGCCCCTACATGTGGCTACAACAAAAGAAAAGGATGAAACATATCCTATTGATTTTTTTCTTCATTGATTTCTTTATCACTCTGATAAGGTAATGACAATGTATGCAAACCTATCAGTCTACAGTGAGATTGATTGTGTTTTTGTGCTTTAATGAAATGGCTTAATTGGCTGATGTGGCCCAAACAGTGTCTCGGGGTCCAGTCTGCACAGACATGGTCATATATCAGAATATACAGAGCAGACAGGAAGTGTTGGATATACAGTCTTTATGTTAGAGTATATACAGTTTATAGATGTATAGATTTGTATGGTGTATCATTTGTGTGCTTGACCGGGACAGGGCCGGTTAAAATTCAAAGGCCTGTAGTTTTTTTGGCAGCAACATTTGATAACATGTACATTTAACAAAGAGATGATAGAGAGATACCTCATAATAGGAACAATAACTGAGCAAATGCTCTTATACCTTCAATAAGAGATGATCTCCTCTTTTAAAATCATAATAAATCATATTATTCCTACCATTTATCCTTTACCCTTTGCACACAGACACACAGTCTTGTTATGATATGATAATACTTGTGATTTTTCCAATGGCAGAGTGAAAAAAAAAACACTTTCCCTGCACAGAACCACTTTGGAATATCAGTTTCTCCTCAGTCGCATTGAAATAACCAGTATCCTCCAGCAGTAAAAGAATATTTTCTTTATTCTGAAAATGCCTCCAATTTGTTTTATTGCTGTACACTTGATTCTTTTTCTCAGCTTTGTACTTTATGATTCTTCCCAGCGGGAGGTCATAGTCCACGCTCCATTTCTTTGACTATATCGCTGACCTTGGCCACGGCGAAGAATAAGCACAGAGCATAAGCATGTATCTAATAGGATGTTTAACAGATGGATTTGTGCTCTCTTGTGGCTGTGTGGATTCTCCTCATGAACCGCACAGCACCTGACATCAGTTCTCGCTCTGCTGTCCCGATGTCTCCTGGCCTATTTATCCCCAGTCAATAAAAATGGTGTTAACAAAGAGCAATTCATAGCTAGATATCAAGTGTTTCCATAAAGGCCCCTCAGCAAGCTGAAGGTTATCAGCATGGTTTACGCTCTGAAAACAAGTGGAGGCCACCTGCACCAGCAGCTCAAGGATAGAGAGTGTGTGTCTGGTTGTGTGTTGGGGGGTATGTAGAGAGACCTACTGTGCTCATTTGGCATACAGACAGTTGTTTTCTCTCTCACACACACCCACACAGACACTCTCAGTCCTTCACTAACATCATGATAGTTCTTAAATATACACAATGTAAAGCATAAAATGGAAATGTGCAATTAATTTGTTAATTGCTTTGCACCACTGCCAGTACAATTATTTAACCTTCAGCACGTACAGATTTTAGTGTTGCTCAGTGTCCCAATGGGTAAAATCTCTGAATTTCTTAATGACAACATAAGTGGTGACTCTTAAAGAAGCAAAAATCAAGATGTTTAAAGGGATAGTTCAACATTTTGGCAAATTGGCCCATTGCCATAATCCCTATAGGAGTAGGTTCGTTACCTTTACTGTAATAAGCTTTATGCACAGCTCCACTACTTCCTGAAATAAGTCAGCTCCTTTACTTCCTTTCTTACATTATTGGACAAACTGATTAATCCAGGTGTGTCTGACCATTGTTGTGAGGTCAGACACACCTGGATTAATCAGTTGGTCCAATAATGTTAGACAGGAAATAAAGGAGCTGGCTTATTTCAGGAAGTAGTGGAGCTGTGCATAAAGCCCATTGTCGGTGCAAGCTATTTTTAGCTACGCTACAGAGGCTAATGGGATTTCTTGATTTCCCTCATCAAACTCATCAAATACACAATCCAACAACTCCAAAACGCTCTCGTGGACAAGTTGTGACCTGCACATTCACCACGCTATGAGATAATAACGGAACGTAAATTCATGCAAAACCGCTGATGCACTTTCAGGCCTGAATATTGAAACGTTTCACTGTCACAATCTGGACTTGGTGTTTGATAGCACTGTGAGAATGCTCCATTTTTCAGAGCTTTGCAAATTCTGCCACATTATGTTTCAATATGCTGTGAATTACCATTAAACTACATTTTTAAAACAAAAATTTGGAACCTCTTTGCATATAATGCAAGTTAAGTACCGCTACTGCTGCACAACTTAATTTCATTCAAACCCAACACCAGTCTCGTACATGATATGTTGTGCATTTTAATACTCTGGCATAGTCCTATTCTAAATCAATAAGACCTGACTATTCAGTTCGGCAATTAAGTTGGGTATGCATATCCGGTCGTTTTGGCTAACTTCTTGTCAGCCGATGGAGTTAGCAGTCCC
The DNA here is from genome assembly GCF_045865225.1 of Trachurus japonicus. Lineage (NCBI taxonomy): Eukaryota > Metazoa > Chordata > Actinopteri > Carangiformes > Carangidae > Trachurus > Trachurus japonicus. The sequence goes on along the minus strand of NC_140915.1, from coordinate 15,028,928 downwards.
CGTCCTCGTCCCTACATCACCACATTCACGCGCATCCCTTGGCTGCACGCACAGAGAGGACCGCCCCTTTATGCCGTTCTCTCTCCTCATTGGATAAAGGTTGTAGGATACAAGGAAAGTTTTCTCCTCGGCTTACAGCAGAGCAGAGTGACTGACAGACCCGTGTTTCAGACCAAACACTCGATATAAGTGATTGCTGTCGGAAGATAGAACTATTGAAGACTTATATTAACACAAATATTCCGCTTACTTCTGCTTTAAGTTGGGCATGCATTAACATGTTTAACAGTCCAAGCAAAGATTAGCCAACATTGCTGAATAGGCTACATGCTCGGTAGTGAGGCTGAACCTCCTTCTCAAGTAACATAGCTCAGATATGTTACCTCAGCGTCTGAGGTTGAAGTGTCTTCCCCGCGATTCTGTAGCTGCAGGGTTTTCTCTCCCAACAATAAGTCACTGCACACTCTTCTTTATTATATCTGAAGTGGGTCCAAAAGTCAACTCGTCTTGTTGCCGTCATGTTTTTTCTCCATCGCCAGCGGTTGTTCAAGCTCTTACAGCTGTAACGTTATAAAGTTCATACAAGTAGCAAGGGCCGGGGTGTACTCTGCTGGAGGTGCATTCATGGTTGAAACGTTGCTGTGGGAAGATGAAAGAAGAAAAATGTGCACTGCAGCCAGTCAAAGAAGGACATTTGGACGTCCTTCCAACTGTTTGGTACATATCTTATGGCAGAGATGTGTTATGGGCATGATGCGCATGCAGCAGCTCTTTGACTGTGTGTCTATACCACAGACCACCTCATTAGACAGAGGGGTTCAGGACAAGGCGACAGTGGGGCGGGATGACCTCTGAACTTTGATACTGCTGAGCTGGCTCGTGTGTTTGTGTGTGTGTGTGTGTGTGTGTGTGCGTGTGTGTGTGTGTGTGTGTGTGTGTGTGTGTGTGTGTGGGTGTGTGTGTGTGTGTGACAAGAGAGAGAAATAGAGAGATCATGGGTCTCGGTGCTCTGCTACTAGCCGGCCCATACGTGGCTTATGTCTGTGCGAGCTCCGGTTTGAATGACACATACTGTATCATCACCCTCGTGGCTTGCTGAAACAGATTGAATCTGTCAGCCTGTGTTAACCAATGATGAGGGTGAGCCACCTCTGACAGCACACAGCATTTTTTTTGCCAGGAGACTCGTTCAATCTGCATTCAATCAATGAAAGTAATCTCTTGTTTGTTTTAGGATTCACATCTGGGACAGGTGGCAGAGAGGGAGAAAAAAAGAGCACTGACTGCACACTCAACACGACCCAAACCTCTGCTTCGTCCGCAACCTTTTATATGGAGGCCAAGTCATTTCAGCTGGGTCAGACTAATGGAAAAGGCTGTCCCCCTCCTCATCCTGCACTATTTCACTGCTCTGTAGCTGTTTGTGGGCATATTTATTCTGACAACCCCTGCATGAACACTGTCTGTGTGTGACATTGGATGAGGCCAGCAGAGGGCATTTCAGATGCAGCTGTGACCATTTTTATCCTGAAATATTCCTTAAACTTGTTTTTTTTCATCCTGAAAGCAGAGGTCGGAAAAATCTATTCATCATTGGAAAACTCATTCAGGTGAGGCGGCCAGACAGCGACTGTGTGTGTATGTGTGTGTGTGTGTTTCGGGGGCAGTTATCAGTAATATTGAGTGTGGCCCGCACTGACTTATGCAAGTTCAAGGACTTTATTGATCGGTGAGGGGGTCTTAATCAAAGTCGGTCTTCCCCCAGCACTCCTGGTGATTAAATAAGTTGGAGAGAGCTGACATAAGTCTTCGGCATTTCCATCGCTTTCCACTCAGCCTGTGTCTGTTTGGCAGGAAAATCCAAGGGCTTCTTCCTTAGAAATATATATCAATAATGTGAGATCAAGAGTTTTCACACAGCTAAAAAGACAAGAGTATCTATATGAAATAGATAATAATGAGAAATTAAATAAATAATAGAGATAAAATAGCAGAAAGCTGTGACCGTGACAGAAGGAAGGGGTCACCAAAATGGAAGCTGTGGCTGTTTGTGCCCATACAACTAAACAGTTTGTGTTTAGCCTTGTTGGAGTCTCTGGGTAGGGTTCACAAAAAGACACCACCTGGGGATTTTATTGCATATGTGGGATACAATGGAGAAACCTGAAGAGGGCAAACAAGAGTTCAAGCAAAGGGAATTTAGCAGATCGATGGTCAAATAGGGAGAATTCCTTAAGGGGGAAATGTTTTGTGTTGTTCTTTTTTTAATCTCTTCAAAATTACAGTTTTTTAAAAAATAACCTTTCATTCAATATTTGTCTTTATTTATGTTCTGTATGGAGGAAATATGCACAGAGAGGGGCAAGCAGAAAGCAGAGAGTGCCTTTTCAAACTGTGATGGATGCTTACTGTACAACCGACAGCTGAAGTAATCAAATATTGTCTTTTCTCCATAACCATGACCAACACTGAGGTTTGTCCCCAGCCGTTCTGATTGTTAGACTCATTAACTTGATGAGCATTGCATTTATTGAGAAATGAAAAAAAAAAAAAGGTTGCAGGAAGTCAGAATTTCTCTGTGATCCTTATCTTAAAACAAACTGTGTGTGTTCACGCAGGGTCACTGATGGAAGTTAACTGGGGACTAAACACACAGTCATACACTGACTCTCAGGATAGAAACACTGTAACCTAACCCTAACCTCTACGACACAGTACGCTTTAATAATCTTTCCCAAAACATCTGTCCTCCCACAGATTATCTCTGCTTGAACGCCACCTCTGGGCAGCTCCTGACAGATTGAGACACTTCAGGGGTTTCTGGAAATATCAGCAGATATGAGAGTGATTTGTTTCGTTTAGTAAGCTCTGCAAAGTAGGACAGGAAATTTGGCAGGTTAGGACTGTTTCCTGGTCTTGATGAACATGCTTGTTCAGATCTGAATCCCAAACCTGAGCTTTTATCTAAAGTTTGTTCTCATCTTTTCATCTTTATGAACACATGCTACATTACAGCGCTGTTCATACTGGTTTATAAATACTGTACAAGTCCTATGACTACGTTCAGACATGAACACACACAAACACACACACACACACACACACATACGTCTGTGGTCTCAGCCTCCCCGCCTCTCCTTCTCCTCCTCTTTGTTCTGGCTGTGAATCCAATCTCAGCTCAATCAGCACAAGTGCTGGCGTTTCCTTCTCCCTGATGCTCTCTGCACACAGATGTTAAGCAAGAAATAAAGGTCACGCAAGCATTCAAGTGTTACTGATCTGTTTCTCCTTTTCATCCAGTTATGGAGGCTGATTGAGGAAGGGGTTATCAGATGATTCATGAGCAGATAGCGCGGGGCCAAGGTGTGGGCCACGGCGTGGTTGGATCTGATTAGATGGCCAACAGGTGAAACAGCGGGGACGGTATTTTCACAACACCAGCATCAGGTCTGCTTTGAAAGATGAGCTGCGAGCTCTGAAGACAGGGAGCAACATGACGACGCTGCAGATGTGAATCTGTGACAGTGTCGTCCTGTCAGATAGCCATCTCCTCTCCAGGTTTTGTAAAGACACACCACTGTGATTTGATTTGCCCTGATAGAAGGATCAAGCAGCCTGAGATAAAAGTCGGTGTGCGTCAAGTACGTGTTGCTGTCTGATTGCCAACCTCATGAGGGTAACGCACCACCCTGCATGTTTATATACAAGTTTAACACCATGGCGATATGAATTCTGCTGTGAGCATGCAAGGTTTCCCAACCACATCTGGCCTCTATAGCCTTAGTTTAAAGGGATAGTTCACCCAAAATTGAAATTTCACTCATTATCTACTCACCCTCATGTGGACTAAGGGCTGGGAGAAGTTTCAGAGTCCTCCGTGGCTTCTCTGAGTTACAGGGGGTCTCGGCGTAGCAGTGCATGTCCATATAACGGTTGCTCGTATGTAATGTCTGTCCGAAAAAAATTAAATAAGTCTATATTTCAAGCTTGTTTGTAGCTGAAGCTCCTCTTCCCGGTTCGTCAAATTTGGACGAACCAGGGTCCGTCCTCATCCCAGTTCGTCCAAATTTGACGAACCGGGAAGAGGAGCTTCGAGAAGCTTCAGCTACAAAACGAGCTTGAAATATAGACTTATTAAATTTTCCATACAAGACGGACATTACATACGAGCAGCATGGAGGTATTTGGATGTTTTTTGGTGTGTTTTTTTGTTACGAAGACAGTTGGTATCCATTTGCAACTGTTATATGGACATGCACTGAAATTTCAATTTTGGGTGAACTATCCCTTTAAGGTCTCAAAGTTTCTCAACATGTAGCGATGGAGCAGGCTCTGCATCAAACATCTGGGAACTGCACACCTGAACATCATATTTTCTATTAAAAAGTGCCTGAAATATGATTTTATTAGACGCTACACAGAATAAAGTGACACTGCACAGAAGACAGCAAAGGACTAATACAGTAGATGTGCTGAACAGGGCTTATTATCACTGTTGGTTTCAAACAGGAAGTGCACAGTGGTGTATTTTCATAAATTTTTGGTCATTATCACCAGTTTTTTTTGTTATTATTACAGATGTTTTGTTGGATGGACAATTTTAGCAATTAAATACTGGAAAGAAGACAAACCCAGTAATGGACAGAGACAAATTAAAGGTGGTGTGAACAGCATCAACTTGGACACAGGCCTGTGACCACAGGTTAGAGGTGTGATAAATCATCAGAGACTTGCCGTAACCTGTATAAAGACCTCCAAACAGAGACACAAAAAAGCTAATGTTACGCTGCTGCTGTGTAATTGTAATCAGGGGCTGAGGGAAAGTTTAGCCGTGATGTGGGAAAATAAACAGTCGCAGCAGAGCGCAAACAGCAGAAGGCTGGCGTTCTCAGATGATATCAGACGTCAGAGCTGATAAAAAACATGTTGAAAAATGCCGCATTGAACAAGAATAATCTTTTGTGCTTCGTAAGTAAGTGTTTGTACTTGTGATAGGTGTTTAAATGTTATCTGTCGGATATACTGTATGAGGCTTTGCAAACATTATAATCGCTCCAGCGTCTAAAGAAATTCTCCCGATAAGGAATTCCAATGTTTGTGATAGGAAGATTATCACAAAACTATCCAGTGTGATGCTGATAAAAACCGTTACGAGGCATTCCTCAACCTAACAACCTTTCTGTTGCCTGGGTCTCAAATGCAAATAAATAAAAGGTTCAGCTGAGGCGTATGACCTGTCAGTATTTCCCTCCAAATGACTTGCAAGGTCAGCCTCAGCACAGCGAGGAGCTGGGCTCTAATGAGGTAATACAAAGAGAGAAGACGCAGCACTAAAACGAGATAAAGTGTGTTTGAGACATGCTGCGGACCATCTCAGATCACTTAACGGCGATATATGAACTACTCAAGGTTTACCACCTAAACAACATATTACTGGATTGTGTTGCATCTGCCGCTCTATTACTGGATTGCTGCTCCAAAGCAAGAATCCACTTTACAAGTCGGGTCAAACGCTGTGATATGTATCTGACGTAAGACCAGCGTAAGGTGGACGGTAAAACAGATTAGATAGTTTCATTATTGATTTACCACAATATTCTTAAGTTACTTTTAGAGCTCCTGAGCAGCGTCTGCGAAGCTGAACGATCGCACAATGTCATTATACTCTGATTTCACAGGCCTTTTTAGGGCCCATCTGCATTATTTCTGAGAACGCGCTGGTAAACAGATGAAAATAATGCATTCATGGCTGCCAAGTGGACTGGGAGGCAGATACATCTGTCAACATCAATGTCAGCTGCAACCGCCACACCATTTATGGCTCACACAGCTCTCACAGTACGCTATATATGCACAAAAACACCATAAATGTGCTTTCAGTTTTACCAATCTCCATGTGTTTAAGACATCATAAAGAGACATGTTTGATTTGCTTTGATTTACTTGAGTAAGTCTGATCAGTTATTTTTAAGGACCAATCAGGTCGGAGGAAGCGACTAGATCGTTGTCGGAGTTGGGTGCATGCAGGAGTAAACTGGTTCAAGCTGTAGCTCTACTCTTGGCTCTGCTCTCTGGCTGTGACTGTGAACAGAGGCCTCTGCTACCAGGTTTATTCAGAAGATCAAGGATATCATGTTGTTTAATTCATACAAAGTCTGACAGTGGTCATCAATTCTGTACAACAACCCAAATTTACCAGATTGGGCAGGAGAGTGGCACGTTTTATGAATGAAGTCTAATATCCAACAAATAGGAAGAGGTTACATGTTCTGTCAATGAGATTTCAAAACATAACATTAATGTCTAACTACTATGTTTTTTTAGAGCCTTATCAGTCTTTTGTAGTCAGAATGAAATTTGAGCAAACTTCATCTGCTGAGAAGGGAAGAGAGCTGCAGTAAGTACGTGGATTTTTTAAGTGTTCTTGACAAAAGTGTACACAATACATGGTTGTCCAGTTGGTCTTTAGTCTCTGTAGTGTGCTCAATGCAAAACACAGTAGTATAAGTGGCGGTGTTATAGTCTTCAAGGGGCAGTTGCAGAGGCAGGAAGAGCAGCACAGTCAGGAAATTTCAAAAATCAGCACAAAAAAGAAAGAAAGAAAGAAAGAAACAAAGAAACGTGCTGGTCACATTATGGAGCTTATTGATGCTATTCATAATAATATAGCATGGAAGCACAAAATAAGCTGTACATATTGTTGTAATATGATAAAGCTCAAAGTGCAACCATGCACAGTGCAGTAAATTGCAAATGAAATTAGCTAAATACATTTCACATCATAACAATAATTATTATGATCATAACACTGTAATTGTATTGTAGTAGTAGGCTAATAATCATCATATGATAGGAGAATGGGGGTTTACAGAAGACACAGTAAACACAGTACATGCAATACAAGTATTGTAGTACTGTAAGTGCCAGTTCTTGAACATTAACATGTGGGTCAAAGACTCGTGTTGTAGCTCCAAAAACCCCTAATACAAATAACATTCTCATTACTGAATCTAATCTAATCATAAGTTGCCACTACCATGACATCATAGAATATTTGATTTAACGTGCTGATTGGTTTAATGATACCGAAGCAGGTAAATTATTTATCAAACAACCATACCGTACCATACACAGTTCCAGTTAGTATCAGACTCAGAGAGGCTGCCTCAGAGTACAGTCGAGGGCGAGGTGGGTCCACGCTCACACCACAATGCAGCTGAGCTCCATGGAGAGAGATGTGGAAAAAGGCTGTAACCTTGGCATTCTGTTCATAAGCCACATTGTAGGCCATGCAGGCCCAGTTTGTGGTAGATGGCTTGCATTGTCCGAGCCTTCTAGTCTCACTGTTCTGGAGATAAAGCTATTCCTCCTTTAATGGATTCTGCTGGGTTTTGTGTTACTATTCAGCCTCAATGAAAAGCTGGTGCCTGCTGAGGGAACAATTCAGGGAAGAATGTGACATATCCAAATACCAGTTGCTTTTTGAGTGGCCAAACAACATATGCTTCACACGCTCAATATTCAGTGCTCCCCTCACCTCCCCCATTCACAGCACTGAGCTTTCAACACCAGTGGGCTGGATTCACAGATATGCCGTTTTGCACTAGTGTAGTATTTCGCCAGTATGGACCGTCAGACGCAGCATGCACCGAGTCTATCCTCTCAAATTTGAAGAATTAGCCGTCATTTTTTTTTTTTTTTTTTTTTTGTCATGGAGCTTCTGAGTGAGATGCTGTACATTACATTAGCTTGCAGTGCATTATTGTGTGGGTGTATAATATCTGATGGGAACACATCAAAGTGGAAGTGGTTCTTATCTCTAGAATTCAACAATGCTATCCATATTTCAGTGCCCTTGTTGGAGTGGATGTCTCCTTTTCTGCTTGATCCACTGCAGGTATTGTCACTGAAATAGTTAGCTACCACCAGCATCAAAATATCCACAAGCTGAGGCACAATGGTCAGAATGCAGCTTGAATGCTTAAGTTGAGGAGAGGGGGGGCGTGAAAGGGAGGAAGGGAGTGCACTTCAGTGTACATTCAAGCCCATCTCTGACATATTCCATGGCCTTGAAGTCTCTGTAGAGCGTGGTGGTGCTCTCTGGGCTTTGTTTACGGATCACAGCTTGTTTACTATGAAGCCCAGCGCCAACCCTGAAGAGATGTGGGCCCAAGATGTTTTATCTCTTGTCAGGGCTTGCTTCAATTAAATTAATGGAATCCATTCAGCTCTCCTCTTTCCCTTTCCCTTTCAGGCCCCGGCCACGGAGGAGAATACATTAAAAAGATCTTAGAGCCTTAAGATGGTACATCATGGTATTAGGCTCAGTCATGTTTCCCCGCACATTTTGGTCTTTTTCTTTCCTCTTGCTAAATGAAATAATCAATCCAGTTCCATAGGTGCAGCTCATATGTATTTAATGCAACATTGGGGAAAGCAGATTGAATTTAAATCAATGGAAAAGGGAAATAATGGCTTTAACAATCGTTAATAAATGAAAGTGCACAGTACAGTACACCAGTGAGCATAAACATTATGATCATTCACAGATTAAGTGAATTACATTATGTTTTAACAAGCACACATGTTCAGATTTGGGATACATTACACAGTAGGTAAACAGTCAGTTCTTGTCAGACAGTATGTTGAACATGAAGCACATGTGTGAGGTTGAAGACCTGAGTGACCGTCCTTTGCATCTCCATTGGGAAGGTTTGTTGTTGGGTGCTGCAGCAGAGTCGGGGCAGAGTTGGGTGCTGCCAACAGTGGCCCATCTCACTCTGAGCTTCAAAAGCTCTGCAAAAACATGTGAATAACATCGGAATGCCTTCGTCCTTCGTTGTTTTTTTTGTTTGTTTGTTTTTACAGTCTTTGCTATTTCAGCTGCAGCATCTTTTGCTGAAGATAAAGCAAATGTACTGCTGGAGGATAAACACCAACCTGACACACAACCAAAGAATGTGCTGTCATTAAACTGGCTACAACTGTCTATAAAGCAGTGTTCAATGGTTTATTGATTTGTCAACAGAAAGTATCTCCTAGTCTCACCTTACTACTGTCCGTGGTGTAGGTTGTTTATAGAAATGAGTATAAAGGAAGTAAGTATAAAGAAATTCCATAATAATGTTTCACAGCCGCTCAGAGACCTTGGAAACAAGTGAAATTCCTGTTTTGTTTTGGGTTCTTTGTCTGATTTGTGTTTGTCAAGTAATAGACCTACATTTTTTTTTCTACCTGTGCAAACTGTACATTGTCAGAGTGCAAACACTCTTATCTCACCACATGTTATCATGTGTGCATTTGCTAGCACGTTATCACTACAAACCAGCCAAGGTGCATAAAGGCCTCTTGTGTTGGTTTATAGCATTTGTAATCACCTTACATTACAACTCTTAAAGTACAATTATGACGACTGTGAGAATCGTTTATAAAGAACATGAGAAGCAAATTGCAAAGATAAAAGACTGTTTGTTTTCTTGAAGTTTCCCTCCGGTCCTACAGTCTGAGAAAGAAAATAGAAAAAAAAAAAGAAACAAGGATCTGCAGAGAATCAGCTGAAGTACATGAGACATCCTGCTACTCTGGTTAATCATTAAATCGGTTTATTTTCGAGTCAGCAGTCAAAAAACATCCCTTTATTAATACACAATCAAATGGTCCAATGCATCATGAAGGAAGGTGATCATCAAAAATGAGCTTAAAAGAGAAATTAAATAGATTTCAATGATTTCACTTTCACCAACAGGCTGGATGCCATTGAGTTGCCTTGACCGTGTTTTGTCCTGCATGGTTTCACATTGTCTCTCAGATTTTTAATGAAGCTCATTTTCACAAAACTAAACCATGCTGAATTATTTTTTTTAAACCACCAGTGCACCTTAAAATGCATATTAAAACCACCACTCTGACATATGAGGAAGTAAAAGTGGATATACGCATTATCATGATTAAAAGAAGTGATAGAAGCATTTGGGAGAACGTTGCAACACAACTCAATAACACAGGTCCAGTTGTTTTTAGGCATTTAAAGCTTCAGTTGATAACAATTATAAATATTCTATATATATTCTAATAGTAGGACATGAAATGGGTAATTTAGGACCAAATCCAAATCCTGTGACCGGTGCTGTTCCTCCAGTCAGGTAGAGAGAGCAGGAGGAGCAGCCAATCACAGCTCGTACCCCTAAGCTTAGCTTTAATTGTTGATTCATCTCACTAGAAAAGAGATGTACCTAAGACCATATACAGGAGAATTGAAATGTTCTTTGTGTTGGAGCGTAATTAAAGAGCTGCATTTGTTTAGCCTGTTTTTCTGTGGCATAGTCAGTGGTCAATGACAATCAAATGGATTTGAGGAATGAGGCCAGGAAAGCAGGTATTACCACAGTCCTTATCATACGGTGTCCTAATCATAGCTCTGGTCTACCTCTGGATGGACATGAAAATTACCTATCACCTGTCAAGGGGAAATTACTGGTGAGGAATATGTTATAGCTCTTGTATTCTTCTTTCCTCCCACCATGTTGATATTACACCCTTCTGCTGAGTAAATGCCCACAAAACCTCGAGACGCTGCGCACATTGAAATCAGGGATTATTATGCTGGAGGAGAAGCGAGGCAGGGATTGTGAGGTGATTTTCTGTTGAGACGTGACAGCATAAATACTTTGATAGTTCTGACTGAGCCCGGTGTCGGCACAAACAACTGACATGGGATATACTTGGGTGCCTGATAAGACTGCCAGACATGTAATTCTTCTGTCATCATTATCAGAGTCATCTCTGATTCAACAACACCAATTTGACTTGCAGTTTGGTGGAGGGATTAATAAATACTAAACAAACATCACATCCCCATATTTCTGGATATCATGTTCAGTCTGTCAGCGTGTGACAGCCCGGTGCACAGCCTTTTCATGCTTTCACAGACCGGTGTATCCATGCATCACTGATGATTAAACTACATGCTGCACTTAATTAAAAACAAGCTATTCACCTGGATATTTCAAAGTGAATGGCAGTCATGATGGATGACACTCTTCAGTTGTGCTTCTTTGTCCTGTCGAAGGCTGTGATTCTGTAACGTGTGACACTGGGATCAGTGTATGCACTGTCTGCTGCAGCTCCAGTCGGAGACTAAAATGGAAACACAGGAACGGCTTTTGTTCTTGATGTAGAATTAGATGATTATCAGCAGTAAAGATATATCGGTGGCCCTGAAAGCTCAACGTGCTGTAACATGCGATGAGGCAAAACACAAAACATCTTCATCGGTTCGACCACACACACCAGCTGCAGATACTCACAGCACACTGCAAAAACTCAAAATCTTTCCAAGAATATTTGTCTTATTTCTTGTGAAAAATGTCTAATTTCTAGTCAAAACTAATCTCTTTTCACTTAAAATAAGACTCATCACCTAAAAATTAACTTGTTTTTAGATAATTTTCACTTGTTTCAAACAATGAAATAAGTAGAAAAATCTGCCAGTGAAAGCAGGTCCTTTTTGTGCTTGTAATAAGAAAGAAAAACTTGCTCAGATTTTTCTACTTATTTCAAGTAAGAAAATGCTTGAAAGACGTAAAAAATAAAATAAAATAAAAAAGTGTCTAAAAACAAGCTACTTTTTATATGATTTTACGTATAATGAGATTTGTTTTGACTAGAAATAAGAAAAATATTCTTGGAAAGATTTTGAGTTTTTGCAGTGCACAAGCAGAAGTGTCTCTGACAAATGATGAGGCGGCGTCCCAGTAGCCATGGAGGCTTACTGCTGACCACAGTGGCCGGGGTGGGAGTCAGACCCAACTTCCTTTGCTGTGTGTCATCTCTATCTGTGTCTCTGTTAATGTCCCATGTGTGTGTCTCTTTCTCACTCACTGTAACTTTTAAAGGCAAAAACACCCTCTCTTTTTAATCGATGTACCAACACATGAATTTAATATTAACAAGATACATAAACCTAGTTGTTCGAGTTCAAATTATGCTTTCCACAGTTGTCTTCATGTCTTGAATGTACATTGCTTAAAAGTAAATGATCGCCTCATCAATGTAGAGTCAATTACTACATAATTACTATGCAATAATTACTATATAACAAGCCTGGCCTGGGAATGCCTCAAGATCCCCCAGTCAGAGCCGGCCAATGTAGCCAGAGGAAGGGAAGTCCAGGGCTCTCTGGTGGATCTGCAGCCCCAACTTAAAGGGATAGTAGCAAATTTTTAAAGTGGGGTTGTATGATCTACAAATAGCCCCTAAGTACTTTAATTGCAGTAGAAGACTCTCTACACTCCTCCCGTTAGCAACGCCAGCCCATAGCTCTGCCCAGAGATTTACAGCATACAGTGTTGTGAACAGACCCAAAGAAACGGCCTATTTTTGTGGCCTAAAAGAGGTTTTACCTGAAAAAAAAAAAACACAGTTCCATTGTTCGCTATAATATAATTTTAGGCCATGAAAATAGGCCGTTTCTTTGGGTCCATTCACAACAATGTATGTTGTAAATCTGTGGGCAGGGCTATGGGCTGGCGTTGCTAACGGGAGGAGTGCAGAGAGTCTTCTACTGCAATTAAAGTACTTAGGGGCTATTTGTAGATCACACAACCCCACTTAAAAAAAAATGCTACCATCTCTTTAAGATAAGCGGTTGAAGATGGATGGATGGATGGATGGATGGATGGATGGATGGATGGATGGATGGATGGATAGCCTGCTATATAATTGCACAGTATCATTCCGAGCACTAAAATATTTGCTTGCTGCTACATTATTTCAAATCCCATTTACAGGACGTTTACAGTGATGACTAACTCCAGCACCAGCAATAGCAGTCACAGGGTACAGGTTGTACAGTACTCTTGGACTTGTAGTCCTCATCCATCACCCTCCACCCCCTCACTCCCCCATTGGCTGCTGTTTGTTTAGAGTAAGGGGTCTTTAGGGGGGCAAGGGCACGACCCGAGCTTGTGCCAGCCCTGCATCGAAACCTAAGATCAGTAAAGCCCTGAGATTTGTCCTTACAACCTGAATATATTTTTTAGATAAAAGAGACAATGATGGTGGTTGAGCTACAGCGGAAACACACAAGGAAATAATATATCGTATATACAGTATATATAGCTTCTTTATGAAGTAAAGCGTTGTGCACACACTATAACAGACTAAATGAAAATGTCTCTGTGTGCTGGTCTGAAGTTTGAGGGTCTGGTGTTTCCCTGTTCCTTTGCTTTACACAATAAAATCACTATTTGTGTAAGAAACCTGAATTATGATTTCAAAAACAACATTAGGCAAGAGAGGCCAGTGGAAAGCTAAACCTGGACGAAAAGCTAAAATTACTAATTGGTTTACTGATCAGTTGTACTTTGTTCGATTGATTTGCAATTAATTCTGGTTTGCGGTGCATAAAAGACAGAGGCTGGCGCCAACCTTGAAGCTTGTGGATACCTTATACTCACTTAGAGGGTGAAGGGGGGAGAACATCAATACGTTGTTGTGAGTCTGCCCCGGGACTCGTGCTGATACTGTCTTCTTCATTTGTTGGGGCTGTGAGGCAGAGTGTATGGAACAATACATTTTCTGTCCATTTTAAAAGGGAAGTGATGGATGATTTATCCTCTTAAGTGCAGGTGGGTGGTGTGTAACCCTGATCTGCCAGTGCCATTAGTGTGATCTTGTGCTTTGGGATACGCAGCATGGAATTAATGTTTTATACTCCATAGGGATACATTATACAGAGCTGTGCAGTAAATATAGCTGCTCTTCCAATAATATGGCATATCAACTGTATAAATATGTTGGTGGCTAATAAATATCCTCTCCAGTGAGTATGAGGTGATTACATGAACTTCTCAGCTACTTCACTCATCCACACAACCGATGGGAATTTTCTATCTGCACAACAGAGATGGAATAACAGCTCACCGTGGTCACATATATACTGAACAGTATTGTTTTTTTTTCTCTCTCTCTCTCTCTTTAAGATATTCTTAATTTATGAGTTGGTTACAATAGCAAACTGGTTCAAACAAACACTAACTTAATCAGACAAACAACAAAAGCAGACTTTGTTGGTCTTTGTCACTGTATTACATGCAAACCCTCCTTATACTGTAATCATTGTTGATTGGGATGTTATATGAATTTAGGAAACACTTTACTGTTCTGATTGTGATACAGTACAGACTTCTGATTGGTTGTTTGAGAATATAAGAGGTGTAAATGTAGCGATCATCCACAATTAACTTTTTTCTCTTGAAAATGTTGCTGTATATAACCTGTTCAACAAGACTAGACTATGGTGGTTCTCTTGGTTTTATGTGGAAAAGAAGCTCAGTATTCCTCAGCATGACAGAGAATAACACATCAGAATATCCTAAGTCAAATATACACTATCTTCCCTACTGAGCTCACAGTGAAATGCTAAAAAACAAAGAATAACAGATATTTGTCCCATGAAAATGCAACAGATTATTGTGGCCACATTGAAGAAAAAAATACATCTGAAAATTCAACAAAAGTCATAATTACAAAAATTGAAAATATAAAATTTTGGGAGCGAGAGAAAAACATATTTCTTTTAGGAAATATTACAATCAACTAATCAAATGGGTGAAGGACAGTCAGTGCAGCCTGAGCTGCTTCTGACTGTTTGTTTGGCTAAAAACAGAAAAGACGCATTTCTTCACAATCTTTAAATGTCCTGATGATGGTGATGATGATGATGATCCAAAAGATGTGTACAGTATGTATGAAACCTGTGCTAATAACTTCACAAGAGGCTCCACTTTTTTTTCTCATTTTAAAGCCAGTTACCTGCTGCTCAAATACAACAATAACTTAAAGCAGAAGTAAGTGATATATTTGTGTTAATATAAGTCTTAAATAGTTATATCATCCGACAGCAATCACTTACATAGAGTGTTTGGACCGAAACACGGGTCTCTCAGTCCCTCTGCTCTGCTCTGAGCAGAAAACATTTATCGTATCCTACAGTTTTTATCCAATGAGGAGAGAGAACGGCATGCAGGGCTGTGTGTGCAGCCAAGGGACGCCGTGAATGTGGCGACGTAGGGACAAGGACTGTTATGGTGCGTTCAAGGAAACTCGTATTTTTCCGACCGTGAAGTCGTACCAGTTCGATCTGGTACGAGTTCACGGGTCGGAAGTTACGAGTGGCCGTTATAGTGATTTCACCGGTAATACAGGTCGGAAAAACACGAGTGGGTTGCCTGGAACGCTACAAAGTCGTAAGTTGTGACTTGAAGCTGTAATTTACGATTTCAAAAGCCTGCCTGGAACACAGCATTAGCCAAAACGACCGGACCACTTACTTCTGCTTTAACTATTTACTATTTTACGTAATATTAAGACTCTTTTCTTGTCCTAGCATGTACTGTTGTATTCTGCTAAAGCTCAAGTCTGTCACAAAAGGAATAAAAACTCTAATGCAGGTGAAATGGGCCACATCTCAGTCACTACTGCACTGGTTCAGTGAATTCATATTCCATTAGTATTTTTTCTCACCTTGTAATTGTATTTATCTTGTTTTAACATGTCTCTCTCAGGATGATGTTAGCACTTTGTGCAACACAGGATTTTATAATTTGATTACCTCAGGTTTGACACCACTGACTCATGACTTCAGCCAGATTTGAGTATTTTGACTTCAAGATTCAAAAAGAAGTTATAAGTTAAGCATGTGGTATAACAGTTTCCCATTTCAACTAACATGAACATCAGTTGTTACCACCAGGTCCCAACTCTTAATCCCCCACAACCCCCATTCTGTTCCCCTCAACTCAAACCCAGCCCCCAGGTTTTCTCCCCTGACGCGTACTTTGATGTCCACCTGAAACAAGATGGCAATCAGCTCCAGTGAAGTGGCCACGCGCTGCAGTCTGATAATGTTACAGCAGTGAAACTGTTTTTACTCTGAACCCTGGACTCAGTCAGTGGATCCTGACTGATACACACTTGTCAGAGGTTATTTGTCTTAACATGTGTTTATTAAATTAATTAATAATCAGAAATGTCTCGTGTTTTATGTTGATGAAGAACAGCAGGAGCCTAATATTATTGATATACAAATACTGAAGTATGTCAGTATAATCAGGAAAATGTATTAAAACTAAAGGAAACCAACCTTGAAAAGGTGTTACTATCAGGTCATAATCATTATTATTCATCATGTACCAGAAGGATTTAGCTGTTTGAGGTGGAGCTGATTAGGACAGGACTAATGATGTGGATTAATCTGATGATTATGTTTTATATTCCAATCAGTTGATTGTTTGGTTTGTTAGTGAAATGCCATCACAATTAGAGTCCAGAGACAACTTTTGGTGCTTTTGTACAACCAATAATCCAAACTGCAGCAAAATTAAAATAGCAGGAAGAATAACACGCTTATTCTAACAAATACATTTAGAAAACATTGATAATTTCAGTATATTGAATAAATGATTTCCTTGTTAATGTATTTTTTAAATTTGGTTATGACATGTGTAAGACTCAATACTCAAAGTACGAGATCTTGACTCAGGATTTGAGACTTGACTTGGATTTCCAGTTGTTGCTACTCGGATTTTTAATGTTGGGTTTCTGTCAATGAATCTCATAATCACAAATTAAAAAAAGAAGTTTCCCAGGAAGAAGGGTAGGTGCTCTTGAAAGTGTGATGGTGATTTTGATTGTGTTGATGCAAGAAGTGCTGAGTAGATTATGTTTACAACATAAACAGTAATAGTAACAGGAGTGATATGCAAACTATGCAAAAGATGTTTGTTGTTAAGTGCGTTAAGTGCGTGTATTTAGTTTAACAGTCTGTGTCGACAGAGTGTTGCACATTTCACTCATTTCACTGCAATGATCTTGTGTTGTATGTGACGAATAAATCATCTATCTACCTATCTATCTATCTATCTATCTATCTATCTATCTATCTATCTATCTATCTATCTATCTATCTATCTATCTATCTATCTATCTATCTATCTATCTATCTATCTATCTATCTATCTACTAGCAAAGTGAATGTAATTATGTAGGTTTGGCTCTCTGATATTATTTATGTAGATTGATGATGTGTCAGGCTGGTGTCCACCTGAAGGTGTTGATGGATGAACAGGATGTTCCCTTTAATTCGTCCTTTTTCCTCTCCTGTCTCTGCTCTGTCCTGATCACCTCCTATAGGAGGAGGAAGCAGAGATAAGGAAGTGAAGGGGAGAGAGAGAGTCTTGACCACAGATGCTCTCTGAGTCCAGACTGTTAGCTTTTTAGCGCTGGGTGTGTAGCGATCTTGTTACCCAACGTGCCGCCACCACGTTCAGAGACACACTAGAAGCTTCCCCGGGGAGGACAGCAGCTCCTCTGTCTCCAGCATGGCTGAGAGAAAGATCTGTCTGAGACGACACTGTGTCTGACCAACTGCAACCCCCCCGCACCCTCCAACCCCCCCACTCTGCGCCCCATCCTCCCACCCACCCACAGCTCACAACTCATAAGAACTTATACATCATCAGCATCAGCAGTGATCGGCAGCACAACTGTTCATGGCAGCAGTCAGAGGAGGTGCAGGCACATCTTGTCACACCTGGAGGAGGGGGAGGAAACATCTCAGTGCCCTGAAGAATTAAAACACTGTTCCATACCTTAAAGGGATAGTTCAACATTTTGGCAAATTGGCCCATTGCCATAATCGCTATAGCAGTAGGTTCGTTACCTTTAATTGTCGGTGCAAGTTTTTTTTAGAACGGCGGAGCGGAGCGGCAGGCTGCTCAGGGCTATGCTATGGAGGCTAATGGGATTTCTTCCCTCATTAAACTCATCAAATACACAACCCAACAACTCAAAATCGCTTCCATGGACAAGTTGTGAGCTGTACATTCACCACGCTATGAGATAATAACAGAACGTTACAAGACGGAGCCGTTTTAGATGTAAATTCATGCAAAACCGCTGAGGCCCGGCAGTTTTTCAGCAAGCAGACTCTGTATTTACCCTGTATTTACCTCGAAAACAGCTCAGTTTCGTAACGTTCCATTATTATCTCATAGCGTGGTGATTGTGCAGCTCACAACTTTCCAAGAAAGCGTTTTGGAGTTTGGGGATTTTGTATTTGATGAGTTTGATGAGGGAAACCAAGAAATTCCTTTAGCTTCCATAGCGTAGCTCTGAGCAGCCTGCCGCTCCGCTCCGCCGTTCTAAAAATAGTTTGCACCGACAATTAAAGGTAACGAACCTACTGCTATGACTATAGCGATTGTGGCAATGGGCCAATTTGCCAAAATGTTGAACTATCCCTTTAACAAATCACATCGAATTGCAAATCAAAATTGCAGCAAAGCCTCCTCATCACATTGGGTCCATATACATCAATGGGTTAGGGGGGCTACAGGATTCTGGCAGACTGGACTGGTACTAAACTATAGACTCACACTTGGTTTTAGGAGCATCCAACTGTTGGATCCATGAGGTTCACCAGAGCTGTTTTGGCCTGCTTACAGGGCACAAGATAGGGACCTTAGAGCCCTGAGGGGCACAAGTTTACAGCAGAAATGGTGCGAAAAGTAAGTTTCTATGCTGTGAAAACCAAAACATTACCCAGCCACCATGAACTGAATATATTTCAGATCCAAGGTGCCTCTTTCCTAGGGCCTCCAGAGTGTCTAGAAACGCCCTTGGCCGGGACACAGGTACCTGTATGTAAATTGTTTATGGTGAGTCCTTTTGTCTCTGTATAAATATATTGAATTTCTGTAAAGTAGGTACAGATTTATATAACACAGCCAAATGAGCAGCATAACAGAGGCTCGTTTTAGGAGGCGAACCTGAGGAAAGGTTTTCAGAAGAGTGGGACTGGTGTAGCGGATGTTATCTGGCCCTCTGCGTTGTGTGTTGGTACGGACTGCCCCAGGTGGGATTCGAACCCTGGTCTCCCGCACGACGATGCAAACCGTTGTGCCAAGAGGTCAATGATCGCATGGCAGTTGGGTTTGCACGTCCTTTATGGGTGAGTGAGTGCTCCCGGACCCTTCGTTACACTGGCAGTAGAAAGGAAATGGACTGGGCTGGACGGGCGCATGACATCTGTCCGACTACCCATTTCTCCGACCACCCATTTCTCCGACTCCGACCATACATTTCTTTATTTTTGCGTCATCAGTCCGACCTCCCACTTCTCCGACTTAAGTAGCCCTAACCCTTAACCTTACCCTAAACCTAACCTCAACACTGTAGAATGGGTAGTCGGAGAAATGAGCCGTCGGACTTGTGGGCAGTCGGACTGACGTATGCTCCCCGGGCTGGACTGGTTGGGCACTGGATCTCAGACTCAGAGGGACGATGTAGAGGTCAGGGAGGGGTTTGTTACACAAGACTGGACATAGATTATACACTGTGTAGAGAAGGCCATAGACATTAGTACCCTTTAAAGGACAATTCCACCTTTATCAATTAGACCAAGAAACAAATCCATGGCAGCATCACTGGAAAGATTTACTGTTGGTGACCCATCCTCTGACCCCTGACATGGAGGTCAAATATTTTTTCTGGCTCTTTAAATTTGCTCCTTACATAAATCGTGTCCTATCTGCTATTGATAGTTGTATTGATTTGTGTGTGTCAAATGACGACAAAGCTGAGGACTGAGGAGGTTAATCTAAAATCAAGAACTCATATGACACGGTGGTTAGTCAAACAAACTAAGCCTGAATGTAAAGATGTTCAGTCTGATATAGTGGCTATAGTTCAGTTGTTTAACAACAGATATTCAACTGTTAACATCTGTTTGAACAATCAAGTAAACACACACTGGTCAGTAATCCATACGTATTACCATGTTAGAGGTCTAATAATATAAAGTAAGGCTCTAGCTCCTTGGCAGTCCAATGGCGCATTTCCACTAGCACGGCTCGGCTCGGTACGGCTCGGCTCGGCGCGCTATTTGCGTGTTTCCACTAGCACGTAGTACCTGCAACCAGGTACAGTTTTGGTATCACCTCAGCCCTGGTTCCAAGCGAGCCGAAGCGTTACTAAAACGTGACGTCAGCCGACTGCCTTCCACTGATTGGCCGATGAGTGTCGTCACTGGAAGCGACGACCGACAACAGAAATGTTCCTGCTGAAGCTGTTATTACCAGAGAATTTCTAATATTTAGACTGGCTCTGTTATTACGTGACTTTATTAAGTTTTAATATTTTTTCATGCGAGAAAGTAACTGTTTAGATCCCCATGTGCGGTTAGTTTATCCAAACGACGGCTGTTTAGAAGTTTGCCACGATGTTTTTCGGAGAAGTTCAGCTCCAGGTCCGAGCAGCGACCGCGACACCACAGAGGCAGCAGCCCGGCTCCTGACGTGCTCCGCCGGCCAGCCTACCACCGTCACCCCGAGGAGAACAGACCGCTAATTAACTTCCCCGATGGCTTTTTAGAGGTTTACCACCGGCTGGTTAAACTCTTAAATGTTGGTCTCATTGATGAAATCTAACAATTGTGGCTGTAGCAGCAGTTTGTTTGTGGTTAGAAAGAAGAGCAGCACTGCCTTGGGGTCTGTACGCACAGAAAACACCACATTACATCAATAAATAAATGTTTTACAATGAACCAGGCCGATCTCAGAGCTGGCAAGACTCTCCGGTAAGGCATATTGAACGTTTAAATGCCGTTAACGGGACGAGAGCAGTCAAAACGGCGGTTTAAAGCTAGCTACAGCGAGGGTAGGTTCACTTCCTGTTTACAAAGTAAAAGCACCAGTTCTATCGTAATGGCTTTCCTTATGATAAAAGGCAACGGGTATTTTATTTTGTGAAAATAACCGGAAGTGCGTTGCTCACTACGGCTAGCTTTAGTAACGCCGACTTCGTTGAAACAAAATTGTAAACAGCTGGTATTTTGTCAGTTTTTCAACACGTTGGGGATCTAAACGACTACTTTCTCGCCTGAAAATGTTTCAAATGTTGCTAAAGTTATATATTTACAGAGTTTAGAGCGTTGCTCGGCGCCGTGACATCACGGCGGCACTAGTGATACTCAGTTGTAATGGAAACACAACCAAACCGAGCCGTGCCGTGCCGTGCCGAGCCGTATCGAGCCGAGCCGTGCTAGTGGAAATGCGCCACAATATTACCCAATCATCACAGCTTGAAACCATATTTTTTTCTATATACATATGAGGGATACATGGGAACATATTCCTTGTCACAGAGACTTGGAGGAATGTTTCTGTTGGAGGAAGTTGTGGGGCTCACAGGGACCGAGGACTGAAGCCTCCATGGCAGAGATGCTGTTGATTGTTTGACCTATGGGTATACACTCAGGAGCAGTTGACCAATGGTATTGACCAAGTAATCATTGTTATCATTATTATTTTTCAGCCATGTAGTTTCAATTAATTAATTGATTAAAAGAAATATAGCCTACCACTCAAATACCATATAATGATAAATTAATTCAAATATATGCAGCATGTTTTGTGCTGCATGTTGTCTGTTTGGTCATATTGGTCAATGTGTTCAGAAAATGAATGAATTCTAATGCTACATGTACATTTTCATCTGGAAATTCAAATATAGTTACAAATACATTCAGGGTAAACACTGAGAAAATCCTTGATGAAATTAATTAGACACAAAGATGTAAGAGAAACCCCACAAATATTGCATTATACATGATGAGAAACATTGGGTCTCTCCAGGCAAGTGTCAATTAGCTTTTGTTGTCTCTCTCCAGCGGTAAACCCTCGGCATATCCGGTTATTTCTGTCTTCTATTTTATGCATCTGTCCTGGCAGACACCAGCTTATTACAACTGATTTATTTGCTTCTGTGAAGGCCATTACGAAATGCTGCTCTATAAATAACAAAGCAGCAATCCATAGGCAGCTTCCACATGGCTTCAGAGTGTATGTAGCCATACAAAAGAGCCAACAGTTGCTAGGAGCACAAAAGCACCACAGCCATTAGGGCCTGATAGAGTTTTGCCTCCTGCCATCAGCACAAAACTATAATTTGACATTAATTGGGGGCCCTATTAAGGCCCTACAGTTTGTGTGTGTGTGTGTGTGTAGGGAGGGGAGGGGAGGGAAGGGGGGGAGGACTACCTAATACTTCATTGTGTGCTTATCTCAATTTGTGCTCATTCGTGTTTGTGTGCATAAATTGAAGGGTATCTTTGAATTTCACTCAAGATAAATCAATATGATAATTATATGCAAGGAAGAAAAGGTGCCTCAGTCTTAACGTATGTTGTTGTGGATCAAAGCTAAACTAACGCTGCTGCTTTCACCCATCATACACCTTTATTACAGAATGGCCTGACCTCAACAACAACATGTTAGACTCTACTTTAAATGTAGACAACTCAAAGGAAGCTAAAATAAATAAATAAATAAAAAAAAGATGTGACTTTTCATTCTGGGGCTGTGTCAGAAAATATATATCTTTGTTGGGAAAATGGCATTATTTTGTGTCACTGCACCTCATCCAATGGCATCTTGTATCCCTTTGAAGGAAGAGTAGCTTCAGATGCAGGAAAATGGAAAAATTGCAATACTTTTCTGTCATTTTGTCTGGCTATTTTGAGTCAAATTAGATCAAGGGGTGTTGCATCTGTCCCGTGTAACACAATGAGAGGTAGGCTGTTGGTTTGCTGGGAAAAGCAGAGGAACCTCTCCACAACATCAAAAAGGCGTGTGGTAAAGCTGCGCTCTCCCATTATTTATCAAGACATGCCAATATTTCTGATTACATTATGTGAGGCTAAAGCAGCTCCTCAGACAACAATGACAATGAGACATACAGACATATTTTTATTTAGTTAAGCTGCTGGTTAGTTTCATTTTTAGATATATATATATATATATATATATATATTTTTTTTTTTTTTTTTTTTTTTTTTTTTTTTTTAATGCTTTGCTCAGCTATCTAAGATATATGTGAAAATGGATGCTTCAATTTAGAGTCATTAAATTATGACAAAAAAGGGGGTTGAAGAATATAGTTATTTCTCGACTCTTTCTGTAGACAGTGCAATCCACACATATTCTATGAGAACAAGCAATTACATATAGAATATGTATCTCAGTGTCATCCATAAGGAGAAAAATCTTGGCTGTCAGATCCAGATCTCCATGCCAACGCACAGATGTATTTTCAAAGGAAAAAGACAACGCAGGACTGATTTGCATGAGTGAGGAGTTGCTCCAGGTCTGAAACGACTGGATATGATCCATGGTTCAGAGAAACAGGAAGTATATTCATCAGATACTTGAATTCTGGTGTTTCTGAATGGTTGAAATAACCATAGACTTTAAATAAAGATGGAACATATTCAACTAGAAACTGAACATTTCTGACCTGTTGACTTTAGACACAGTGTCCAATCTCTCATTCGGGCAACAATAGGATTGTAGTTTGGGTTGTTTCTTATAAGAGCTGTCAGATATTTATAATTACTTCATGCATGAACTCTTGTGTCTGTGACTTTATCAATTAATTGTAATTTTCACACTGTTTCAAACTGTTAAATTCTTCCACCACTGCACAACTGTTGAAACTGTTTTAACGCCTTTATCTATCTAACAAACAAGGAAATTTGCCCACCCCACCCAAGACCTTTTATACATTGATCACTATCCAGTAACAATTGATCAGAATATTGTTAACGACTCACATGGGACCTCAACAACAATGGGACCTGCCTCACAAGAGATAAATTCCCAGAACATCATAAAGAACCTCACATATTCAGAATATCACGGTGATCACAGACATCTTTTCTCTGCGATATGCAGATGACACCCAATAATATGTGCCAGAAAAGCTGGCAACAGAATGACACCAAATGTGTGGTAATTATAATCTTCTGTGACCATTGATGATCTCTCCTTTAGTCAGGAAACTATAGACAGTCCAATCATGTCCATAAAGAATCTCAGGAGCTAAGTGACTGATTTTTGATTTGTTCTCTGGTGCTCAGGTGACCAAAAGTGATGTAGATCCAGTTGGACCGCTAGCCCAGGTCAGGTGATTTCTCTCCTCTGTGGTCTTAGGAAAGACAATCCAACGTACTTTATTCAGGTATCGGTAGCTAGATGAAACATCAACAGACTGCCACTGATTCAAAACATTGGTGCCAAGCTGTCCATATGTACTTAGAGAAGCAACAACATTACACTCGATCCTCGCTGCTTTTAAATGTTGTTTTGTGAGTTTATAGAACTAATTGGAAGATTTTACCGTTTGCTTTTAAGCATCTTGCTAACATGTGCAATCTGCTGATTTGATCACCACTTCTGATCCTCTGGAAGGGTCAACCAGTCCTCCAACCTGAATAGTATTCAGATATGGCCAATACAAGTGTCTCCTGATATAGCAACCTGTGGCAGAAAGCGTACCAAACTTCCATTGTCTTGGTTACAGCATGTGCCCTGGTTACTATATGATAACAATATGGTTTGGAAAAGACCATGATTTGGGTTTATATAGGTACTTCCTCAACATTAGACAATCTTTGTTGTGTGATGGTTACGATATTAATAATGTGGCTAATTTTGTC
Source organism: Trachurus japonicus (assembly GCF_045865225.1). NCBI lineage: Eukaryota > Metazoa > Chordata > Actinopteri > Carangiformes > Carangidae > Trachurus > Trachurus japonicus. Next base: position 15,004,372 of record NC_140915.1, on the reverse strand, counting down.
AAACTCTCCTGTCATGTCTCCTTGTCATGTCTCCTTGTTTTTAAACCGTACCAAATTTGATCTTTGAATATGTTGGGTGAGGTTTTCATATAAGCCCTCTTGGGTTTCATACCTCCCCTTTGCACATCCCAGTAATGTCGATTGTTCATGTTGTTTATTTATATGATATTGTTTGTGCTAAATAAAAAAATTTAAAAAATTAAAAAATAAATAATTACTATGCCTAGTAGATGTCATCTAGCAACAAAATGTAAGAAGTCATAAAAACCTACTGCACAGCCGACATATGGGTTCATTTTTTGGCAGGACAGTTTCAACAGGGTCCTAATTCCCAACTTGTCACCAAAGGTGACCAGGCCCTCGCCAACTGAGCCCCTCAGCAACCAAACTCAGTCTGTCTTTCATCTTTCCTCTTTAATCAGATGTCTTGTGCTCAACTACTGGTATTGATTGAGATCTTGAGATTATTTTTTATCTTGCCTGTATCTTAAGATCTTGCTTCTTAGTTTCCATTGAAAGTGCCATTGTGTCTTTGCAGCCTTGGTCTTGAACGTTTCAATATAGATGGTTTATTATTATTTTACAGATATTATTACTACTATCAAGCAGACACTGACCTACCTTAACATTCAATTTAGTCATGTATGTGTCCATTTATGGCCTGAAATTTACACTTAAGCGAACTTGTCCCCACAATACAATTGTACTAAACAGATTCCTCTTCCTCTTCTTTCTTCTTCGTCTTTTTCTTCTTTGGTGCAGCTTGAAATTCCTTTTCTAAATCACATTAGCTCCTGTGTCATTGTTGTGTCCTCTGCTCTGCCCTCATGAGCCACACTCAGTTAGTATCAACACACTGATGAATCTGTACCATGGCATGTTGAAAAAATGTCATTCTCAAGGCCACTTACTTTTAATCATCCTCATATTAGAAACATGTTTTGCCCAGTGCCATGGCAGCAGCAGCGACTGAACCACCTGATAGGAAAACAGAACACACTACAGGGCTGCTAGGGCTGCAGGTTTACTGTAATGACAGCAGATTTAACAAGCAGGCTTTGTTTTTGTCATACAAACTTAAAAAATATACAGTATATATCACAATCTATAACCAGACTCCTTTTTCCTGGTCGCTTTGTGTTCATAACACATCAGTTAGTATTTTATTTGTTTTTTCATTCATTAAAATAACGCATGCCAAGCTAAATTAAGAGTATATTATTCACTTTATTTATTATTTATTTAACAATAATAGCTTATCATTTTACATGACAATACAGTATGCAAGTTGGATAAGTACCTGTAGTGTAGGTAGGGACTTAATGAAAATCTGCTCCACCTGAGCAGTTACTGTAACTACTGTATATCAGTACTAGTCACCTTTAACACAGTCCAGTGTTGTATAATTATTATATTAAACAACTGCAACAAAACGTCTTTATGACCTTGAGTTCAAAAAACAATCTCAAAACTCCCCCAAAGTCAAACTGTTTCACCTTTTCAAACCATCACATTAGAAAAAAACCCCAAAAGAAATAAAAAATCATTACAGGTATTGCAACATTAATCCGTTACAAGCTGGTTCAGGACAATGGAGAAACCTGTAAGACTCAGGATTGAAATAATGACTCCAGGTGAGCAGCAGATGCTGTGTAATGTTGGCGTAAGACTGCCCTCTACTGTAGCCACACCATCTGACTGACACTGAGTAACTCTCTGGGAGGCTGTGACCATTATTGTGTTGTTTGACATGTGTTGTTAATGGGATGTTTTAGTCATAAACACGAGATATGAGCAATGTCCATTACTGACAATCTTGAAATCTGTGTTATGTTAAACCTGCTTTACTCTGGCTGTTTAAAAATAAAAGCCTGCGAAACACCAAGATGAGACACCAGCACTTGTTGATGACAGCAAATAAAAGATTTTAATCTTACATGCAAACAAATGGAACAGTGTGAAATTAACTATAACCAGATACTGGAATAAGACTTGATGTATACCGGTGAAATTTTAACTATGATAATCTAAATCTATGAGGGCTGATGTAAAATACGTCTCATATTAAAAAGGTTGTCAGGTTGCACAAATTAGATTTATTATATTCAGATATCAAAATCTATGAAAAATTCATGCACAGTCAATCATGCCTGAATTTGCAATCAATCCCTGTTCTTTATCTATACAACTACGTAGTCTAAAGATGCAGTCAGAGATACAAGTTTCAGAGTAAAACTTGCTTTTCTAACCAATCAGAGATGACCAAAGTCAGAGGGCAGGAGTACATGATTTTAATTCAATATGTTGGTGGTCCTGATGACCAGTCTATGAGAGTTGAAGACATTGCTTTTGGTTCTCTTTGATAGGTGGTAACATTAGCTTTGCCAATAGGTCAGTAGTGTTTGACCTAACAGACTTATTAGAGGTATATGTCTTTAATGCCTGCCTTTGCATTGGTCATATTTGTTAGTACAAAGCCTTGTTACTGATGACTTCTCTCTCTTTCTCCCTCCCTCTCTCCTACTGTGTCTGCTCAGTGTGTCTAATAACATGTAATGAAAGTAGTTTCCACTCCATTGTATTTTATTGGAAGCGCTCCCCCGCTGCCCTGCAGTTCCTAAGCAGCCAGGAAACCAGAGCATCAGTCAGTCAGTGAGGGACTTGTGTGATTATGGTGATGGCCCTGCTGTTGTGGTCTAGCCAAAAAAAAAACTGATTCAACAGCCCTGAGTCCTAAGGTTAATTCTTGATAAATGCAACTATGACAAAGTTCTTTATGTATATGACAACTCAGTCGTCTCCTTGACAGTATTGAACAACTTCCAGGTTTGTGCTCAAAAGGTGCAGGGCCCTGTGTGTCTGTCAAGAAGACGCCACAACAGTCAAACGGAGGTCGTTGTCTGTGAAGGATTTTTGCTCCCTGCCCGCCAACTAACAACCCTGACCAGGGCCGTTGTATAGGGGAGAAAGGTGATGATAATTCTATCAATCAATCAATCATCTTTATTCACATATATATAGAAAAGGTATTAAAATCATTAAAATATTTGTAATTTCATATGTGAAATGGGACACCCTGAGAAGCTCAAGAGCTTTTAAAAGGGGCCCAGACACAAAAAATGACAGGAAGACATACAGTACACAAGAAGAACACATACATACATACATACATACATACATACATACATACATAGACATATACATAGCCACATATTTTGCATGAAATGAACCCTTTTCTAGGGGCCCAGCGCCCAGTAGGGCCCACAAAAAAACCCAGTAGTCTAATCTTTGTATGACTGATTTATTCTGCATAATATCCTGACTAATAGCTACTCATAGTAATGCTGCATTCACATCAAAACAAAGTAGGCTAAATAAAAAATGATAATAGTACGTAGTCTCAGAAAAAAAACTGGAAAAGTTAGGGGGCAGGGCCCACTTTAGTATTTTTTAAGGGGGCCCAGAATTCCTAGCAACGGCCCTGACCCTGACAACACACAACTTTTCTCACAAAGACTTGACTTTTCAAGGCTTCATTAATCAATTGTGACATTAGCTGTGGCGAAACCCAATACTTACATTTAAAAATGTGATTCTCAGGCTGTCTTAAAGCAGAAGTAAGCGATCCGGTCGTTCTCGTCAGCCGATGGAGTTAGCAGCCCCCGCCCTCGTCATGGATCTATTGGTCCTCGTCCCTACGTCACCACATTCACGCGCATCCCTTGGCTGCACACACAGCCCTTCATGCCGTTCTCTCTCCTCATTGGATAAAGGTTGTAGGATACAAGGAAGTATACAAGAAGTTTTCTCCTCGGTTTACAGCAGAGCAGAGTGACTGACAGACCCGTGTTTCAGACCAAACACTCTATGTAAGTGATTGCTGTCTGAAGATATAACTATTTAAGACTTATATTAACACAAATATTCCGCTTACTTCTGCTTTAACTCTTCTCTCTGGCGTTGTTTGCTTTTATTACCAACTCATGTGATTCATCTTCATATCATTTGGTTTTTCCCAGGTAAGATTGAACCCGCTGAGCTAAATTTTGTTTGAATTCAAAAACAGTAAAATTTTGATTTAAAAGTACATGGCAATTGTATCAGTTCAATTCCAGTGACACTCTTATTGTGATAGTGGAAGGAATATAAGAGCTAGATGCTATTCCTCTGTCTTCAGTGGCAGTGCAGTCTTCTCAACCACAATAACACTTATGCATAAGATGACCACTGAATATTAAATGCAAATACACTTCCTGCAATTGCGGTCAAAGGGCTGGGTAATTGACCAGCCAGCTAATTGATATTCAGAAGTGAAGCCTCATCGGCAGCCGATTGACATTCATTCTCTGCTGCTTGAGAACCAGCGCAGAGCAAACAAAGCCACTGTAAGGCTGCTACATCCCTACGAGCTTCTTGAATAGCCTCATGTCCCGTATACTCTCACTTCTTCTTTTTTTCCCCCCTTAAGATGTCTTTTAATGTATAAGAGCGAGGTTTTCTACAAAAAAAGATCCAAAGGAGCACCTGCGTTTGATTTCTGGGCACGCAATTTCCCTCATTAGCCGTATATTCAATTAGGCTGCGTGGCCCCTGTATTGTCGGGCTGAGATGTGGGTCAAACACTCAGGTCACTTTGAAGAGATTGAGTGCTCCATCCTTGGCCTTCTGTTTGATACCAGACAACTAGCTGAAGATTACCATCAAACACTTGTGACTGATCTCGAACTAAATGAGTGACAATGACTTTCTGATTAAATGTTCCTCATCCTCTGGTCATGCTGACCTCATCTACTCGTCCTCATTGTGCCAGATGTACCAGTCTGCATCTCAATGTTGCTCAAGATACCGTATGAGGAATGAACATCAGGCTGGCTGAGAGAACATCCTGTCAGTAAAGTTCAAGACATCTTCATCAGCTGAGAGGCTCAAGAGTCTCATCAGAGCAGGGACAAAATCAAAAGCATGAAACGCTGATGAAAGCAAGTCAGAAGATTACAGGGAGATCAAAAGAGACTGCATTAGCTTAACAGTGTCCTTACTCTTAATGTTAGTGTGGACTGAACAGCAGCAACAGGTTAAAGCTGCCACTCTGCAGCACAGTATATGAATACAGACCCTTTTATTCAAATCGCCTTCGGTGAGCTCCATTGTACTTTGTAGAAAGTAAAATAAAAAGCAGTATTACTTTCAATCATATTGCACTGTTGTTGTTTTTTTCTTGTTCCATTTTTTTTAGGTTAAACCATAATCTAAATGCAGTTGAACGTATTCTTTGCAATGTGACCCACAGGTTTCTGAAGCATGATGTGGGAGCTCAGAGCAACCTGATTACAGTAACTGCTGACATCTTGGCAATGCTCTGTCCTCCTCAAACACTTGACTGTGTTCATAAGATTGACATAACACTGTCATAACCATGACATGACGCCTGTCATAAACTTATGACAGTTGTCGTTAAGTGTCATTTAGTAAGTTATGTCACTTTTGATGCAAAATTGACATTGTTTGAGATGTCCTTGTTATGACAACTTGAGATAAAGACAACATAACCTGTCATAGCAGACCTAATTGCCAAACTTTAAAAAATTATGTCAAGTTGTCATAACAAGGATATCTCAAACAATGTCAACTTTGCATCAAAACTGACATAACTTACAGAATGACACTTAACGACAAGCATTCATTAATGTTTATGACAGGTGTCATGTCATGGTTATGACAGTGTTATGTCAGGTTTATGAACACGTATTCAAGTAAAGTGTTACTCAACCCTCTCTCCCACTTCACCAAACAAAATAAAGTCAAGTTTTATTTTGAGATATGTAGTAAAAGATTGGATGGGAGACCTAGTTGCTAAGGGTAGAGCCCTTTTGTTATGCACCTTAACTACTCCACTATCAGGTCACCAAACACCCTTGATGAAATAAGGATATGTGATGTTAAATGAGGTAAATAAGGCACTATTGTGTCCAATAAATACCTTTACAGATACATGATTGGACAAAACCAGAAAGAAAACCAATTAGCACAGGGTGAGAAAAGAAGGGGACAGGACAGTCCACTCTGGATCTCCAATACCAGGACAATCATTTTCATGTAAAGATAACTTATTGTGGGTAAAATTTTAATGGGCTGTACCAACTCAACAACTTTGTTATAATATATATTATCATTTTATCAAATTTAAGAAATGAAAAATCGCATTAAATGCAGTAATACACATGTTGCTGGTCATAAGTGTGGAAAAACTGTGGTTATAGTTCATTGTTGCAATAATAATTGGATAAATAATGATCACAAAATGAATATAATGTAATATGTTGTGGGTTTTACTGCTGTGGTTCAGTCTTGGTAAAAAGCGGAGGCAAAAAAGAAGATGAAGGGGGTAAATTTGAGAGAGAAAAAAGGAAATAAAAAACAAGCAAATCTTTGAAAGACCCCAAAACAGAACAAACAGTGATCTATACCCCCAAACTACATGAGAATAATCCTTGCGGCCTCCACGTTCGCACGAGAGAATAAAGCCAAGCTCATGTGGAGATGCACTTATTTGCAACACTATATTGGTGAAATGAACCTTTATTAAATGGCAATATTCTCCATATACCACCTGCTAGTCTCATAATGAGAAAGGATTCAAATTAGGCAGAGGCGCTCCTCTCTTCAATGGCAGCCTGTTTCTTTTCATCAGTGAGCGCTTCAATAGAATGAAATGATGGAGCAGAGAGGAGGAGAGAAGGGAATATAATGTACAGCACAAAGCAACCATTTTTCAGTGTCAGCTCTTAACAAGGTGGAATTTTCTGAAGCAATAAGCACGTTAAATACAGAAGAGTCGTCCTGTTGTGTTTTCAAAAGAGGAATAAGAGACACCGGTCGACCACAAGACAAAGTCAGAGGCTGTGAAATGACTGCATATTAATGTCTACATCAGAGCTGTGCGAGATGTAATTATATTAGTAATCAAATATGTAGTGCGAGACACACTACATATGAACACGCGCAGTAAATGAGAGACAAATTTTGTCCTAATAAACAGAGAGGTGCTGTTAATGCCCTGCCCCCCCTCTGCATGAGGTCACAGAGATTTAACAGTTGGTGGAGAAAAAAAAAAAAAAAGGGCTCAGTAAAAACCAATTCCTGAAGTGAGGGTCCATCTTCATATTAACAAACTGCAGGAAGTCAAATCCAGCAGATTTCAACCAATCAGGTTTTATTTCTAATATCCACAAAGACCTGAATCAACATGACGAGTGCGGTCACAATCATTTTAAGTATATGAAGCAACAATCTGACACAGATCATTAAGATATGAGGACAATAATCTGAGCAGTCCTCACACACATTAAATATATCATCTATAGACAGTCACATTACTCTCCTTTCTCTTTGGAATAATACATTTTTATGTCAGTTTGTCTGAAGTTACATGCACATACAAGAAAAGAACAATAAAATTATGAATCTACTGATTTACCACTGTCAAACTCTCTGTTTGTCCAGCTCCTCCACCATCGGACATTTGACATAAGGCAAGTTGTGTTCATATCCAGTCTTGAAATGATACTTTATATATCCGAGTTTGTGGACATTTGAGCATGTTTTAGTTTACTAACACAACACAACAAACGCCTTAGAGCTGTAGTCTGACACAGGGCACCTCCATAACACTGGGAATTAGCTCATATGCAAATTGCATGAAATACTACCTCCAACCCGCCCACCAAACGTCCGCACGGTCAACACCCTGATGCTCCTATACGATTTATGTCAGATCCACAACAGACAGACAGAAAGAAAGAAAAAAAGGAGGGGATAAAAATAGAAAAGTGATAAAAATAGACTCAATCAAATATCTTGTCAAATGAGGTAAAGATGTGTGAAAGGAAAGTGAAGGCATCGAGCTATTAGCATCAACTCACATAGGAAAAACACTGTAGCTTATGCTCTAGTAAAACATACATCATTTTACACTTTTCCACAAATGATAAAATTGTATAGAGTCCTTCTCCCTTACACACACACATTTATAATTACATTTGCACCAGACACACCTCCACTCACTCACTCACTCACAGGACTGTGCCCACTTCCTGTTACATACATTGCCATGTGCTACAGGTCCTTCTGACAGTTATATGTTGCTCACCGTGACATCTCATTTATCCTATATGTAATCGCAATTCCCCCTTTACACACCCTCCCCTCCTCCTCCTCCTCTCCTCCTCTCCCCCTCTCCCCCTCCCCTCCCCCACTTCTTCTTTCCACTGGCATCCCTCCATCTCTCTAATCCTTCCAGTCCTGTCATGTCAGATCTTGGTGGACGCCATGGGTCAGTGCTTCACTTTCTGAAGAGACTCCGGCGTTCACAGAAAGGAGCGGGGAGTGGGAATTTACATCTCATGGCAGAGTTTTCCCCTCCATTTGTTATAATGTCAGGTCACTGCACTGCTCGGCTGGCAGAGAGGGAAAGATAATGGCTCCAGCACACTCCCTCCCGATTTATTACACACTCACTGCTTCTGACCTTGTCTGCAGCTTTGGGGTGCACTCAGATTTTTTTTTGTCAGCCTAGCTGCACTACTTTAAGTTGCCACATAGCCACTATGATGATGGTGACGGCTGCTTTCTGAGACCCAGACCGCCTCTGTCACTGCTTGGCACCGGAGTGGTTTTAATTCAGCCTGCTGATGTTATTTCAGTGGGTGGAGCTGCTGGATGTTTAGCTGTAACAAGACCAATAGGTTTAACTTGACAGGACTGGTGGCTTTTCATTTATACATCACAGTCACAGTACTGGTTTGGTGACAGCATGATCTGTGTGTTATGTTCAGTGGAAACATTTTTGTTGATGACAAAACTTCTTCAAAATTGACACAAACATTGTATTGTATTTGTATTGTATTTTATTAGCACATAAAAGATATATAAAACAGCATATTAAAAAAGTGGAACAACAACAACAAAAAAGACATACAAAGTATACAGTAGATAAAGCAAATGTGCCGGAGAAACCAAAAAAAAACCCTAAGGGCTTGTCAAGTGGTCCTCCAAAAGACAAACATTCAACATAAATTTAATTTACAGAATGAAAAAACAACATAAAACAATTAAAAAGAGAGAAAAAGAGAGAAAATCAATATTGTGTGAAAATTCAAGATAAACATTCAACATACATTTGTTGAGATAAGCATTAAAGAGATAAACATTCAACTTGACTCAAGGACAAGCTGATTTAATTTTGGTGGTCCAAGGTCAAAAGTCAAGGTCTCAGTGACCATTACTCAAGGCTTATCTTTTATATATATTAAAAGCACATAGGATGCTCTGGTGGGTGAGTGGTTTCTTTCCTGTCATATCTCCACTGTCCTATCAAATAAAGTTAAAATTGCCAAAAAAAAAAAAAAAAAAGTAACTTTGAAATATATACTGTATATAAAATTCTTATTGTTAAAGCAGAAGTAAGTGATATATTTGTGTTAATATAAGTCTTAAATAGTTATATCTTCCGACAGCAATCACTTACATAGAGTGTTTGGACTGAACTCTGAGCCCAGGAAAAAACATTTATCGTATCCTACAGTTTTTATCCAATGAGGAGAGAGAACGGCATGCAGGGCTGTGTGTGCAGCCAAGGGTGGCCGTTATAGTGACTTTCACCGGTAAAACAGGTCGGAAAAACACGAGTGGGTTGCCTGGAACGCTACAAAGTCGTAAGTTGTGACTTGAAGCTGTAAGCTGCTTTAATATTTAAACTGTCTGACTGAATCATTTAAAGATAATGATGACTTGTGACAAATAATTCATAATATTTACTAAACAGAGGAAATCAAATATTACAACTAACCATAACCCTTGGAACAGTTACAACACAGATCAGAGACAGTTGCAACAAATGAGAAATACGTTTGTAGTAGTTTGAATTACTTTTTCAAACTAGGTTTTTTTTTTTTTTTTTTAGCTGTTTATTCTCTTCATTTTGGTTTGCAAAGTGATGTTTTGAAAGTAGCTTCTGCAACAACACATCTCCTTGAAGTCAGAGGTACAGACACATAGTTCACATTTCCTGGTCTCTGTGTTGGTGTGTTGTCATTTCCTTTTCATCCTGTAATCTTAACTTTTTGACACCTCTATTAGTGCTGGTTACTTCTAAACTACTACTGCTACTACTAAGGAAAATTACAAAAGTTTTAAGTATGTTAATTGACAATACCCCTAAAGGGAAAACAACAAGGCATCATGGGGGAAAGATCCAAGCGGAGGGTCTGTCCGCGTCTCATCACCGGTTGTAGATGAAGACAGGCCGTTTGGTTTTCTCCGTCAGGGACGAAGCTGCTGCTGTTCAGGAAATTATCTGGTCCCTTTGATTCCAATCAGTCCCCTGTGTTTACTTTGTTCCTCCTAAATGAGTGTGAGAGTGGTGAGTGGAGAGAGGACCCCCCCATCCCACCCACCCACCCACACACACACACACACACACACACACACCCCAAGTGGGTCCACGAGATTAATGACCTGGAAACGTCTTATCTTTTCATCTGATTAAATAAAACTGAATGGATTTTTACATTTTATAATAAAGTGACTCCACAGGGCTGAGAGGACATTGTGACATGCTTGAGAAGCTCTGTGCGCGCGTGTGTGTGTGTGTGTGTGTGCGCTTTGCATGCATGTGTACACCCATGAGTGCATGAATGACTGCATGTATTCTCATGTATTGGTGAAGGGCGTATGCAGAGGTGTGTGTTTATGTGAGTGTGTGTGTGTGTGTGTGTGGATGAAAGTCTGAAAGTGCTTCGGGCTGCTGGTGTTGTGAAGCAGAAAACAACAGTTTGTCATCTCTCAGTGACACTACCTGCCACAACCATTTGAATGCCAAACGAGCCCTGCTGGCAGCATGACCAAACTTTCTTTTCAATTTCCTCACAGTCTAATTGGGCACTGGAGCGTTCTTGTGTGACACTCCATCTTCAGATAGTGTGTGTATGTATGTGTGTGTGTGTGTGTGTGTGTGCTTACATAAGGATGTCCGAATACTTTGTCGTTCATTATGGCGATGTTCCAAAGTGACAGCACACACACTGGTGCTGTGTGTTTGTTCATAATGAAATGAAAATCTGGCTCCTGTCATGTTTCTTTATAACAAAGCCTGTAGTTTATTTACTGCTGTAAACATGATCACAGAGGGTAAAGCAGAGATTATTCAACGGACAAACCTCCAAGCAGGTGGTGAACCATTTCCTGCAAAGCTTTTACAATCTCTAAAGCGAAAGTGAGGAAAGAAGCAGATGTACAGATGTGTCTGTCTTTTGTTTGATCACCACGGTTCTGGGTAAAGTAGTTAGAAGATATGGTTTTATTTCTTATACAATGAGGAAATTAAGACGAAGACATGAACAGGATACTGACTGATACTCACATCATAATGTTCACCTGTTCTGTGTTAAAACATGAAGGATGCTCAGTATGGAGACGATCCTGAAGGACTATTTGCAAGAAAGAAAGAAGTTTCAGTGAGTCAGGAGGATCCAATAAAATCTGTTGATGCTAGGGTTGAATAATTCATCAAAATGATAAGTCGAATGTGCACCTAACCACAAAAGTGATTATTTCACAGGAATCCACACAGAAATTAATCATTGGATCTGCCTTGTTACCAGAGAAACGTTTGTCATCATGGAATCACTCATTCATCTCTATTCTTTGTTGTGGGATTAAACTTGTAGGTGTTGGTTTCTAACAGGAATATTTGTGATTTTAAGAACCAAAAACCATTTCAATATTGACATTAACGCCTATCAATATCTCCTCTTTTTGTTGTGACATCATAAAGGTTCTGACTGCAGATTATAAGGCTCAGTTTCTGGATACAGGCTGTGTGTGCATTTCCCTTCGGACTGAGGCTTTGATACTTTCACAGTATTGATAAAGACCCTAAGCCTGATATATGACCAAACTACACATGGACCATCTTATGGGCCTTTAAAACCATGATCAGAAACATTTTTTCATCACATGTCATCAGTTTGGAAAAACATAAGAAAAAAGATGAACAAAACATGAATAAAGTCATTCATGTTCATGTGATTTCAGGTTTTCACAGCTGATTTCACCAAATAAAGTGACCAGAACATTACAGTATGGAACAGAAGTGAACGGAGCTGTCACCCTGCTCGCAGCGGGAGAGCGACACACCACTCCAAGATTACAGTGCACTGCTGAGATGGTGTCGCCTCGGCCACGCCTTCTCCCGCTCCTCCCCTCCCTCATCTCCTCCCGGGGAGTCCGACGTGAAGTCAGAGATATCAGGCGGGTGAATAGTCAGAACAAACACCAGACGTTCTGTAAAAAAGTCAAACCCAGTAAAACTTTAGGGATCAAGTATCCAGATTTACAATATTATGTCACAGTTTTCGATAGGTGACAGTAAAGTCAAGAGATCATGTTTCTGTCATGCAAACTGTGCATAGTATAATAATGAGCTTATCACAGTCATTTATTGTAAAACACAATGTGGGGTTTTTATCTGTGTAGAAAAATAGTGATCGTGAAGCTTCAGTCTTATTTATAGTAAATCTTGAACGTATGTGTCATCAAAACGACCTCTTTGACATGCAGTATTTATTTTGAAGGAGGTTTGGAGGTTGGATGAATGGATTTCTCTGGTGTTACCACAAAAAACACCTCTATACAATTTCTTTTCAATTAAATACTCTTATCAATTTATTTTATTTTTTTTGAGAGAGTGTGTGGGTCACCCCTTCTAAATATGACCTTACCTTTAAAATTACCAGGGTGGACGGGGTGGGGTGGGTGGGTGGGGGGATTGTTCATTCATGTTCATTTATGTTCTTTGAATGTAAAAAAAAAAAAAAAAAAGAAAGAAATAATACTATTTGTATGTACCTATGCATTTTATGTCTGACAATTGATAAATAAAAGTTATTTTTTTAAAAATCTAGAAAAAACCTCTATACAAACAACGTTATATGCTGATGACCTGTAGTCACGCTATCTATTGATTGATTACTTGATTTCTTACAATTTTATACACCTGCAGCCTTTGAATTTCCTTGTCCTTCCCTTTAGCCTCAGCATATTCATGTGGAAAAATGGAGCACAGAGTGACAAGTTTGTTCTCAATCTTTGTGGAAGAGAAGGTCTCTACCTTTTCCAGCACCTCCAGTGCAGGAATAACTACCAACCTTCCTGGGAGCATCGATCAAACACTGTGCATCACTGCACTTTGAGAAGAAGGTCTCTCCTCATCAACATCAAACCTATTTGAGCAGAAAAACTGCAGTGTCCAAATGATGTTTACACTTCTGCTCTGATGTCCCTACTTAGTGATATAGCTGCTCTATCCACTGTATTTCCTTCACCCAGCCTGCACAGGAAAGATTAATGATTCTGTGCTGCCAGAGCCCAATAACATTATGTGACATTTACAGAAGGCTAAAAAGCAAAGGCTTAAACACAGCAATTTTCAAAGGTCAGCCATTTGTGAGTTTAGAGGGAACACAGCTCGGCGAAGAAAGAAAAATCTCCATTTTCAAAGGCTCACTGTTACGTCTTCATCTGTCAGCGTGCAGCTCTGCTAATCTCTAGATCCTCTGGCCGTCACTTTGTTCACTCATTCGATTCGAGCTGTAGATCATTAAGAGCTCATACCAACTTCATTTCATACGGTAATTAATGATATATACTTTAAGGATATTGTAATTCATAACAAAGAGAAACACTAATTTAGTTTCCATTTCTTCTCATTGTGCCAGTTTGGTCTCATCATGGAGCTGCATGCACCAACATCGATCCATATTCATAGATGTATAATTATTATCCATTAGGCACAGCTCAACTTTTGCTCACTCTGGGATGTGAAATGAAATATAGATGTAAGATTAACATAGATGAAATACCCAAACTAAAGTGTGTTTGTGTGCATATAGCAATACTAAATTGTTTATTAAAATGAAGGTGTACATGAATTCTACATCTAATCGTACCTTAATGATATACCACATTCATGCATACTCATTCAGACTTTGATCCAACGTGGATCAACACTAAAGCTTCAGTACATTATGAGACTTAGGCAAATCTGACTGTCCTTCCCAGACACAAAGCGTGAGACTCTCCGACACCTTCAGTGCATATTTCTTGACATGTTTTTTTGCATGTTTCATCATATTTGAACAGGTAACGTTGTGCAATGGGACTGAAGGTGCTGTGCAACCTCATGGCTTAATGGCATCCTGACAAACATCTGCTCGTCCTCTCTCAAATATTTGTTCACTCTCACTTATCTGCCATGATGTCCCCGTATCGCTACACAAACAGCTTGTATAAACACCTTCAGCATGACCCACGGGCTGACCACACCACTGAGGATGAGCTGTTCCACTGTGTCCACTCTTAATGGAAGCGGGACGTTTAACAGGTCAGAGAGCAGCGTGGGTTCGTGACAGCTGCTCCGACTGGATGTCTGGATGAATCCCTGAACGGACACAAGGCTCAGGCTGCAATTTATTCACACCTATAGTCAAGGTGTGGATAAGCGCTGCAGCTAGGGTGACCAGGTTTTCATCCCTTCCCTATACGTCATGTATATTGAGACAATGTCCGGCATTTTGATTAGCTTTTCAAACAAGCTCTACATAGTTTTCAAAAGACAACACTGCAAGACTGACTGCTTTTATAACAATTATTGTGTTTTGCATATTCTGTGCTATCAAACTGTTTTCTTGTCTGTAACAACATCTATTGCACGTCTGCCCGTCCTAGGTGAGGGATCCCTCCTCTGTTGCTCACCCTGAGGTTTCTCCAATTTTTCCCTGTTAAAGGGTTTTTCCATGGAGTTTTTCCTCAGGGGATGTGAGGGTCTAAGGGCAGAGGATGTTGTTATGGTGCCATGTGAAGCCCTTTGAGACAAACTGTTTGTAAAAACAGGCTATACAAATAAAACTGCCTGGCCTTGCCTAAAATCTCACAAGAGAGACAGCTTTTTTTGCATGAGTGATGTCATCATGTCAGTCAATTAGGGGCTGTGTCCACCAGACGCGCTTTCAGCTCTGACAGCGCTCTCAGCGCTGCTTTCCCAGCGCTTAGCGCTCTCTCTCTCCCTCGTCAGAATGCCGCTGTTGCTAGGTTACAAAACAAGTCCTCTGACACTTCCGTGTTCCGGCCTTGTTTAATGTAAACACTACAACGAGTGTCAGAAATACACAACAGCATTAGCGGCAGCTTTTGACATGGACCCTGAGGTCGGCCTACCTTCAACACAAGTGTGGGTCATGATATAAACCGAGCCACGTCTCCGGTTGTGTTGCTGTCGGTAACGTATGTCCCGCCCCTTCTTGATTCTGATTGGTCAGTGCGGTGAAAAGTGACATTGACGAGCGCGGCGCTGTTCTAAAAGTTGAACAGATTTCAACTCGAAGCGCTCTGAGCGCCGCGACAAAAAGAAGCAAGCGCCCAGGGCGTTTTACCGCCGAGGGCGCTGAGCGCTGTGAGCGCCCAACTCAATAGGGTTTGAATGTAAAATAGACGCCCAGAGCGCTGAAAACGCGTCTGGTGGACACGGCCCCTTAGTGCACACAGTAGAAGCGCAGGATAGCCCATCACCAAGGCCGCTTTAATGCACGGGCTTACCTGGGCTGAAGCCCAGGGGTCTACCGAGTTCAGGGGCCTATCGATGAGCTGGCAAAGTCGCATTGTTTTGTTACTTGTCAGGTTTTCTGTCAATCACTTTATACGCACGTTTGTGGCTGCTGATTGATCCAAATTAACTCTTCACTAACCCATTTTGTTTTTAAATAATCAGCATAAGCCTATATAAGGTTCTTATGTAGGCTATTGCTGTTATACAAAGTGCCTTTTGTGTTTCTGTAGGTTAATTAATAAAAGTATGCTGATGTTTTCTGGCTAAAGAAGCAAAACTCACAGCTGTAGGCCTACAGTATGTTGTGAAAGAAACTGATACATTTTGTGATGTAGATTAGGACGATGGAGTAGGGCCTACAAAACCTCTCAGCCCCAGCGCCTACCATTAGGTTAAGGCGGCCCTGCCTATCACCCTCCTCGTCTGTGCCTCCTTGCCGTTTTTGTAAACTTGACAAACTTTAATGACTGAATCTGAAGTCAAATAGATACAGTTGCATTGAAGAAAGGAAGGTAGTTACAGCTGGATGAAACCAGAGGAAGGATACTCAGAGATTGTTTTGTCTTCTCTGCCAGACTGCCTTCTCAATAAATAATACTTCACCTCTAAACCCTCATATTTTAACTTGTTTTTTGCTTAAAGCAGAAGTAAGCGATATTTTTGTGTTAATATAAATCTTAAATAGTTATATCTTCCGACAGCAATCACTTATATAGAGTGTTTGGTCTGAAACACGGGTCTGTCAGTCACTCTGCTCTGCTGTAAGCCGAGGAGAAAACTTTCCTTGTATCCTACAACCTTTATCTAATGAGGAGAGAGAACGGCATAAAGGGGCGGTCCTCTCTGTGTGTGCAGCCAAAGGATGCGCGTGAATGTGGTGACGTAGGGACGAGGACCAACAGATCCATGACGAGGGCGGGGACTGCTAACTCCATCGGCTGACAAGAAGTTAGCCAAAATGACCGGATCGCTTACTTCTGCTTTAAGTAGTGTATAGCTAAAGACGAGGTATACCTCTAGACACTATAGTTGTGAGGATCAGCAGCTGTGAAACATGTGCCCTGTTTCCACTAATTAAGTTCCTGGTAAAAAAAAAAACATTTAAAGAAGAAACTTTACAGGAACATCCTCTCACTCGACCCTCAAGGCCACTGTGAGGCATCATAATCACTGTGGAACATTTTCGACCGTCGTGTAATCCTGTAAATTAAAAAAACAAAACAAATCATACTGTACATCTTGTTTTCTTTTACTGCTCTTGTTGTTGTTGTTGATTTTTGACAGTGTAAATGCTTTTCACTAATGCTTCTCTTCTGTCGAGTTTTAAAAATACTGCTTATTTTGCGCTTTCTGTTGGTGTCACATCCCACTCTGAGCATACCCAGTCAGCACCAAGTAAACCTCACCCGCGAGTGGGGCCGCTCAGAGTTCCTGCCGTTGTGGGTGGTTCCTGCTATGACACGCATCAGTGGAAACGGGCCTATGGTGTGTATACTGTGTAAAATGTCCCATTTGGCAGTGGTTAGCACTCTCACCCCACAACAACAAAGAAGGTTTTGGGTTAAAGCAGAAGTAAGCGATCCGGTCGTTTTGGCTAACTTCTTGTCAGCCGATGGAGTTAGCAGTCCCCGCCCTCGTCCCTACATCACCACATTCACGCGCATCCCTTGGCTGCACACAGAGAGGACCGCCCCTTTATGCTGTTCTCTTTCCTCATTGGATAAAGGTTGTAGGATACAAGGAAAGTTTTCTCCTCGGCTTACAGCAGAGCAGAGTGACTGACAGACCCGTGTTTCAGACCAAACACTCTATAAGTGATTGCTGTCGGAAGATATAACTATTTAAGACTTATATTAACACAAATATTCCGCTTACTTCTGCTTTAAATCCCAGGCCTGGGGCCTTGTTGCCGTACTCTCCTGGTTCTCCAGCTCCTCTAACAGTCATGGCATGCTCAGTACGTTGATGCATGGCTCTAAAGTGCCCATAGTGCAGAGTGTACACAGCCCTAGCCCATGTCAGCTGGGATTGGCTCTGCCCCCTTCCCCACAGCTCTGCAGGGATAAGCGGTATAGCCAATAGAAGAATGGATGGATGTCCCATTTGTATGAGCAGCAGTGCATCCTGTCTCATGTTGTCTGCACCACATGTGAAGTCTGAGGAGGTCCCTGATTTCAGCTTTAATCCTGTATCATCTACAGTACGGTCGAGCTCTGCAGTTCACAGAGCAGCCATCTGTTCCACAGAAACCTGACCTGGACCAGACAACCCGGTACACCGGTCCCAGAGGTCGCCACTCGGAGCCGCCGGCATGTTCTGAGGCTCATTTACAGAAACAAGAGGGATTCAGGGATCTGTGTTTTTATAAATCACTGGAAAGCAGATTCATCTGGCTGACTTCCTTCAATATAAATTTTGCTTGACTTGCTTGACTCGCTCGTATTTGTATACTGTAGCACCGTGCAGCATCAGTGATGTAGGGGGTTTTGGCTCACCTTTCCCAGTGACTCGGTGCGTTGATCTGGACCTGGCTTTCCCCTCTATCCAAACCCACCAGATGTTTTTCTCTGTGGTTTCAGTGCTGGAATGTGTGGATCCTCCTCCTCTATGGTATTAATGCACCATACAGTTAAACTAACTTAAGAATTGCTTTAGTGCCACCAAAATGCCAAAAGGAAAATATGCATGTATTAATCATTATATGCAATTTAATATATAGAGAGACAGGATTTCCACACAAGTGTTGCCAGTATAATTTGAAATATTTAAGTTTGTATTGTCCATATAATTCATAAACGTGCATATAAAAAGGTTTAATGCCCTCTTAAGGTCATTTTAATGGCCTTGATGGGTTTTAAATTCAACTTCCACTTTACAACATTTAGTCCTAGGTTTTGTTATTATTATGTTTAGAAATATTAGAAATATATATCAGATATTTGGCTTTGATGGTTTCATTGAAAATGAGTGATTCACAGGAGATAATCTTCATTCAAAATTAAAAAAGATATAAACAGTATTAAGTATTTGAAAAAAAAAGTGATTAATTGCGATTACTCATATAATCATTTATAAATCCATGACAGTCCTAATTGTGTACATATAAAATAAAAACACACATGTTGAAATTATATATGAAACCTATTAAAAGTTGGAAGAATTTTACATATTGACATACAGTATGTCTACGCCCATATACTGTACGTAAATTGTACAATGGGTATTTTATATATCCAGGGGATGTACAGTATATACCATGTGTTATATAGGTGACATCACTGTTGATGTCCGACAGAACATGTGTAATGATTTTTGCTCCATACCAGTGAATCCTAAAGATCTGCCTCTGTAAACATCCAACACCCCCACCCTTACCCCTCCTGCTCCTGATCTCTCCCACTTTAACCTGCACATCTTCCAGCCATCAGCAACAGATGCTGCTCCACTGTCAAATGGCCTACAAAGCAAACTGCACTACTTTAATCCTATGTGTAGCCAGCATTAAAAATTGGATTGAGACGGATAAGATTAGATTATGCCTGCAGGATTTAAAAAAAAAAAAAAAAAAAAAAAAATGTAAAAGCCTCATTTAGGCTTTAACATAATCTCCTTTCACTCCCGGCGAGCATCAAGCCTCCCAGCAGATGCCAGATACACTTTGTGAGGATGTTGTCTTATTTTATCTGCTCTTCTTTCAGGATTTGATCCTTTTTTTTATTATGAGTATTGTAGGTTTTATTTTCATTCTGGACTTTGCAGATTCATATTTGAAAGACCAGGTATAGGTTTGACATGGTGTTGTATCATCATTCCTCCTCATCTTAGCTGGTTTCAGCTTTTTATCCATTATGTGTTTACAATACATGTTCTTATTTATATGTTTTCCTGTTTCAATGGGACAAGTTTGAAATAGTGGCCACACTGTTGCTAAAAAAAAGAAAAACTTCAGGATGTTTGACCTCCACAGAGCAGGTCCTCTGGCTGGAGCTGTTACTCTGATTTATATTTCTTCACAGCTGGAAATCTGATTCATACCCAGCATAGCTGCATCGCCTGTAACCAAATAAACCTGAGTGCTTTTAGGAGATTGCCCTCTCCTCCATCAGACAGCAGCCTGCACTGTGGGGCTTTGTGTCTGGCTGAAATACTATGTTCATTTCCAGGCAGGTCTATAGCCTACCTCAAGATTCATATTGTGTAATCCTATAGTCAGCAGAAATGTGTCCCATATTATAAGTAGATGTGCACGTATAGTTGGATTATAAAGCAGATATAGGTGCTATATTAATACCGTGAAAGTATCAAAGCCTCAGTCCGCCGAGAAATTCACACAGATTGAATTAAAATAAGCCATCAGGACCTCTGTAACTTTGTGATGTCACAACAAAGCAGCACAAGCCCCGCCCACCTGGATCCACCATCCAATCATGGAGGATTTGATTGGATCACTCAGAAAACAATCGCCCAATCAGAAGAGAGGATAATAGCCTGTATTCTTACATAAATATTCTGAATTGTTACAGATTTACTGAATCAATAACATAAAAAAAAATAGTCAAAATTAAATTAAATACTATTTTATCAATTGTGAAAGTTACTCCACACAAACATTACAGTTTTGGTCTGATTAAAAAGCAAAGTTTAAAACTCCTCCAGACCAAACATCCATTACGATGGGCATCAGATATTTCTGGAAAACACTGTTTTTAAAGAATTACAGTATTATCATCATTATATCAACTGATGGCACAGTTGGCAAAGACGAGGAGACAGGAAGTGGAGTAGAAACAGACATCTCTGTCTTAAACAGTAGTGTTATGGCCCGGCTCAGTGACCACAACAAAAACGACCAAACGGAGGACGGAGGATCAATGATAAACGTGAAATTTATTTACAACATAAGAATAATGTGCGAAGAGAATGATAACCAAACAGAAAACAAAAGGGAGGTGACACAGGAGGGACGAGCTACTACGATATTAACAGGCCGTATCCATCATAAAGTTAATTTAGAAGATACCCCCAGTGTGGAGAACACTGGATTATTTCAGTCCACATCAGGCCTGAATGATGTAAGAAGGTGGCCATGCAGTGACATCGTTATGTAATCTGTGGGTTTATAAATGTAGGACAATCATTTCAGCCATGTAACATGTTGTTTTACACAACAAATAGCATTTCTAGATATTATCAAGTTACACAGTGAAATGTTATTGGCTAATGTCAATAAGACCACACCTACAGTACGACTCCAGATGAGGTCTGTCGACTCCTTTACCTCTGTAACGTCTACTGACCTAATGAACAATAATGAGCAACAATGATCTGCTCTACTGACCTTAAATAAACAACGAATAAGATTCTATATTTGAAATATATGTAGACGACGTACATAATAGAAAAAAAACATAAGACATAATATGTAAAAATTGCATTTGAATCCGATGTAGCATGTAGACAACGTTATATAATTTGTGAATGACTATAGAATAATAGAAACACATGTCATAAGATTGAGGTAGATGTACTGCGTGTGTGTGTGCGAGTGTGTGTGTGTGCGAGTGCGTGTGTGTGCGTGTCAGATTACAGAGCTGCTTTCATTCCCACACCAGATCTTAGGCAGTTATAAGAAGCTCCAGTAGCTCTTAGCAGGACCATGTTAAAATGGCCTGCTGGTAATGCAGTCAGCACACAGTAGGACAAATCTCTCTATCTCTCTCTCCCCTCCTGACACACACACACACACACACACACACACACACACACACACGGCAGTCATTTGTTGTTCAGGCCTTAGCTGGTGCTCTTGGGTAACATCTTTATCCTTCCAGCTCAATCTGCCCTGCATCTGCCAGGGAGGCATTACACTGCCCCCTCACCCCCCCTCCTCATCCACTACACCCAGCCCAATCTCCCACCCCCACCCGTGCCTCCCCTGCTATTACACCCATAGATATGCATTTCTCAGAAGACCCAGAGTCACTAACATACTGTACATGTCAAACACCACATGACGCTTTACACAAACCTCTGGTCATTACAACAGGGTTCAGTTTAGAGTTGTGGGGACACGGAAGAGCCCATATAAACCACAAAATGTTTGCTGTACTGTATGTATTTTCTTTTTATACTAATTTTATTTATTTATTTATTTATTTATTTATTTATTTGGAGAGGACAGTGCACATTAAGAAACATAACTGTAAAAGTGCCAGTGTTATTTTCAATAGTCCTCCTGGCAAGATGTTAAAAGACATTAAAATGTTTTTAATGTTTTTGTTATACTTTTTTTCCCCCCATATTTTAAGGTTTTCGTATTTTTCTACATAAATATGAGAGCACTTATGACAAATGTATAGCATGAAAACTAGGATACAAAAAAAAAAAACAAATGACAGGGGACCAAGCTGTTGCCCATCCAGCATATTGATCTTCACAAACATATAGAATTGGATATATGGGAACTGCTTCCTGGCTATTGAAATCATTCATAACAGACAAGGTCAAAACAGGTGGAACATCAGGAATCTAACAGCAATAGGCCAACAAAAGTTCAGATTTAATACAAAAGTAACATATAAATTAATACTGTAATTATTAGGCTATACTTATACAGAAGGTTTTTGTTTTGAAGAGAGATGCAATGACCATAGATTCCTGGTAGAAGCAAAAGAGCATAGAGAGTAGGAGGTGTTTATTAACTGTTAAACTTATTAGGTAATTACAGAATTACAGACTGTGTCACACGTCCGTATAAAAATGATTTCAAAAAGTGTGTTGGAATAAAGTCAAGAAACCATAAAAGTACTAATATGATGACACACTAAATTATAGATGATGTTGCAATATAAACATTTTCAGACACTGTCTGAAAGGCCTACTTACACATCGCACCTCAATAGGAAATAAGCTCTTGCACAATAACAACACACTCAGCAACTTTATTTGTTAATAGTTTTACCGAATGACAAAGGAAAAAGTCTTTATACTTGCAATTGCAATACAGAAATTTAACTTGGGTGAAATGAATTCATCCTGGTGTGTTTTCCAAAAACTGAAAGTGTGTTTTTGATTGTGACAGAATTTCTCAGTAAGCCTGATCTGAGATCTGAAGGATTGGGGTTAGTTTTCAGGAGCTTTTCTTGCAGCTTGATATGAGCCGGGATAAATATATCCACACTTTCTCTCTTCGTCTATAGCTGCTAATCCACCAGAAGCTCTGCCATTTAGCAGCACAGGGCCGACCTCTCAACCTGAAGAGCAGCATGCTGCGGAGGGACAGAGGGGAGGGGGTGTGAACAGCTGCTTGTGGAACAAGACTCTACACACACACACACACACACACACACACACCACCACCCCCATAGCAAGAGGCCAGATGACAAAACCTCAGCCAGGGTCACAGTGGGTACTGACTTATCTGTTTTCATGGGTCCACTCATCAGAGGATTAACACCACATTGTTTATGTCTTTATGACAGTGTTTTTTCAGTTTGACACAGGAGCAGAATGAGGACTTAGATCTTCTGAAAACACACAAAACATCCTGAATGTACAAAAGTACAACAAACTTTTTCTGTTGCAATTGTCTAATGTTATCCATTGGTATACAGTATGTACTATTCTTTCAAGATTTACATCAGATATCCCTCAAAGCCACTTGGTTCTGATATCAATCTACAAGATCCCAGACAGACAAATCGCCCTCATCCTTAAATCCAGGGGTCGCTACCGGAGCTCAGACCTCTTCCACAGCCTGATCCTGCTATGCCGTCCCAAATCTTGTCACGCTTGACACCAAGCTGGACACAGTCGACACAACTCTGTGGTTACACTGGGTTACACACCAGCCATGCAGACATGTAAGGTTGGTGAAGTCATGTGACTGTTACCACACATACAGAATCTCGCAAGCCTCAAGCCACCGAAGACGTTTGGTTTTCTTCCAGTCAACACCCTGTTCTAGGGAGTTCAATCTGACCATGGATGTGTCCTGTCTCTTAACAAAGATGACAACATCCCAAAACAAACTCACTGCAAAACAGCACTGCCATGTTCGCTAAGGGTGACATGACCTTCATGACTCAGTCAAGAGACACAGTGAACGATGCAGATGGATGATGGATGATGGATGATGGATGATATGTTGGTGATAAAACCCATCCACGACCAGAGGAACTTTACCACCGTCTGAAATCAATCAGCATCTCATGAAAGTTAAAGGGATACTTCACCCAAAGTCGATAATTCACCAATTTTCTACTCACCATCATGCCAAGGAAGGGTTCAGAGAACTTTCGGAGAACTTTCGGAGTCATACATCCAATGGTTTACAACGACGAAGGAACATCTCGGAGCAAATCTTGCGCATGTGCACAAACATCAACAGAGCCACTGGGAGCTACTGCTACAACGAGGATAAAAACAGAGATCAAATACATTTTTTCCGAATAACTTTTTCATGTGGCGGCTTCAGGACACTTAGGTCATGAGGTTTGTGGAGGTTTGTGGATGTTTCATAGTGTGTGTTTGGGACGATTCAATAGTGAACTCTATCCGCCGCCATTATATGAAAACCCGTTGCCAGCCGGACCCCCCCTGGAACTCCTAAAGCATTTTGATGACTCTGAAAGTTCTCCAAACCCTTCCTTGGCATGACAGTGAGTAGAAAACTGGTGGATTATCGATTTTGGGTACAACTTCCAGCCTTTCTTGAAAGACTCCCTGATCTCCACACCGTGTAAAACCCAAATGTGTTACCTATTTGTTTGCCTGTTGAAAATTCATGTCAATATACATGTTACATGGTACTGTACAAAGTGCTGAAGGCATCGAGCCTGAGCTAAGAGGATTTGAACCACTCAAGACATCAATGATCCAACAGGAGCGTTGGAGCCTCCTGTGTGTCTGCAGCTTCTCCTGACACGTCATCGAGGACCATACAGAGTTATCTAGACCAACACAGAGCTCTAACCCTAACCCGAAAGATCGGTTCTTCAAATGGGGAGAATCTTCTTGCATGCTTTGCACATTTCTCCCTTGCTTTCTTTCTTTTTCTAACCCACAGCTACACACATTTGCACAACACTGGTGTGCAGATAGGATAGCGTGGTAGCATCCCCCAGTTTGCCCCAGGACACATGCTGGATCACATCTGCCTCTTTTGTCTTTCACTTCCTCCCGTTCAAGTCTTGTGGTTGACCCGCCCATGTTGAGCTTGACTGAGCATCTTCATTCACATGCTCTCTCTTTTCCTCTCTCTACTCTCTCTCTATACACACACACACACATACACACAACATGTATCTGCTGGTTTGTCTTCTCTTCGTCTTCACTTTTCATATGTTAAAGCAGAAGTAAGCGATATTTTTGTGTTAATATAAGTCTTAAATAGTTATATCTTCCGACAGCAATCACTTACAAGTGTTTGGACCGAAACACGGGTCTCTCAGTCACTCTGCTCTGCTCTGAGCCGAGGAGAAAACATTTATCGTATCCTACAAGTTTTATCCAATGAGGAGAGAGAACGGCATGAAGGGCTGTGTGTGCAGCCAAGGGATGCGTCTGAATGTGGTGACGTAGGGACGAGGACCAATAGATCCATGACGAGGGCGGGGGCTGCTAACTCCATCGGCTGACAAGACCTTATGGTGCGTTCAAGGCAACCCGTAACTCGTGTTTTTTCCGACCTGTGAACTCGTACCAGTTCGATCTGGTACGAGTTCACTGGTCAGAAGTTACGAGTGGCCGTTATAGTGACTTTCACAGGTAAAACAGGTCGGAAAAACACGAGTGGGTTGCCTGGAACGCTACAAAGTCGTAAGTCGTGACTTGAAGCTGTAATTTACGGTTTCAAAAGCCGGCCTGGAACGCAGCATTAGCCAAAACGACCGGATCGCTTACTTCTGCTTTAATACCGACATACATACGTGAATAGCCTACACATTTAAGACTGCATAATAGTTTGGTTCTTGCTCCTTGAATGGTGCCCTGTAATAATTAATTACCAATAATAACCAATTATGGTATGGTTGATAATTATTAATAATTTGCTAATCACCAAACCACCAGTGCACAACAGTAAAGACAGAAGCATCTTCACATACAAAGTCCTGTATAATGAGGACTACAGCAGGTAAACACAGTGTGATCCTGTTTTAGCCGGTGTAAGTCTTGATGTCATCCACAGAGATATCAAACAAGCTGCTCAGATTAATAACAACCTGTCAGTGCGACCAGATCCTGGATTTATGGGATGCATTGCAGGCAGAGCAGAGCAGAGATGTTGCCCGTGGCCATCGGTGCACTGGGAGCGCTGCCATTACTTTGAAGTCGATCTTGCAGAGAGATTAGTCCTGGACAAAGACCAGCGGCCAATGTGTGCGACGCGTCCCACCGCTGCCTCAGTTGTGACAGGCAGATTTCTCCTGTGATTAATCACTGGCTGTTAGCTGACAGACAGGCCCTGTGTGCCTCTGTGCAGGATCCTGTTCACAGATTCTATCTGTAATAATAAGAGCTGCACACACACACCATCCCACAGAGACCGATACCGCTGATAGACTACTATGGAGACTATGTTTTGTTCCAGTGCACAGTGCTATTAAAATCAATCAGTGTTATTATTAATGACCTGTGACAGCCAGGACACAAACGGGACAGCTTCCTGCATGAATCCTCTGAATAAATAATTAGGTCCAGGACGGTCCAGTCTGAATGTTGGTCCTGAGGATCTTTGGACATTTCATTATGACATAAGTTTAAAGCAGAAGTAAGCGATCCGGCCGTTTTAGCTAACTTCCTGTCAGCTGATGGAGTTAGCAGTCCCCGCCCTCGTCCCTACGTCACCACATTCACGCGCATCCCTTGGCTGCACACACAGAGAGGACCGCCCCTTTATGCAGTTCTCTCTCCTCAGTGGATAAAGGTTGTAGGATATAAGGAAGTATACAAGACGTTTTCTCCTCGGCTTACAGCAGAGCAGAGTGACTGACAGACCCGTGTTTTGGACCAAACACTCTATGTAAGTGATTGCTGTCGGAAGATTTAACTATTTAAGACTTATATTAAAGGGACAACGAGGAGTTTCTATTTGGTTATAAAAAAAGTCTCATGTTAATGTGGATGAATCTACTCTACCCACACTTGTTAATGGGCCCATTTCGATAAATATATTGTTTTGTCTCTATCGTTATTTTGTTATTATTAGTGGTGGCGGAAACGGTCGGCTCGACCAGCGTTTTACTTTGGGTTTCGTGGCGAGTCATGAGAATAACGCCGCTGAATCGCCATTTATGGTCGGAACTACGACGGTATGTGATCGTCTTCGGACCTCTGACTTTAATTATTGATGAATGAAAACATGAGTCCGTCTTGCGCCGGTCCAAGAATTTCACGGTGCGCGGGGAGGCTCATAAATGTAGTGTACACTTCACTTTTCCAAAACTCCTCGTTGTCCCTTTAACACAAACATTCCGCTTACTTCTGCTTTAACTTGCTGCTGGCACTTCACTGGCACCTCCGTACAGTTAGCTTCATATATATTTTAGTCTGTGCTGAGTCGTGACCGCCTCAACACACCAGCATTATGCTGCGTGAAGGTCCACAGATGTGTTTTCTTTATGGAGCCTGAACATTCAATCAGTTTCATGAACAGCTACTTGTGAGGTTATGAGGTCAGAGCAACACAGGCGACTATCAGTAATACAGATGTGTGTGTTCAGGGGAAGATTTGTATGACGGCACAAACACATCTAATAGGAGAAACCAGCTGCACATTCAGAAACACTGTAAAAAAACAAAACAAAAAAAAAACAGATAGGCTATAAAAAATCTAATACAAAAACGGACACTCTCTGCAAATGCAACTGAGGTTAACCTTAACCCTTTTCGTTTCCATTTCTTTGGGGGATTTGAGTGTTTTTGTTTCCATGTGTTTTTGCATCTGCATTGTTTTGGGCCATTGCAGCAAGTTTGCCCTTGTCTGCCATGCTGGTTCGACTTGACTGAGGCACTAAAGGACAACTAACTAAAGATGCTTTTGCAATTATTAGTATCCACCGAATTTCCTGACTGGTCACAGTGAAGATATCTCAGTCTGGACCAATGAGTGAAATATCAGACTGATGCTATCAGAGGAGAAAAACACTCCTGAATTATTACTTACCAGGAAGGGGGGGAAAAAACTAAATTATTGAGTGCACACATTATATATGCAAAATTATCAAGACTTCACCAGTGAGTGTGGTCAGACCGGAGCATCCATGGATAACGTGACTGGCCTGTGAGCATGCAACATTTAACAAAGGCCCAACTTCTCTATCAACCCAGCGCTGGAAGTGTCTGCCGGTCAGATCAATAATCACATCCACCCAGCTGGAAAATTCACTCATGTCATATTCAGACAGGGCCTCAGACTGCCTGGACTAACTTGTCATTTCAATTTAATCTTAATCTGAAATTCACAGCCACTGGCTACTGCACAATTATTCTCATGGTGAACGGCGAACATCAATCGCATATGGTTTTTTAAACATTTTACTTCTTTTTGGCTTTTACACTTGTGCTTCTGCAGCTTTTCTGCATGAATGTGACCAAACCCACACTAAGATCATTATTCAAGAACAACAACTACAGCAAAGTTACAAATCTGGACACATTTTTTTCAACCAAAGGACAGAGAACATGTTGCTCTTCTAATTTGGACGGAGAAATGTCCTTAATTCAAATACATGAACCTACATTTATGTGAAACAGGCATCAGCTATTCAAATTGAAATCCTTTTGGATAGATAGGTAACACTTTATAGTAAGTACACACTATTAAGCATTAGTTAACCATTAAATACAGAATTCATCATTTATAACACATGAATACTCATTAGTATTTGGTTTATAAACACAGTTAAAAATGTTTTACTCATCATTGATAAGCACTAACTGTATTTATAAACTATACTAATGAGTATTCATGCGTTATAAATGAGGAAATCAGTATTTGTTAATGTTTAACTAATGCTTAATAGTGTGTACTTATTATAAAGTGTTACCAATAGATATCTTATTATTATTTAATTTATTTTACCAGAGCGTTCTTTGGAGATACAAAAAACACACATAAGTGAGACCTGGCCAAGATAGCAGCCGTACAACCAAACTTATCACACATTAAAATAAAGTGAAGATAAATAAAGTGGCACAACAGAAATTTGACCTCGGTGGCTTCTCCGGAAAAACAACAAACATCTCATTCACCACATTCAGTGGATGCAAACTTTTATTCTACATCTCATCTCTCTGCCAAAGATTCCTCATCCAAGGTTTTACGTACAATAAGAAAATGCAGTTTTAAGAGACCTGGTAAAACTGCTGCTCATCCATCACAAAGCAACCAGCAACCAGAGGAGTGTAGCTGAGAGCTGCTGAGGCAGAGGAGGGTGCAAGGGGTGAGCTGCAACTTTACCCAGTATCACTTTGTAAATAAAAAATAAAATACACCAATGCTGTTGTGTTGTATGTTTTAAAAAGCATTCTCAGTCGTCCACCTGCTGAGCAGCAAACAGCTCACAGACACAGGCAGAGAGCAGCTGGAGCATTTAGCAGCTCCAGATGCAAATATTAATCTTTTTATCCTTATTATTTCAGATTTTCTTTATTTTTCCCATTTTCCATCTGTTCTTCTCCTGCATTCACATCCAAGTGTAAATTCCTGATCGATGCATGCATGTGTTCCTCTCTGTTTATCCCTGTGACGATTTTCCTGCAGATTTCACATGTCGTGCGTCGTGCCCCGTGTTAATTATTACCATCAATGCAGCTGATTTGCAGACAAATTGCTTTGCGTTTCTCCACCTTCCCGTCACGCTGCTGCCCCATTTGCAGGTTGTGTTTATGGGCAATGATAGTGGAAGGAACCTTGATGTGTGCCGTCACAGTGACATGCAGTGAATTATTGTTGACCTTTGTGTTTACCTGTGTTTTAGCTGCAGCTTTTAAGTAACGTGGTGGTACAGTCCAAGGAGTGGAGTCTTGATTGATGCCATTACTGAAACTGTCAGTGTACTGAGACTGAGACTTTCAGAGAACGGCTCTGGAAGCTTCTGGAAACCGTCCAACCAGCCAACTTATTGATGAGAGAAAAATGAAAGCATATAACCGGTATTTCTTCTGGTCTTAAAGGAGCCAGCCCGTGTTTGTTTCTCCATATTTTATGGCTTTGTGTTTTATGGATTGTAGTTTGCTTCATTTTTGTTCTGTTTTTTCACAGTTTTCAGGCAGCAATTAATCCCTATTTTGTTTCAGAACACAGGAAAATGAGACAGGGTCAGAGACATTACATTTAAAAGTACATAAATATGAAGCTAGTTCAAAATAGGCCTAGTATATAGCCCATAAACATACATGCCAGTGTATTGTTTCTATGACATGTGTAGTTAAGCCTCAAATCCACACACCTGACATAAGTTTTACTGTATTTTGTAAGTATTTTTTCATCTGTATGTGTTTTAGAAATTATATCGCAATTATGATATGAGTGAGAGTTCATTTTTCATTTTCACTTACAAATATATATAAAGGACTGATGATGTTATACAGAACAATCATGTTCCTTTACATCTGATCCATATAAGCAAACACATCTCTATAGCAACACAATAATTCATTTATGGCGTGTTGTTGTGAAACATTTTACCTACAAAATAAATAAAAAACTGCGGTTAAGTGATTTGTTTATTGAATATTGTGTTTCTGATTTCTATTTTGATTGTTTAGCCCTAGTTCCCTTTCTTGTGAGTAGTTGCTGCATTTACCTAGCTATTCATACTTACTGTTAAAAAACTGTGTCAATTTGAGTGTGTGTGTGTGTGTGTGTGTGTGTGTGTGTGTGTGTGTGTGTGTGTGTGTGTGTGTGTGTGTGTGTGTGTGTGTGTGTTGGAGTTCCCCTTCATTACCCCACAAACTGCTGCAGGGAGGAATCATCCTCCTCTCCTCTCCCTCTCTACACTACATGGCCGAGGACGTTCAAAAGAGAGATGCCTCCAAGGGAAATGTTTGAAATCCACTCAAACATACTCCGATACA
This sequence comes from Trachurus japonicus, assembly GCF_045865225.1. Lineage (NCBI taxonomy): Eukaryota > Metazoa > Chordata > Actinopteri > Carangiformes > Carangidae > Trachurus > Trachurus japonicus. Next base: position 14,973,630 of record NC_140915.1, on the reverse strand, counting down.
TTAGACGATAAACATGTGGCAACCATCTCTATTCCCTCACCCTCCTCACACACACACACACACACACTGGCTCTGCTGTGGGACACGAGCCTCCTGCTAGGTGTGGTGTGGTGGGGTGCTACTGCCCCCTCTTGGTTGCCGGCGGAACTTCGGGACTTCCTGCAAAGGTGAGCAATTTGCTGATGAACAAACAGCATGATCACAAATTGCAGCTTGTGACACTTGGTTTCTGTAATTACTCTGTTTATTAGTTTTCTCACTTCAGCTCATCTGAAAGCTTCATCAGCAGCAGGACGTGTCAGCGAAGGCGCAGACCAATCACACAACACCAACTCCATTAAACCAATAACCAGCGGAGCATCATGGGCTCAGTAATGAGAGAGAGAGAGAGTGACAGTGTGTGTGTGTGTGTGTGTGTGTGTGTGTGTGTGTGTGTGTGTGTGTGTGTGCGTGCGTGCACAAAGTCATCAACATGTAGTGGCTGTAGCATATGTGTTGATCATTGATGCTGCTGTGGTTATGACTTATGGAAATATAAAAAATAATATGAAATATAATCTATAAAAACTTGTTATTCTTGGCAAAGTATATATTCATGAGCCCAAGAAGCCCAGAGAGGCAAGTTTTGCTTATTTTTTGTCTGAATTTTTTTGGTGGGAAGAAAAAAAAACGCAATTCAATTCAAAGAACTTTAGGAACTTCATCTGTGAAGAGCGACAGTGCATATTTAAACAAAATACAAAATACAAGTAGATAATTACAAATGTTAAAATGTTAAAACTACAAAAACAAATGTTAAAAGAGAGAAAAGGTGAGAGAAAAAAGTGAGAGATCTGATGGTAGGGGACAGTGGTGTGTCTGAAGCTATCTCGAAAACCTTTTTGTTAAAGCAGAAGTAAGTGATATATTTGTGTTAATATAAGTCTTAAATAGTTATATCTTCCGACAGCAATCACTTACATAGAGTGTTTGGACTGAAACACGGGTCTGTCAGTCCCTCTGCTCTGCTCTGAGCCGAGGAGAAAACATTTATCGTATCCTACAGTTTTTATCCAATGAGGAGAGAGAACGGCATGCAGGGCTGTGTGTGCAGCCAAGGAACGCCGTGAATGTGGTGACGTAGGGACGAGGACTGTTATGGTGCGTTCAAGGCAACTCGTAACTCGTGTTTTTTCCAACCTGTGAAGTTGTATCAGTTCGATCTGGTACGAGTTCACGGGTCGGAAGTTACTAGTGGCCGTTATAGTGACTTTCACCGGTAAAACAGGTCGGAAAAACACGAGTGGGTTGCCTGGAACGCTACAAAGTCGTAAGTTGTGACTTGAAGCTGTAATTTACGATTTCAAAAGCCTGCCTGGAACGCAGCATTAGCTAAAACGACCGGATCGCTCACTTCTGCTTTAAGTCCTTCTGTTGTAGGCTAAATGCTGAGAAGTGGCTCTTGTGCCAGTCCGATTATTTTACTGCATTTTGTTTGCTTTTCAGGTTTTCGATAGACATAGACCAATCTTGACAAACCTTGATTTTCAACTTTTTGACATTTTTAGTGTATTCTTTTACAATGGTATATGTTTTTTTTTGTTTTTTTTGTTCCGTGGTTTTACAGACACATCTCCATCCTGTGTCTCTAATACAACTTGATGAAGAGACAGGTTTGTGTTTAACATGTCAGAGTGAACAGGGTTAACTGAGACTGAGCCACTTTGTATTTCCAGGAGAACAAATGCAGATGGAAATGCACTCAGTTTCCAGAATTTCTGACACAGTGCACTACATCCTATATTCTCTGTTTTATTTCTGTCCAGCTCTTTGTTGTTATATTGGCTCCTGAACCTATTATGCTTTTGCTCCTATTTAAGTTTCAAATTTAAAGTTGCTATGTAAATTAGGTATTTTTTAATAGTAGCCTATCGGTGAAGCTCCTGTAGTGTTTTGCACTGTATAAACAGCAGGGCAACAGATTATAGACGGTAAATAAAAATGTATTGTCTGTGACGCCACCCACACGTTTCAGAGGAGCGGTTTGTTCTGCATCTGCCTCACCATGTTGACAGTGTCCCACTCTGACCCTTGTATGAGGACCTGAGACTTAAGTGCTGTCATCTCCCATCATAGCTTTAAGCCTTAATAAAATGTAAACAGATGAGTTATATTAATAAATCACTGCAGCCCAGTTTTCATGAAGGAGGAAATTGGCTGTAGAGACCAAAACTGTTTTCGTAGCAGGCTCTAAACATGTTTATTTCTGCTGTAAAAGTTGGTCATTTTTGTAATGGGAGTCTATGGGGACGGACTGACTCACTGTTGGAGCCAGACTCTAGTGGCCCCTGCTGGGTGTAAGGCTTCAACAGTGAGTACTGAACGTTAATTGACTGAAGATGACACACAGGACCTCATCAGTGCAGCTAATGCAGCTCAGTTAAATCAGTAAATCAGTAATATTTTGACAACATAAATTACAATCAGATACTGTAATGCTCTGTTTGTTTTCTAGGTCCCTGTATGTGAAAAACATCATGTTGAGACAAGGGCACACATATATGGACATTATGGACATCATCATTATTAGCAAGTGATGATATATGTTTGCGGTAGTGCAATGGAAAATACATGGAAATTATGGTTACAAATTATATTCATCTGTTTATGTTTTGCCATTATTTAAGTTCAATTGTATCGTCTTCGTTAATATGTCAGTCAAATCTGAAGGCACGTCTCCAGTGTAATTAATAAAGCAGAAATCAACCTCTTAACCATGTGTCCATATAATTATGAGCAAGTGCAACTAACAACGATTGCAGCATCATGAAAGTATAATAATGTTTTGTACGTTTCTTTCAGAGATGAGTCATGACCAGAAACAGTAATAAAGACTGGTTCATTTTAGGCCAAAAACACTAGACACCATATCCAAAGGCTAGTGTTAGTGTTGGTATTATTATTATATGTTTCATCATCTTTAATTTTTTTTTTTAATAGTGTATAATATTGGTGTTGATACTAAGCCGATGCAATTGTAACTATAGAGAGGGGCAGGTACCATACGTTTTTCTTCATCCTGCTCCTTTGCATTTATGGTGGTTATGTGTAGGCTACATCATGTAAATATGTGCAATTATATGAAGTATGCAAACCATGAATGGAATAAAGCAAAATGAAATAAAATTAGTGACACCTGTGCTGAGACACAACAACCCACAAAACAGGAAAACATGGTTCATAATGTGGTTTGTTAACATTGTTGAAGAGAGAGCAAATAGAAGGGAATACAAACTTAAATTTTCTACTCATTGGTTGTATTATTAAAATAAATATTACCCTATTTACCCAGAATTCATTGTTTCACACTAAACAGGTTTCTGCAGCAGATGAATTCAGACATTCAAGTCTGACAGTGTGTTATATCAAAGCCACAGTTAAAGCCTGTGATGTCTCAGCCTGATGGTGGACAGTAATATGCATTGTCTCGTAACAGAGGACGGGGGGGGGGCGGGGGGGACAGAGACTGACCTGTCCCGTACAAAGCTCTACAGAAAGTCGGGCCCCTGTGGAACTGTTTGATTCAGTGGGCCTCTCTCCAGCTCCTATTGATTTATTAATCACTCCACCAATGAACTAACAGATACTGACCTTTTCATAGTCCCTGAGAAATCCCCCCCCCCCCACCCACCCAGCCCCCCAAACCAGCTGAATCGATCATTTAATGGAACATCAAGGCCGCACAGATTATATGTCAGCATTTTGTCATGCATGCCCCCATATCCAAGATAAGTCAATACATTGACCTTCCCTAAGAAGAAGAGTGTAAACAACAACAGACGAGGCTGAGTGCCATTATTAACCTCCGTCATCACGTTTAGCAGCTATTTAGACCGTAGGCCAACAAGGCCCGGCCAGCTTGGGGGAGGGGGGGGGGGCACTCAGTGATGGATAATCAACAATCAGTCATTAGTACACATGTAACACTTTGTTTGTTTTGTTTATGAGATCATCAATATCTAGAAAATACACTTCTAATGAATACACAGTTTCTCTCTTGGTGTGTTTTTGTCAAGAACAAAGACAGGAAACTCACAACTGTTGTCATGTATTTTCCTATATGTACAGTAGTAACCAGATAGTTACTGCATATGTAGTATAGGCATTGAGTATTCTGTCATGTGTTTTCCCATATGTAGTAACCAGATAGTTACTACATATGTAGTATAGGCAGTGAGTATTCTGTCATGTATTTACCTATGTGTAATGACCAGATAGTCACTGTCTGCATAGTAGGCATTCTGTCATGTATTTACCTATGTGTAATGACCAGATAGTTACTGCATATGTAGTATTAGGCATTGAGTATCCTGTCATGTCTTTTCCCATAAGTAGTAACCAGATAGTTACTACATATGTAGTATAGGCATTGAGTATTCTGTCATGTATTTTCCCATATGTAGTAACCAGATAGTTACTACATATGTAGTATAGGCATTGAGTATTCTGTCATGTATTTACCTATGTGTAATGACCAGATAGTTACTGCATATGTAGTATAGGCATTGAGTATCCTGTCATGTATTTTCCCATATGTAGTAACCAGATAGTTACTACATATGTAGTATATAGGCATTGAGTATTCTGTCATGTATCTTCCTATATGTAGTAACCAGATAGTATTTAACCAGATAGTTATAGTGATTTGTTTAATGAATCCCATTCCTTATTTTAATACTATGTATTGCTGATGCCCTATGATGTGAGCACTAAGAACTGATTATATTATGAGCACTAACTACCTTGTGCCATCACAAATGTGTGTTATTGTCTTACAAATGTATATTCATTAATGTGTACCGAATGTGTCTTTGGTATTTTACCTCATTGTTGCTCTTTTTTAAGGTTGCCCTTTATCATCAGGCACAGGCAGAGGGACTGGCGATGAAAACTAGTTTTTTTAGCTAACTCGGGTGCATTTACATTAGTTTTTTTTTTACAATGTTTTATTAATGTACTAATGTACATTGTCCCTTGTCAAATAAATTAAACTGAAACTGAAACTGGTGTTGTTTACTGTACATCACTGAGGCCTGAGATGTCAATCAAAATCAGAATCAGGTTTATTTCAAAGTATTTTCACAATGAAGGAATACATTGCTTTGGTGTCTTCGGTAAGTAAGAGGAAAAAATATAAAGATGAAATAATGTACCCTACTGCAGGTCAGGTGGATGAAATATAAATAGGTAAAATGTACAATAAAATGTTTGGAAAATTATGTAATATAATGTAAATGTGAAAAATGTGCAACAGTTACCAAGTGGAAAACAAGAAGGCAGGAGAAAAGTGCAAGTGATCTAAGAGGATCAGGCTGGGGAAGCTGGTGTCACTGTAACAGTAATTATATAAGCTGATCCAATATAGTTTGAAAAATATAATATATATGTTTAATGCGTGCAAATGCATTACAGAACATTTAAAATACAGCTGCACATCTAACAGAAATACTATCAAAATTTCAAAACATCCATGTAAATATCCAAACCACTGAAGATGGGGTTTTCTGATGAAGGAAAAGTTTGTTGAAATACAGAAATTAGAAGTATTTGGAATATGATTCTTGTTCAGCAGTAGGACACATTGTTACTGCATCTAAATGAAGTTTTACTTTAGTAACCAAAGAGCAAGTCTTTCTGTCTGTCTGTCTTCCTCCCTCCAGTCCAGTCACACACTGAACTTTTCCTCTCTGTCAAATCATTTAAACGGTGCAACTATAACTCATATCATCCTGTAAACATGACGTAAACAGTCTACTACAGTAAATCCTTCTGATGATGTAGGTAACCCGAGTCTGTGTAGTGTCCTAAAAAAACAAAGTGGAAACAGGCCAGCTGGAGCTTACTGTGGAGCACACAATGGCCACTATGGAGGGCTTGGAGGCTGCAGTATTGTCCCCTGATTACTGCAGGCATGAACTCGACTGGATGCACAAGGAAAAAAAGAGAAGAGGGGGGGGTGGATGCTGGAAACAAAACAACAATGCGGCTGTATCCTACTCGGAGCATGCCACGCTGGCCCTATCAGCCAGCCTGTGTCAGAGAGCATTGGCTTTCTCAATGGATGTCAGTCACTGCTCCACTAATGGCGGATGACATGGAACATAATGCACCAACTAGATCCCGGGCCGGCAGGAGTAATGGCTCATAAATTCAGCAGCCCCCGGAGCAGGGATCTGTCAAAACTCAGCAGTGCATTGTGGGTTAATGTTTTTCATACACCTCCTCCTCCCTCACCCCACCCCACAGTCACTGCAGTGTGCCAATCAGCTTGTGTTTGTGTGTGTGTGATTGTGTGTGTATGTGTGTGTGTGTGTGTGTGTGTGCGCCACCCCCTCCCCCTGTTCTCTGCTGCTGCCACTCTCCATGCAGCCAGCCATACTAAAAACCATTTTCTTTTTAATTAATCACGCCAATACTATGCAGCGGCTTAAGCTCCAATCAATCAATGGTGTTGGGTTGAGAGCTCAGGGGGAGTGTCAATATTTTCCGAAAGTGCAAAAAAAAAAAAAAAAAAAAGTCCTAGAGGCGCCGGCTGCCCCAAATAAAAGTGCCCTGGGGAGGCAGGCGGCCCAAAAAGCCCCTGACTGCTGCAGACTGAGCCCATGCACCGTGCTGCTCTCTGCTCTTTTGTTCCTGCATGCTGGCTGCTGGGTGTGCAGAGGGGCAAGAGGGGCAAGAGGGGTTTGTGACCCACAGAGCCGAGGTGGGGTCTGCCTGTGGCCTGCCTCTCTGCAGACGCACCCGCGGCACATTTCAACTGACACAAAGAGCACGAACAAAAGTCACATTACGACACACTTACTTGCCTCCATGTGATAATGAGGGATAATGTGACATTTAAAATGGAATTAGATGTTATTAAACTCTTGGATCCTGTTGCACCACTCTGACTCCCATCTTTACAAAACAACAAATGTCCCAACTCACTGAATTATATATCATTATATAGTACTACATTGTTTATATCTATAATTATGTTTTAACTTAGAGACTAAAAGTTTCTATAGACACTAAACAGGAACATTTGTTCTCTATGAAACATGTTTATGAATATATTTTTCACACTGCAAGGTAAAAAGTCATTTTTAGGGGCTGGTTATAAGTATATAAGCTCTTTATGTCAATATGTTACATAAGGATAAATGCAGTTGCTTTACTTAAGAGTTATTTTACAGAAAGAAAATGTACATAGAGTTGGATCTGGACAAAGCAGACGGTGTGTGTGATGCTGTCAGTGTATTAGAAATGTTTGGGTTTTTTTCTCACTTAAAAGGAAATCTAAAAAGGGGGGTTAAATAAAAGGAATGGGGAAAAGTATTTGGGCACTAGTGGTTTCCAATGAAACACAGCTGGTGATATATTTTCCCTCCAAAAACAATCACGAGTTTCCACTAAAAATAATCACATAATAGTCTCCTGACAGTTTCCTTCCTGGCAATTCCAAATCAGTCATTTCTCCTCACTAAATGCCGCCAAACACTGATATTACCAGCACCGAGCACTGCAGCATACAGTAAATTGCCATTTATAAATGTGTTTGGTCATCGGCCTGAACTGCTGTGGCTGCTCACTGCTCATTCTGCGTATCCGCTCGCTGTCAGTCCAATTCCCAAAACGCCTGCAATCAGTGATGCTGAGCGCTTCAAGGCCTAAAGATGCAAATGGCTCCGATGGCTCGTTGTGGACCATCCCAAGTGTGAAAAGCTTTGCCATTATCTAAAGCTAATGGGGCAGATGTGGCCAGTGAAAATGATCCAGTGGACACGGTCCTTCACTTCACATCCTGTGTATCAGTTAAAGAACTGTGCAGCTGATTAAAGGAATCCAGTCGCTGCTGGTGCGACTGGTGACCTGTGATGATCCACATTTGTCTTATTGACTTCGGAGTGAAGCTCGGTCGCATCACAACTGGTGAGTATGTGACCATTTGTTGGTTTTGTGCATGAGAGTGTTTACACATCAATTTGAATGACCTATAAGACACCCAAAACCGGCTCGCCAGAGGATCCAGTCAAGCCCACAGGATGAATTTGCCAAGTGTGAAAATTATGTGGAAGACAGTAGTGGCATAATATTGTTGAAATAACATATGTTTTCTCAAGAAATTTCAAGTTTTTCATAATATGTTTTGTAAAAGGATACATCATTTAAAGGGACAACGAGGAGTTTTGGAAAAGCGAAGCGTTTTCACACTACATTTATGTGCGCACCGTGAAATTCTTTGACCGGCGCAAGACAGATTCATGTTCTCATTCATCAACAATTAAAGTCAGATGTTCGAAGACGATCACATACCGTCGTAGTCCCGACCATAAATGGCGATTCGGCGGCGTTATTCTCATGACTCGCCACGAAACCGAAAGTAAAGAAACGCTGGTCGGCTCGAGCAGCATTTCCACCACCACTAATAATAACAAAATAACGATAGAGACAAAACTATATATTTATCGAAAATGGGCCCATTAACAAGTGTGGGTAGCGGAGATTCATCCACATTAACGTGAGACTTTTTTATAACCAAATAGAAACTCCTCGTTGTCCCTTTAATGTAAACATCTTAAATATACTTCTTTGCTAAAACAAAGGGAAAGTTTAGAGTTCTTGTTATTTATAGGATAGTTAAGTTTAGTTTATTTATTTAGCACACATTTAAATTCAATGGTGCAAGGAGGGAACGAAGCCGATTGGCTTGTACATACAGTAAGTTCCACCCCTATAAAAATTACAACAAGACAAATTTCTATGGCTAACAAATAAACGTAGGGAAAAAAAGGAGATAAAGTGCATACATAATCAACGTTATATGAGCAAAATGAACAAAAATGAGAGAAAATGAAGAGATAAAGAGCAAAGTGATCAGTAACAAATGAGACAATAGAAATAAGGTGCAAAAAATTCATTAATTGAAATCATAAAAAGACAGAGTAAGGATGTGGGATATGGAGAGAGCGGGAAATTCAAGAGAAGTTGAGATGTATTTTTAGCTGCTTTTTATTATTATGCTATTATTTTACCACTTGAGATCAAATTGTTCTGAACTCAAATAAGTTTGACACCCCTGTCCTAAGACATTTGAACCATCAATGCTTCCATGTATGGGCTACATTTCATATATTATTGGTCCATGTGTATGTGTGTACGGCTGTGTTGTGTACTCAGAGCACGTTTGAGCTACATATCTATCATGTATGGAGCTGTTGATCCAGTATCTGAGACAGTCCCATTGTGCGGAGCGAGGATTAAGAATAAGTTAAAACTCGTGAAAGACAAGCTGAAGCAATGCGGCGTAGTGGGTGGTGAATTTGAGTGGGTTTGAGCGACATCTGTTTAAATTTAGAAAAAGAACCAGTGGGAGGAAAAGTGCTTCTAATCACAGCTGCCATCAGTGTATTGTGTCTTTCTTTCTTGCTCTCTCTCTGTTTCTCAGCGTGTCTTCTTGGATGAACAGATTAACTTGTTCTTGAGTGTGTTGTTTTTCTAACTTCAATAGATATGGATGTTCATTGTAATTTCACTGATGTTTGTTTTACCTTCCACACACAGCTCCGCTCACTATCCTGCTCTAGACAGTGGCCTTCAGCACTAGTAGGCTATTATTCGTGACATGATGTAACCAATCAGATGGTGTTGTGGGCGGGACGCTGTTTTTTTTTTTTACAAAATCAAATTACTGATGTGCAGCTTCTGTCGTAAAACTATGTTTGTGACATAAAAGATTAAAGATGTGACATAATCTTGGGCATTTTCTAGCTATCTCTTAGTGGATATGCAACATATACCTGAATATCATCACATAGATTACATCATAAGATAGGATATCTTTCTTATTGTGACTCTCACACTGAGGTCAGCCTCTCTCTAGGAAATAAATTGCTGCGGCAACAGCTAATCTGAAAAGTCCAACACTGCCAACCAATGGTCAGATGTGGACAAAGTCACACTCATAGCTCTATTACTTGAGTCTGAATACAGATCCTAACATATGACGCCAATAGGAAGTTCAGTCAAATTTTTTACACAAGTACTGTACTAGAATACTTGATTGATTTTATAAATACTTAAGAATTCAAAAACACATTGTCTAAGCTGCATTATTCCATGTTTACAGAAACAAATGACTGACTGACTGTGAAATAAAAAGACAGCAGGATATGACACGACAGTCTATGGAAACTGTCATAAAAACACTACTGAATGAACAAAAGGCGTCAATGTTGTTTACATGTTTCTGTATGTCAGGCAGCGATAAAGTTTGGTTGTAATAATAAACACAGCAAACCTTCAAAATAAGATGTATTTCTAAAACTTAAAAACAGACCTCAGATCAGATCGCGATTTCTGGTGAAGAAGTTTCTGTTGCATCGTTAGGACACTGACAGGGTTAAACATGACTGACGGTGAAGGAGTTAGCTCTGATACGGTTAATCACACTCTAAAATAAAAGTTAATTAATTATACTAAATCAAAAAATGTAGAGCAGGCAAAAGTACAATAATTTTCTTTTATGTAAAGTGAAGTCACAAGTTTCTAAGCAGCAGCAAACACACCAACAAATCACTGTTTAAATTTGTCCTCCATTGTTAACTTTATTTTTAATAAGAAATAGCCATTGATCAGTTTGAATATCTGTGTTTTTGATGAAAAGGTTTAATAAATAAATATAAAATACCCTTGAAAACTCTGAACAAGAACATGGGGCTGATTACAGTATCTGCACATATAAAGATAATACAAGGTAAAAGTCCAGAACCAGGTCCAGATCCAGTCAGAGTCTAGATCCCGTCAGAAGCTGCATCCTGAATCCTGAAAAATCTCCAACTTTCTGAATTTGAAAGACTTTGAACCTGAGCAACACGACGCTTCATGAATGGGTAAGAGCAGAGGATTCATCATGATGGAGTTCACTGTAGCTACGTATATGTGCACTGACAGCAGCCACTCTCGTGCTGTAGACAAACACTGCCCTCTGCTGGTCACTTCCTGTACAACACGCTGTCGCTCAACCTCACTGTCATCTAGGAACAGTGAAGACAGTCAACTCCAAGCAAATAACAATAAATAAATAGATAAATAAATATTATATTGTTGGTGGCTGAAGCCGTGACTGAGGATAGTTATCTTAGATCCTTCATCTAGAAGCCAATCTGCTTCCTGAAGTTTGATGATGAAATTATCCAGGTAGCTGGCACTAGGAAAAAATGAATATGTTTGTCTTTCCCAGAGGGCTCTAACAAACACTAGACTCCTCTTTCCTAATAAACACATGCATTCATTGAAATGTTCTTGTTCATTTGCAGACAAATGAAGGTTTTCTTTTTACCATTATGTTTCCTATGGCTGTCATTCACCTTCGTCAGAAACTGGTGACGCTTCTGATGAAGACAGGTGAGGTGACAGCCTTTGAAACATGTAAAGGTAAAAAGAAAATCTTATTTTGTCTTTGATAAATGAACAGGAACATTTGATAATCCCAAAGACATAATGAAAACCTTTCAGTACATGAATACATTGGTAACATGCCTGGACAGACTATCACTGGTCTTCATAGTTGATTTTTAAAACTGAACTCAGCATCAGCTTGTTCAGAAACTTCCTCTCAGGTTTGGAAACTGAGAGCCGACAGTATTTTCTGGTGTTTTGCATGTTTCTCTTTATATGAATGTCATAACAAAAACTGTTTGTCAGATGTTTGTGGGGATGGATGTCTCAGCTTGTCCCTCCCCAACCTCAGTCTCTACAACCCTACTTCCATATTTGGGTGTTTTGGCTCAAGTAAACTTAAAAAAAAAAACTTCAAAAGTCCATTATTGTCCTTATGGACATTTGTGCTGCACAGCAGCTCCTCACATTTCCTCTCATCACAATTCATACATTAAAAAGAGAATTTGGTTTACAACAGATGGATAAAGTAACTATAACTGTCAAGGCATGTAAAAGGTGAAAGGTCTCAGGGATCCTGTAGTGTGTGAGTGTGTGTGCTACAGTATGTGGTGGTGGGTCAGCGCAGCGAGTACCTTTCACAGTCACAGGAAATGCTGCCTGAGGTCTGGACTCTGGTGGATCAGGACTCTGACTGGTCTGATTGTTGGATTTCACACTCGCAGCTCTTGCTGTTGTGGTTAGAGAGGTGCTGGTCTCTGGTCTGTGATTGGTCCGACAGCTCCTGTGGTTCAGTCCTGGGCTCAGACAGATGTGGTGGTTGCTCTAGCAGCTCTGGTTGTTGCTCTGCTTGCACGTCGGACTGTAACGTTTCATCTATTTGTTGAGACTTGTTGAGGCTTTGAGTCTTTGACGGGTCCTGTGGTTGCTTTGATGGGATGCTGCACTCTGGGTGATGTGACGACTGGCAGTCTGAGTCTCTGAGCAGCTGTCTCTGTAGCTCCTCTGCACTGTGAGCTAGCATGATGCTGACCTTCCTCTGGTGGGCCAACTCCTCCTCCTTATCGTTCAGCTGCGGCGGGAAACACCAAGTCAGAGCATTAGTTCCATCTAATCCACCAACAATCATCAGGACACAGCAGTGAGTAAAATTACATATCACCTGATTGAAGATGCATGAATTTCGTCAAATTTGGCATAAATGTGCACTAGGAATCACAGAAGAAGAGGTTTGATTCTGGTCACCGCTCCCTGTTACTCTTACACACAACCAAGATCATCCCCATTAATGTTCCCAATTAGTACAACTGATTGTGGGACCTGTAATTGAGGCAGTGGGATACACTGAAACTTTGCGATCAATTTTCTGAGGCTAACAGGAGGAGACTCAAGCAGAAGCAGAGGAAGATTTGCCATCATGTATAGCAATTTAGCCCCTTACTTTGGATGAGGTCAGGAACTAGTTAATTTAAAGAGGAACTATGCAGGATTTTTTTTAGCTTAACTATGCTACATGTTTTACTTTAACAGCTTTGGAGTAATTGTGATGGTTTCATAAATGACATGTAAATTGTTACGAGGGAGAATAGAGAGGCTCTCTGCCTTCCACTTAGCGTCTCTTGGCTGAAAAACAACTTTGCAAGATCGCGGCCCCGACCCCGGTGTCCCAGCTCTCGTCTCTGCGGCACCACGACACAAACGCACCCTGTGACCCGCAATCTTTTGTTTATCACAGATAAGACGACACCGATCTAACATCTTATATGATATATAATGTCATGCACCGCTCTACTGATTGATTTCTCGCCAGCTTCGTTGTAAACAAATGCACATGGCCAAGAGGAGGGTTGGTTACATAGTTCCCCTTTAAAGCAGTAAGGACCTACACAGTGGCATTGGGGTGACTGTTAATCCGTCCAGACTTTAGTCCATATCACTGCTCTTTTATTGCGTTTACACAATCAGCAGACTGAACTGATCCATTGAAAAGCTCATTACCCAAACAATAAACACTCATTAGAGGATACAGACCACCTCGGGCCATGATCCTGCAGTTAAGCGAGCAGCTACGACCAGAACAGGCTCAGGTAGGGTTATTGAAGTGAGTCAGGATGTGCTTCTGTGATACCAAACTGAGAAAAATAAAACATCTGGCATCCATGTTGCACCTGCAGATATCTAGACTACAGGTCTGTACTGTAGGTGTTACGCGTTACTGACCAAGTCCTGCAGTCTGTAGAGCGTTTCCAGAAGATCATCAGGCATCTTCAGGTCCAGACTGGAAGGCAGCAATCCTTTCAGTCTCTGGCTAACATTCATTAAAGGAGTCTTGTTAGCACCTGGAAGGAAAAGACAGATGTTTGTCAGACGGGGATAGTGAAGGAACTCAAATCAAGGATTACTCACAGCTTCAAAGACATTTTTAAAACAACGCTACTTCCCTTGTGCTGACAGGAAACACCTATAGTATATACACGTTAAAGAAACTCTATCCAAGAAAAAGCTCACCTGAGTCCCTCCTGTGTTTTACTTCAGTGACATGTCTCCATCATCCTTTCACATGTAGTGAAATTGTTACTGTTCTGAACACCAGAATGAATTTATAAATGATATGTCATTTTAAAAACAACCCCAGTGATATCATAATAAGTCTGTGACTGAATTGTATTGTTGTGCCTTTTTCTTTTCCATCAGAAACTTAGCAAATCAGTTAAAGCTAAAAAAAAATACACATGAATTCAAATGATACTGAAGTGGAGGTGATATGTCTCTTTATGTCTCGTTTCATAAAGGATCTAAAGTTTATGTTTATTGTGTAATTTACTGCCCTCTAGTGGTAGCATCAAGGTCTCTTTACCACAGCAGTTTGATCTCCTCTCGCACCATTCAACTCAGGACTGGCTACAGGAGCCGCTGGATAAAATGATGTGATGTAACAGACTCACCTTCACCCTTGCAGTGATGTGATTTCAGGATGTTGGCCTCAGCCAGCAGCAGGAAGTGTTCACTCCGTTTCCTCAGCTGCTGCTCAAAGGCGATACGAAAAGCATCCGCAACCATCATTGCCTCCTCTCTCCTGGACCGCTGTGCATCAAGCTGGGGAGAAACACACACAATTTTACATTAGATTTCTGCAACAGAATCATCTAAGTGAGGAATAAGAGGCATTTTAAAAAACTACAAGGTTATTGTGTTTCACATAAATCTCACTTTTAAAGAAAGAGAAATCAAATGTGTTATTTTCTTCAAAACTATATACACCTTATATATGGGCTTGTGGAGTAAAGATCACAAGCCCTGATACATGAGCTAATATTAATTAAAGATGACAGAAATACATTTAGTCCTTTTGCATGCAGATCAGAAAACATGTTATTAACATCAGTGATGGTCTGAGCTTAGTAGAGGTCAAGTGTTTTTTTGTGGTTTACCTCCTGTTGCAGCTGGACGAGCTGTCTCCTGCTGGCAGCAGCAGTTCGACTGCATGGACACGCTTCTGCAGCTCCAAGACAATGACACGCCCCCAACACTGCAAGCTGCAGAACACAACAAAGACCAGAAAAAAAAACACTTTTTAATCGCCCCTGTACAAGTACAAGTTATAAATATATTTAGAAACACTCAATGTTAATGTGAGAAATACAGAAGAGTAAAGTAAAGTTTATTTATTCGGCACCTATCACAGAGTCACAAGGTGCTGTACAGGTTATAATGCAAATATATGGTCAAGACAAGTACATAATCTCATGTCATTATTCAAGCTCAGACATTTATAACAACAGAAGAAAATGCCCATTGCCTTTCTAACTACTACATTTGCAGGAGCAATGTTTCTGTTACAGTAAAAAAACAAGCGGTTCCCAATCTTTTCCAACTCATGGCATTCTCAAAAATGCTAGGGGCCCACATCCAACTCAATAATAATAATAATAACAGGCCAAATAATGCATTTGCACAGATTTTGATACATTATGATAAAGACTGAGCATTCATTCATAACTAAACGTGGAGCAGGAGAAACATGTGTGAAGCTTCACAGTCTCCACAGAGGCTCACCACACCACAGT
This sequence comes from Trachurus japonicus, assembly GCF_045865225.1. Lineage (NCBI taxonomy): Eukaryota > Metazoa > Chordata > Actinopteri > Carangiformes > Carangidae > Trachurus > Trachurus japonicus. Next base: position 14,958,145 of record NC_140915.1, on the reverse strand, counting down.
GATTTAAAAGAGTCTAAGGCTTTGGCTTGTTTTAAAATACTATAATTTCATCCAAATTGCACAGCAGAAGTAGGCTACTGGTAGAGACAGAGGATGAACAACATTTTGACATCACAGTGTGTGAGGTTAGTGACCTGAATGGTCCTCATTCCTCCTTTCTCTCTCACTTTCTGTAATGTTCAGTCTCTCACCTCCAGGACACTTGCATCTCTCTCTGGGCTGTAGTGCGGTTTGGTTCCTTGGTAAGTTCTCTGCTCCTTCACATTTAACATAGAGAGAAGCTCCACACACTGCCGACTCAGAGCTGCAAACACACACACACACACACACACACACACACACACACACACACACACACACAGATGACTCAGACCACAGGATGCATTTTAAAATACTGGGGGGGAAAAAACAGGTTTGTTAACTCAGATTCACTTCACTTCACAAGTGGAGATGATACACACAGACATGTTTAGGTCATAATACATTATTCAGCATTTACCATGATTCTCTGCACGGAGCTCCTGGATCTCACTCTCTCTGTCCTGCAGGTTGTCAGTCAGGAGTTTGTTCTCACTCACAATCCTGAAAAACAACAATAAGCTTTAAAGGGATACTTCAACATTTTGGCATATTGGCCCATTGCCATAATCCCTATAGTCATAGCAGTAGGTTCGTTACCTTTAATTGTCGGTGCAAGCTATTTTTAGAACAGCGGAGCGGAGCGGCAGGCTGCTCAGAGCTACACTACAGAGGCTAAGGGAATTTCTTGGTTTCCCTCATCAAACTCATCAAATACACAACCCAACAACTCAAAAACGCTCTGGTGGACAAGTTGTGAGCTGCACAATCACCACGCTATGAGAAAATAACAGAACGTTACCAGACAGAGTTGTTTTAGAGATAAATTCATGCAAAACCACAGATGCGCGTTGCGTTCAGGGACAGATTTTCAGCAAGCAGACTCTGTATTTACCTCGAAAATGGCTCAGTTTCGTAACGTTCCATTATTATCTCATAGCGTGGTGAATGTGCAGGTCACAACTTGTCCACGAAAGCATTTTGGAGTTTTGGGATTGTGTATTTGATGAGTTTGATGAAGAGAAACCAAGAAATACCATTAGACTCCGTAGCGTAGCTCTGCTCCGCCGTTCTAAAAATAGCTTGCACCGACAATTAAAGGTAACGACCCTACTGCTATGACTATAGCGATTATGGCAATGGGCCAATTTGCCAAAATGTTGAACCATCCCTTTAAATACAACCAGGTGAAAATCCCACAGTCAAGAGTGAATGTGGAGTAAATCTGACCTGTTGTGTTTCTGCTCCCAGGACTGCTCAGACTTATTCATCTGCACCTGGGTGAAGCTGAGCTCCCACTGCAAACTGTTCACCTCCTGCAGAAGAGAGACAGAAACTCAGAGGGTCACTGAAGTTCACATTCAGTATTCAGACCGGGACTAATTGGTATTAAGAAGGAAATATTCCCTGGACTGTTGACACAAGGCAGGTCGGCTCCGTGGATTCAGGTCCAGTTGTTTATATATGAGCTAGCATACACAGCGTCATGTGAGGGAGAGGGAGAGTATCGCCTGAAGCAATGGAACAACAGCTACTCTGGCTCCGGCTGAAAGAAGTTCAGCACCGAGGCGAGGCTTTTACAGGAGGCTTTACTGTATTTCACTCACTGCTGATGCTGGGTAGTACATCTATACCACAGCCCAATGTTCCTTCAGCCCTATGTTCCCACATTTCCTTGTGGACCTCGTTTGGCTCGAGGTCATGGTGCAAAGGACCCTAGGTTGAAATTACTCTGAATTATCCCTTTTAATGTGGTATAAAAATAAAAATGACTTGACTTAGAGTTTCATTTTGAGAATATTCTTAGAAAATGAAAAAAATCTTGAGATGAGGCAACATAGGGCTGAGAGAACATAGAACTGTGGGAACATAGGGCCTAATTTCCGAAATTTTCAGTGAAAAAAAAAGTCTTAGAAATGAGGGAACATAGGGCTGACCCCCACTTATCAATCAGTTTGATGCTGACCTCTTTGTCATTATTAATGCCTCATTTTATTTTCAGTTAACCTATAGACATTATGGCAAAGACTTATAAATAAACTGATGAAGCCACACTAAAGTGTTGGCGACTTTCTAACTTTAGCCTTAAGCTACACTTAGGCTAATTAATGTTAGCCAGCTGATAGCACAGCCTCTTGCATATCCAGTGTTAGCCTGTCTTTTCATTACCAATAGAAAGCAAACACTTGTGCAGTGAGACAATGGAGGATAAGTTGTTTTAGAGATATGTTTTGGCATATAAATGTAGCAAGTCTTTTACATTTTGATAATGTATTAGCGTCAAACAGTTAGCTGCTTTGTTTTGCTGCTTTTTTTTACCTGTTGCGTCACTGAATAATATTAAAATCTATGTTTGCCAAAGTTGTAGGCTTATTAGCAGTGCTGGAAAATAATCAGTACTCGGGTACCGTAATCAAGTACAATTTTATACACTTCAGTATTTCTTCTCTTTGCTCTTTTGCTAATTACATCACATTCATTTGACTGCTTTAGGTAACAAGAAACCTGTTCACTAAAGCCCTGCATGTGCTATATTGTTTGTTTTTTTTAACCTTGAATAGAAAGTTGATCCCCTGCTCATCACTGTATAATTCAAACTAAAAAAAAAAGGTAGAATCTTTATGCTACCACCTCTTGTACTGTACCTGACCGTTTGTCTTTGATAAACAGGTAAGAAGCAATTAGTTAGTGACTGTTAAGCAAGGGACCTGCTGAAGCATGTGAAAGCAAACAAACCAAGCCCTTGTTTGAGCAGGCTGCACTGACTGGAGCAACAGACGACAGAGAAGCAGTTACCTTCTCCAGAGCTTTGGCTCTCTCCTCACTCTTCTGCAGCAGACTTTGGGTGTGAATCGTGGCTTTGTCCAGGATGGCCTGCGTGAGGAAGAGACATGTTCAATCGGTGGTCGACGAAGCAAAGACTTTAATCACTTTAGGATATTAATACAGGCTACAGGATATGACACTGTTGTCATTCTGAGTTAACATGAATATGAGGTCATTAAAGTGCCCATATTAACAATGCCACGTCAACCGGATGATCATGTGTTGTCGTTGAATATGTCATATGATCAAATGCTCAAGAACAGCTTAACTGATTCCTCTACTATTAACACACATCAGTGAACTCTATAAACTATATACTGTGAGCTTTTTGTTTAACTGTTGGGGGTACCTTTTACTTCTCAGGTACTAGGGCTACGTGCAAGGCAAGACGCACTTTATATTCTTAAAATGGGTAATGTAATAATATGTATTGAGTATTGTGCATTTAAAATAGCACTTTATATGTTAATATGCAATCGGGCAACCTGCAATATAATTACGCACCTACTGTAACACTTTAACACTATAGCACTCTGCACTTTGATCAGCCTTTTGATATCTAATTTTAGCATTTTAAATACTAGCGAAATACGTATGGTCCCCTGACCCTTGGCCTGTATGTTTCTTGATCCACTGTACGGTTTCATTGTTTTTTGTCTTTTTTCTGTCCTATTGTGTTTTCAAGGACATGTTTTTCTCTCTGTAATTACTCCTGCTCATACTGGCCATTAAGACTAATTGTTCTACTTGTTGTCACTGTTGTCTTATTAATCTTATGTCAACATCAACCTGCTGTTGGCTGTAATCTTGCATATTTACATGTATATGTCCATTAATATGTATGTATTGTCCCTATTTTAAATAAATAAACTTAAACTTTTTTGAAAAATGGTCACCAAAGAAACTTGTGATTGGTTGTGTAAGACACAGCACTTCAGCATGCGTTGACCTACCTTTCCCTGTAGGATCTTCATTGCTTCGTATTTGCCTTCAAAGTAACGATGTGCCACCTCCAGCTCGCAGCATAGCATGTCTATCGCCTGTCAACACAGCAGAGGCCTCGGTCACACTCTGCGAGGATTTCACTGGACAAACATCTACAGTACACACAGTTGTTGTGTTTGACAGACTCTTCCTACCTCACTTGCTTCCTGCAGTCTGTCTCTGAGCTCTTCTTTGGACAGGTCATCCAGGGAGCCTAATGATTCAGAAAGAGTCGAGACTTGTGCATTAGAAGTCATGCAGGGGGGACAAGATGTGTAGCTTTTTGTTTGTGAGAGGCATCTGGAGCTTTATACAGTCACAGCAGGGACATATTTATAAAGGGACTCGTTATAGGATGTTCTTGGGTCAGCTTCATGGTTCAAGTTCTTCACATTAGTGCGGGAAAACACCCTTAGCAAGAGCCCTCGCTGACTGAACACTGTTACTTTAGCTGTGATTGAAGATGAAGGACAGATTGAAGTTTGGAAATTTATGGAAAAAGATAAGTAAGAGTGTATTCAGATGTGTTCCTCATGGTTTATTAGAATAAACTTTAGCAGTGAATGATTACAGCCTCCAGACTTTTTTGGGTCTGGCACAAGACACATTGCACAACTGGATTTGTGGATTTTCTGCTGTTACTCTCCAAATCGGTCACATCAGCACATCAATGATGAGACTGAACCTAAACATTATACGTGATGAAAAACCAAATCATGAGCTGTAGCTGCTAAAATGCTCAATGAGTCGACACAGAGAGGAGTTAGGGTGCATGCAGAAAATGATCTGATCATGAAGACTATTTCATTTATGGAAACCATCTGTCAGTTATTTAAAAAGTAATGAATTTGAAAAACTATTTTATCGAAACATGTCAGCCCAAACTGCATTACATTACTATTACAGAGTACAGTATTACATCTTAATATCATGCTGTGATCAAAAATAAAATATCCCTTTAATGATATGTGAAAACAAACAAGATGAAAAGTACGGTAATGTATATGGCCATGGTGATAGGGAATGCTCTGCCAGGACATATTATCCAAGTACATAACAAATACAGATTGATTTACTTGAAATATCTTAAGTCTGCTTGTGAATTGGGTACTGTTTCTGTAAGTTAATGTAATTATGAGGAACGTATGTTTTTGAACATCTGATTATTTCACAACTATGGTAATGGCTACACTGTGGAAATGAATAAGGTCCAGTAATATGTATGTTGTTTGTATTGTTTTTGTTTTGTTGTTTTGTCTTGTTTTGTCTTGTAGATCGTTGTGAGTTGTTGTGGTTATGGATGTTGTTATTGTGGTTATGGTGTGATGTGTTTCTGTATTTATCTACTGCAATGGATAGTTCATCTGTAGTGTGAAGGTAGACTCCAGGAAGAATAGCGATGGCCTTTGCCAAAACTAATGGAGATCTAAATAAGTGAAATGAAATGAAATGAGTCTTACCGCATCGTGGCAGCGTCCAGCGTGCCCTCTGCTGCGTGTCTGTAGTCTTCAGTCCAGGGATCGAGACCAGCTCTCCCGCCTGGCTGCTGCGCCTGAACAGGGTCTCCGAGAGGCCAGTGAAGCTTTGGCTTCTCTTTCCGCTGCAGATGGGAGCTGTTCTGACTCCCATCCCGTCACCCAGGTCTCCATCCACCATGTCATCGTCCAGGCTGCAGGCCTCGCTGACCTCTGACGTCTCAACCAGGTCAGACATCACCTGGATTTGTTAAAACCTGCAAAACCAACCAACATATTGATGTGATTTCAAATCAGTAAGTTTAATCTAAAACATATATTTTCATGTCAACATCTGGAGCTATAGCATGATACAAGAAGTCACCCTCCATCACAGATTTTAAACATTAGGACGTTTTTTTGTGGTTTAATTAGACCAGTGTGGATGGGACTGTTTCATTGTCATATAAAACTTGGTTAAAATCTAATTCATTGATTTATATTAAGTTCCTTTGTTGTATTTTAAATAGTTGTCACCTTCTTCAGCTACACACAGATCAAGCTCCATTCAAATCATGTGCATAAATAAACCTCCGCCAGACCTTTCTTGTTAACATTTTTATGTTTTCCATATTCTGTGTTATAAACCGTTTTCTTGTCTGTGTATACCCTACAACATCTATTGCACATCTGCCCATCCTAGGTGAGGGATCCCTCCTCTGTTGCTCACCCTGAGGTTTCTCCAATTTTCCTCTGTTAAAAGGGTTTTCCATGGAGTTTTTCCTCAGGGGATGTGAGGGTCTAAGGGCAGAGGATGTTGCTGTGATGCCATGTAAAGCCCTTTGAGACAAACTGTAAACTGTAAAAACGGGCTATACAAATAAAATTGCCTTGCCTTGCCTTATGACGCAAAATACTCCACCCAAAAATTCATCATCCTAAATTTGGCTGTGATATTTCTAGACAATACAGACAGGATATTAGGCTCCAGTGTTAATAGATTGTGTAGTTGACCAAATGATTTCAAACACCAACTATCAATGAGTTAGAGGGTTTATTGACCTGTATAAAGCTGATTTGAAACCGTTCATTTCACTGAACATTTTCACAACATTTGTCAAATTATGTAAAAGAAAAGCTTTATATTTCAGTTAAAACATCCAGCTGTGCTGTCATATTGATTATTGATGATCACTATAGCTATAGCCTGTTGCTGATCTAGATAAGGAAAGACTAGCCTAAATGAATAATTAAATATAGCAGTTATGTTATGACACACCAACTTGAATAGAAATAACCAAAAAACTAATTAAAAGCATTATTATTGCTGGTAAAAAAGTGGTTGTTTCCACTTCCTCTTACCAGCAGCTCTGAACTGATACACCTGTTCCTCGGTCCTCTCCGGTTTCCACCCACGCCGACGAAAACAAAAGTTATTTAACTAAACTTTAACCACTAAGTTTGGATTAAATAACTTATATCTCGTGTTAATGTTTCTAATTAATCCGCTCAGCGCTGAGAAACACGCTCTGCTCCACCGGTCCAGCCGCGTACATCCTGAACTCCTGTCGTCAAGCTAAACCAGCAGCACACGCCACTTCCGGTCCTCGCCTTCAAAGTAAACTACCCTAAGTAACTATGTTTATAATATAAAAACAAAGCGGAGTGCGGGAATAACTTCATAACAATGTTTCATAACAATAAATATATATTTTTTTATTTCTTATTTAAAAACTTAAGAACTTGCAAAACAACAATTAAGCTATGAGGAAGGACATTAACCAAACATTTCACAATAAAATGTTCGTTCTTCAAATACAGTAAATTTGTTCTATTAGAGTCCTTTTTTTTCCTTTTTCTTTTTTAAGAGTTTATGGTAGTAGATAATTTCTTGAAAGTCAGTTCAGGAAGCTCCAGTTGTTGCCAATCTGTGAGTCAACATCACCAGAGGGAAAGCTGCTGCATGTGAAACTGCTGAGTAAATATTGGATGTGAGGGTGTGTGTGTGTGTGTGTGTGTGTGTGTGTGTGTGTGTGAGGGGGAAGAGATAATGTTCAGGTAAAGAGCCACATGTTAAGCTTTTCACACAGTATTTTTTTATTCACACGCTTATTTGGATTTAAACATTTAACCCTTTAATAAGCATTAATTAACGTGACGTTGCCTGTCCTCCACCCACGAGACAGAGTGAAGACAAACAAACATTGGCTACAGGCTGGTTTACAGGACAGTTCACCAAGAAACAAAACAAGAATAAGATGTACAAAACAAAAGGCTTGCACATGAAGACTAATAAATACTGACAGTTGGTAGAACTGAACTGTTAAAGGTCACTTTGCGAGATAATAAGAAAGAATCCCTGTGCGTCGTTCATTGTTACAGCCACTTAATCACATTCAGCTCAGGCTTGGAAAAAAATGTCTACAAATGAAACCTCAATAAAACAGAACTACCTCCAGAACTATTTTTATTATCACAGTCAGTAATGGGGCGGAGGAAGGTCAGGACCAGGTGGAGAACCAGCTCGGTTCACATCACCATGACTAAAATTAAACTTAAAGAGGACTGTAACATTTCTCCTCACATTAAAGACCTGATCTCAGAGCTTTTTTTTATCTCTTCACCTGGTGCTCACCTTCCCCCAAAACTAAACCACAACTCAGTGTGTTTAAAAAACCGGGCACAATAGAAAGTGAAAGTGAGTCACAGTATGACAGTGGATGTAAAGATGGAAAGCTGTGTGTGTTAGTCACTGATGTACTCCTCTATGATCAGGTCCTCCTCCTCCAGCAGGACTTGGTTGGTAGTAGGTGGGGGCTGACTGGCGGGCAGACCCTCCTCAGCTCCACCCGGACCTTCTGCTTTCTCCTCCGCCTCCTCGCTGTCTGTGTCCAGCTGGCCTGGGTCTTTGTCCGTTAGAGCCTCCAGTTTTAATCTACACACATTAAAGTTCAAGTCAAAAAAGAGAAATAAATACTCTTACTTAAACTTAAAGGGACAGTTCACCCAAAATTGAAATTTCACTCATTATCTACTCGCCCTCATGTCGACTAAGGGCTGGGAGAAGTTTCAGAGTTATCCGTGGCTTCTCTGAGTTACAGGGGGTCTCGGCGTAGCAGTGCATGTCCATATAACGGTTGCAAATGGATACCAACTGTCTTCGTAACAAAAAGACACACCAAAAAACTTCCAAATACCTCCATGCTGCTCGTACTGTATGTAATGTCCGTCTTGTATTGAAGCCCCGAAATGCGAAATTGTTCAGAAAAAAATGGAATAAGTCTATATTTCAAGCTTGTTTTGTAGCGGAAGCTCCTCTTCCCGGTTCGTCAAATTTGGACGAACTGGGAAGAGGACGGACCCTGGTTCGTCCAAATTGGAAGCATTTCGGGGCTTCAATACAAGACGGACATTACATACAGTACGAGCAGCATGGAGGTATTTGGATGTTTTTTGGTGTGTCTTTTTGTTACGAAGACAGTTGGTATCCATTTGCAACCGTTATATGGACATGCACTGCTACGCCGAGACCCCCTGTAACTCAGAGAAGCCACGGATAACGCTGAATCTTCCCAGCCCTTAGTCGACATGAGGGTGAGTAGATAATGAGTGAAATTTCAATTTTGGGTGAACTATCCCTTTAAATAAATACTTGCAACAGAGTATTGATGTAAAAAAAAAAAAAAAAGAAATTCAAAAATAAAGCCATATCATTACGTAACGTAATCATCATGAACATGAAATGAACTTTCTTTTAACATTAAAAGTTTATTCTCATAACATAAAAAAAATTCAATTACAATATTATTACTTCATTCTGGATATATTTTTTCCCTTCAGTGGGGCCATGACTGAGGCCCTACTCCCTACTCACTACTCTTTCTGTTCACAGTGAGGGCAGCTTGTCAGCAGCTTTTAGAAATTAAAAAAACAAGTGCAAATTCCCTACATAGTGGACCACAGAGGGCGACAGACACACCCTGTTCATTCTTTGTCATAACTGTATTGTGTGGGTAGATAAAATGCGTGCTGTACCTGTTGGCGAACCTCCTCAGTGGCATCTGACCGACGTCTTGGATGAAAGCTATCTGAGCTGCGGGACAGAGCGAATCACACAGGTAATGACATTAATACATCTGACTCATTTACATGAGACCACACAGCTCAGATGATTACAGAGAGATGTTATTATCACAGCTGAAGGTTTTAATAATCATTATTAATTAACATAAGTTAAATTGACATCATCTAATTCTAGTTTTAAGGTTAGAATCTGGTTCAGTTTACGTTCCAGTTAATCCAGTTAAATAACTCATAAATTAATTTACTGTATAGACTATAATGACTAGATAACTTGATAGATAATTTCAAGTAATAATGACTAGATAACTTGATAGATAATTTATGAATAAGGGGTGGGAGTAAATAAGTTTTACTTCTTCCCACTCCTTTTCGGATATGAAAAAAACAAACAAAAAAATCGAATTACCTTTATTTTCAATTATTTTATTTTTTTTGTTCATATGTTGTCTTTGCAAAGTTTTTATTTGTTATGTCTGTCCATTTCTGTATTATGTTTTATTTCTTTTAACATGTCCGAAATAAACTTAAACTAAACTAAAACTAAAACGTTTGATGCAGTGAGGAAGGGGCTGGGTAAAGTGTCCTCACAGCTGTACTCAGACCAGCAGATGTGCATTACCTTGGTTCCTCATGGGGTTGGTGAGCTTGGCCAGGTACGGCAGCAGCTCGGTCTGCAGGCTGACTGGAGACAGGCAGAAGCTCCTGAACAGACTCTGGGCCGCCAGGCAGTTCTCCCGGTACTGAAGGAACAACATCAACATCAGTCTTGTTACAGTCTGTTTTAGTTTTACAGTCTGTCTCACATGAGAAGCAGCTGAACAACAACAATCCAGACTGAGATGCTCTAAGAAAGAAACTGTTTTTTTGCTGTTTCTATATTTGAATTTTAATACATTTTATCAACACTAAGCAGGACATATCCTAAAACCGCCCCTTTTTTTCTGAATAATGTGACAGATTATGTCAAATTTGTCAAGAAACATAGTGCCGCATTCCACATTTTATGAGACCCGATTTATTTTCCTGTATATAATCGGATTTGTACGAAAGAATTACACCACTTGACATTGTATTTGGATGGATTAAAGATAAGTTAGTTGATAATTTGTTTTTAATCAAACAAAAAAAATGTAATTTCATGTTAACTCCCTGAAACAAATGAAACAGGTTCAAACCAGTCTGTGAGGAGAATTAAAGCCACCATCAGGCTACAGCCTCGGTAGGTCTCACCTTTTTGCTGATGAGCAGCCAGCCGGGTTTGTGCAGAGGTCTGAAGCCGACAGAAACTTGCTGAGAGTTGGAGTGAAGGATCCCTCTAGTGGCCACTGAATACCCATAATGCACCATCGTGCTGCGGCTCTGGAAACAGCACAGCGCTTTAAACACACTCGGTCCACCACTGACCATCTTGTTGTGTGATATAATTACACAGACTAAACTAAACAGATACATGGCAATACAGTTGTGTGAAGTTAAAGGCTTCCAGTCTGTGTGTTATAAGCCACTAAGTAGAGGGATAGTGAACTGATGGGATGTTATACTGTATGTATTTATGCAAAAGCAACTCCTGAAATATAACATGCAAACAACAGTAACACTACATCTAGGGAGAGACTGACCGTCCAGTCGGCAGTGAGGAGGTCTGCGTCAGACAGGTACTCGCTGGCCCGGTCCACGTCCTCCATCTCAGAGAAGAAGTCCAGGTAGTTCTGGTGGAGGTAAAGGTTGAAGAACTCTCCGGACATGTGTGAGCGTTCAACGACCAGCTGAGCAAAAGAAAGAAACAGACGGATTCTGAGTGTGAGACTTAAAAGGAGACAAAGTGTTTGTTTGTGTGCTGTTATGAGCTGCAGAGAATCATGTGTTCACCTCAGGGTCCACTAGTAACGTTTCTCTGTGATGATGAGACAGGTGAGATGCTAGAGCAGGTCCAGAGCTTCCTTCAGCTGCTTCACCACCTTCATGACTCCCTCCTGTTGATGACAAACAAACCAGTATTCAGACTTATTTCCCTTCATGTTTTTTGTAGAATGTAGAATTTGATTGATTGATTCCAATTTGTAGAATCAGTCTTTTTTTTTAATCAGTTTTGGACTACGGTGATATCATTTACAGACATGCAGCAGCTACAACCCTCAAACCTCTGGATTCAATTCATCACTCTGCTCTCAGATTTATTACCGGGGATAGTTATTATGACACTCATCATTGCTTACTCTATGAAAAAGTTGGTTGGTCCTCCCTTTCTGACAGACGCATGAAGCACTGGTATATGTTTATCTTTAAGGCCCTTACTGGTAAACAGCCCCCATACATCTCATCACTCTGGATCTTATTCTACTCGCTCTGGTGGTTTATTATTTCTTAAGGTCCCTTTTTATTTGTACATTCAGAGTTTGGTAAATCTGCCTTTTCCTTTGATGCTCCTAACTCATGGAATATTCTCCAACATACTTTGGGGCTGGAGATTATTCCGACTCTTGCTGATTTTAAACGTATGGTGTCTGACCTTTGTAAATCATCCTGCAACTGTTATTCAATGTAATTGTATTTATGTTCTGCTGCTGCTTGTAAACTCGTGAGGGAAAACCTCAGTGACCAACGAGTTAAAATAAAGGTTTAAATAAAAAATTAAATAAAAAAATAAAAAATGTGGCTCAGGCAAAGCCATCACAACTTGGTTTGACTCTTTTGAACAGAGCAGGGGCTGGAAACTGGAGATCCGACTCACGTTTGCAATGCAGGATCTTTCCTAGAGCTCTGAACAGGAACAGAGAGGCGTCTTTCCCTCCGATCGCCATCTCCACTTCATGCTCTTTTGTCTGTTTCGACCTCTTCTTCTGGTTTGTCCTGGACGTCACGGGTTTGTCTTTCTTTATCGGCCACAGCCTCTTCTCCAGCGATGTGTCTGCAGAGTTAAATATGAAGACAAACAGGTGTTTTTTGAGGTGAGCTGGTGAGACAACATCTGCCCCGAGGGGTTCGCAGGTGTGTGGATGAAACCTCTGACCTGGGAGCGAGGAAAACTGGAGGCTGTTGATGGCGCTGCGGATATCTCCTGAGCTTCCTGAACACAACCCGTCCAATACTGTCTGGTCTGGGACACATATCCTCCCACAGCTCTGCTTGGATGAATTGGGAAAATAATATACTCTAGAAACATTAAAAAAAAACATACCTAAATGTGTAGTGATCTGGAAGTTTTCCTCTCACCTTTGCTGCCTCCACAGTTGAAATACGGGTCAGGACTTTCATCATAGCAGTTGGAGCCACTGGATTAAAACTGGAAACAGAGAACAACATTCAGGAATACATCGATTCGCCACTAAATATTGTCTTCTAATAGCAACAGTGAAGCAACCAGGCTGTTGAGCAATGAACAGTTGCTTGATTCAGATGTAAAATCACCACAGGTTGCAAATTTCTCTCTTTTGTTAAGAGACTTCTCAGACATGGGGTTCACTTCACATCATTTCACTGTGCACAGCAAGGCCACATCTGCAGGTCTTAAAGGGATACTTGACCCAAAATCAATAATTCATCACTGCACTGCTGCACTTTAGAGACTGTGCAATATTGAATTTTATTGTTTTATGGTTGTTGATTGTGTGTCTTTCTTTTTTATCTTCACTGATGTTTTTAACCACATGGAGGTTTGCATTTGAATTTCGTTTATACCTTGGTATGAATGACAATAAAGGAATTCAATTCAATTCAATCAATTTTCTACTCACTGTCATGCCAAGGAAGGGTTCGGAGGACTTTTGGAGTTATCAAAATGTTTTTGGAGTTTCAGGCGGGGTCCGGCTAGCAACAGATTTTCATATAATGGTGGAGGATAGAGTTCACTTTTGAATCGTCCAAAACACACACTATGAAACATCCAGATACCTCCATACTGCTCGTCTGTACTGACCCAAGTGTCCTGAAGCCGCCACATGAAAAAGTTGTTCGGAAAAAATGTATTTGATCTCTGTTTTTAGCCTTGTTGTAGCAGTAGCGCCCAGTGGCTGTGCGAGATTTGCTGCAAGATGTTCTTCCGTGTTTACATCATACATCCAATGGTTTACAATGACGAACGAACATCTCACAGCAAATCTTGCGAATGCACAAACAGCAACAGAGCCACTGGGAGCTACTACTACAACAAGGCCAAAAACAGAAATCAAATTAATGTTTTCCGAACAACTTTTTCATGTCGCGGCTTCAGGACACTTGGGTCAGTACAGACGAGCAGTATGGAGGTATCTGGGTGTTTCATAGTGTGTGTTTTGGATGATTCAAAAGTGAACTCTATCCGCCGCCATTATATGAAAATCCGTTGCCAGCCGGACCCCCCTGGAACTCCAAAAGCATTTTTGATGACTCCGAAAGTTCTCCAAACCCTTCCTTGGCATGTCGGTGGGTAGAAAATTGGTGAATTATCGATTTTGAGTGAAGTATCCCTTTAAGTTTAAGGCATGAGCTTGACCCTCCGAGTGGGATTTGACATTACACAAGTGTGATGTCTCTGGGGACTGACATAAAGGTCTAACATCCATGTCTCAGCCAGCAGTTAAGTAAGTAAAAGTGGGAACCTGATGCTGCTGATGTCCAGCTCCTCCTGAATCTCTCTGGGAAACAGAAGGCGTGAGCTGCTGTCTCCGCTCAGACTGTCTGACACAATGAAGACCAGGGGACATCGGCCGGTCTTCACAAAGCGTCTGGAACACACACACACAGAGCAACACAGAGGCTCACACATAGTACACACACTGTTAATGTATAGTTCAGAGTACAGAATGCAGTCGGTCAATTCTGTCTTAAAGAAAGGTACACCGTGATTCTGACTTCACTAGTGGTGGATTAATATCTGTGTCATCATAAAGTGTGAGATCACGTGGTGTTAAGTTTTGTATGAAAGGTACAGTAGAAACCTGAGTTCCTCTCACCTCAGGTTATCGTGCAGGCTGACTGGCTGCCTGTAGAACTGGTTTGGCAAATCCTGAGGAAGTGATGAAGATGATGACGTTAGCTCAGGTGAACAACCAACTGAATACTGACAAACTGACACTGAAATGTTTAGTTTATTAAGATCCCAAGCAGAAACTATTCTCCCTGGTGTCTTTTCATGTGTGACTATACATACTAAATATGAAAGAGACATACTTTAATACATACAAAACGAAAATACATATAAAAGACACACACTTAAAGGACAATTCCGGGCGAATTCAACTCTGGGGTGTATTTTCATATCATTTTAGGTCTAAAAGAATGAATCTGAAGATTTTCAGTTTAATCGCTCCTGTTTTGCGGTAGTTGCATCTGTCCCCGCGTCCCCACGGCAGCAATGAATGGGAGTGGATGTAAGTTCCGCTGTTTAGGCTGTTTCCAGCCCTCAAAGCCGCAATTTTTTTCCACAGACAGCGTCCGATGGCGACTCAAACATGCACCGAGAAGTTTATTTACTTCAAGCAAGCCGGCATGTTTGTAAAACTAGATCTAATTCAAAGTCTCCCGGAGTCTCGCGCGAGCCCGAAGTTGCAGTGCTGGTGTATTCAGGCGCAGTCGGAGCTACCATTTGTGTCATAAACACAGGAATATCAACTCTTTACTTGCTTGAAGTGTACATTTTTTTCCACAGACAGCGTCAGGTGGCTACTCAAACATGCGCCGAGAAGTTTTTTTTACTTGAAGCAAGTAAAGAGTTGATATTCCTGTGTTTATGACACAAACGGTAGCTTTTCCCACTGCATGTGAACACACCGCGCACGGCAACTGGGTCTCGCGCGAGACTCCGGGAGACTTTGAATTAGATCTAGTTTTACAAACATGTCGGCTTGCTTGAAGTAAATAAACTTCTCGGTGCATGTTTGAGTCGCCATCTGATGCTGTCTGTGGAAAAAATTTGCGGCTTTGAGGGCTGGAAACAGCCTAAACAGCGGAACTTACATCCACTCCCATTCATTGCTGCCGTGGCGATGCGGGGACAGACGCAGCTACCGCAAAACAGGAGCGATTAAACTGAAAATCTTCAGATTCATTCTTTTAGACCTAAAATGATATGAAAATACACCCCAGAGTTGAATTCGCCCGGAATTGTCCTTTAATACATACAAATACACACAGAACACCCAAGTTGAACACTAAACGTCAGAGTAACAAGTTCCTACATTGAATCATCACAAAAACATTTACTGCATATCCTGTCACACAAAGATGCCATGACTCAACACTGAGAACAGGAATTTACAAATTACCTGTTTATAAATTTGCACTAAAGGTCGAAATTATGAGTTAAATAATAATCTCTTCGTTTTATTTTAAAACTTACAATGTTTTTCTGTTGTGTAACATAATTAGGAAGGGCAATCCACTCCTTTATAGCTCTGTATATATTACTGTACATTGAGAAAGTGTCCTAGGTAAGATAAAATAACTTCTAGCAGCATGTCAAGTTGAGTAATTATGTGTCTCTGAACTAAAGGATAATTTTCTATTAAAAAAAAAACATTTGGCATCTTTGTTGTGATTATATAACAATCTATTCTTAACATCCAACCAAAAGAGATGAATGACACCGTGGGGAACACATGAGAATAGATGCAGTACATACCTCCACCAGTATGAGCTTCCTGTCTGCAGCTCCTTCATCACCCGTCATCCTCAGGCAGTTATACTTGTTGGCTCTGAGGAGGAAGTCCTGGAACTGGGCTAACTGGGAGCTCGGGTAAAAACCATTCGTCCTCCAATCTGTGAACACAGGACAACAGGACAGTGGTGTGGTTACCCGTGATTATTCATCACATGGAAAACTTCCATCTGCATTCACATGAAAAACATTCATCCTCATTTACAAACATTAAGTGGACAAAATGTTAGAGACACCGTTCAAAATAAAAACTCTGACACAGTCAACAGAAGCATTTCCTCTGGTCACTCAAGTTCAGTTTTGCATCATAAAGACCATTTTACTTTGTGGGTCAGTGACAAATCCTTTTTTTTTTAATAAATGAAAATAAAAATTATAATTGTTTTAAAAGCATGGATCAAATTTGTTAAAATGTACATTTTGTATTCATGTTGGTTTTATGTAATTTGAAATTACATTTGAACCATTTTTTAACAAAAGTAAGACTGAATGCTCTGAACATGTCAAATGGTGTAATCACAAAAGAATTATAAATATTAAATGTGTGATCCACCTACACTGGATTTAAGTGTACTTGTAAAAAGTATACTTTCTTCTGAAAAAAAATCAATTGAAAGGGATTTTTTTGCTGTTTCTATATTTGAATTATCAACACTGAGCAGGACATATCCTAAAACCACCCCTTTTTTCTAAATAATGTGACAGATTATGTAAAATTTGTCAAGAGACATAGTGCTGCATTGCAAAAGTGAATTACATTTATTCCACATTTTATGAGTCCCAATTTATTCTCCTGTATATAATCATCAGATTTGTATGAAAAAATACCAGTTACACCACTTGACATTGTATTGCATCACGTCATTGACCCTTGTATCACTCAGTCTGACGGAGACAGGTACGACAGACAGGGATTCTCCT
Source organism: Trachurus japonicus (assembly GCF_045865225.1). Taxonomy (NCBI): domain Eukaryota; kingdom Metazoa; phylum Chordata; class Actinopteri; order Carangiformes; family Carangidae; genus Trachurus; species Trachurus japonicus. The sequence goes on along the minus strand of NC_140915.1, from coordinate 14,941,165 downwards.
GACCGTTCTGACTGCTGTCGTACGTCTCCAGGTTCGTGGGGTTGATCCACTCCTGAATCCTGAAGCCCAGCTCCCGACACAGAACCTGGACGGTAGCGGTCTTTCCGCAGCCCGACGGCCCCGTCAGCAGTAAGATGTCACCCTGCTTATGACAACAGACAGGTGATGCTTTATCCTTTTACATACAACTTCTTGTGAATCCAGGGTTCCTACACATTTGAAATTTCCAAATTCCTTACAAATACTTTTTCCAGACCCTAATTTCCAGATTTCTCTGTAAAAAAAAATCAAATAATTTGTGACATTTGAGTGAATAGATGTGTATCATGTAAATAAATCATGCAATTAATCATTTGTTTTCATTATTTTGAATGCCATTTTGTAACCAAAGAATTTCCAGGAGATTGTAGCTAGGTACAATAGCGCATACAAAATAATTAACCCAAATAACTTCACATATTAAGACCAAACCCAGATAAATATTAAGATAAATATATTTCCATACAATAGTTTCCATTTTCCATACTTTTCCATATTTTCCATACTTGCGTAGGAACCCTGAAAATCAAAACTGCAGATTTCAGATTCATAAGAGCACAGCTCAGTTTTCCACTGGTTATAAGAAATAGATGAGTTTTTATGACATGAATAAACAGGTCAAAAGTCAAAGACAGTGTCTGCAGCACTCTCTTTGACTGAGTTGTTGAAGTTTCCAAATATTAAAATAACAAACACTACTTACCTTTGACGAGTTTGTGTGAACTTTCATCCAATTCTCCACCTCCTCAATCTTCTTCTTGTGCACAGCCAGCTCAGCCTGCAAACACACACAGTGACTATTACTCATGATGACAGCATAACACAACCCTTCAGACCTTTCAGCCCCTCTGAAAGGCTGCTCACATTTGTCTTTACACCTGTTGTATGTGATAATTAAATGTGGCAACGGAGAGAAATGTGCAGAGGTATCTGAAGTACTGATGCTGACCTGTGAACGGGGTAAATATCTGTCCACCCAGGGCTCATCTTGGTCGCTCTGGACAGACTCTTTCAGTAGACAGGATGTGTACGGGTCTGAGCTGCCGGTTTCTCCTTTCCTCTTCCTTCCCCCCCTCTTGGATTTAGCTGCAGCACCAGAAGCCTGGCTGCCTTTTCTCCTCCCAGACAGAGAGAAGCTTTCCCCGGTCAAATCAATGAAAGATGGATCCACCCAGCGGTTCACCTGTTGTGAATAAAAAACAAAACTGATTAGATATCACGATAGCACGAACAGTTTCACAATGTTCTTGCTGCCACGTTGTAAAAGACACACAGACAGACACATCCTTCAACACCACATTATTAATGCTCAGTTACATCAGATGTGCTGTAGACAATATGTCATGATAGCAACTCTATTGACACAAACTAAACTTTGTCAACAAACAGGAAACATGTTGTTACTGATAGACTGAGATAAACCGTGGGCTTCCACTGCAGCATTGAGTTTAGCCCATGTTTGTTTGCATTTAGGAAAATGAGGTGTAGTGAATTATCAGTTTTAAGTTCCTGTTCTGTCTGAACCACTGACAAGCTTCTTCTCTCTCTGGTTTCCGAGCAGGTGTGTTTATTTGCAGTGATGTTCGTGTCAATTGTGCTCAGCTCTGACTGAGTTTTAGATGTTGATTTTTGACGACTCAGTGACAACTGATTTAGTTTGAAGAGCAGTTTAAGTGTCTTGATAGTGATAAGTGAATAAATGTAACGAGTAATTTAAGACATAAGTAGCTCTCAACCGCTTTGACTTTATTAAAGAAGAAAATAAAAGTTGGAGACCTCCATATTAGAGAGACTTCTTCAACAGAGTTGGACCAATTTCTTGAACAAAGCTTGATTTCCAATGCAGAAAGAACAGAGATCAGATTACTGGGTTAAAAACATTGCGTTGTTTAATAACAACAGGCCTACAATAAGAGAATGGACAGTAGTTTGTGTTGCACTGTATTGTTTTGAGGTAGTTACCTATGTTATGTGGCTCCGTATTGATATCAACAGTGAACAAAACAGAGATTCTCATCAAGGAAGAGGAAAAAAACACGCAATGTAATTGACGCTTTACTGAACTTACCCTGCTCGAAGCAGCTTTATCTCCCAGAGAGAGCTTGTTCATCCTTCACCGTGGTGTTTCACATGGAGGGGAGCAGCTGGGACCTACACAGCAGCGGGAACAGGGAGTCATTATGATGATGGTGGTGATGATGGAGCTGATACCAAGACAGGTTGGTGGGTGTTTCGGGTGCATGTTGCTTTATTTATCTTTGGCTTTTTAACTTTTTTGCTGTAATTGTGCTTGAACTCAGCTACAAACACGTTAAACACATATATTAACCTTTTTAATGGGTCAAACATTTGATAACGGTGCATTTTAAACCTGTGGACGAGGGGGAAATGTTGTGAATGTGGCTACAAAACACAAAGTGACAGTGAGGACTCAGACAGTGAACTAGTTTGTGTGTGTATTAACTCACCGTGCTCCACCATCTGCTGTGGCCGGACCGGACCGCGGTGGTCTCGTAACTTCAAACCCCCGGTTCGGGTGTAAATAAACAGCGAACTTGTGACTCAAACCGTGAGTAACGACCGACGCAGTTAGTCAACAGTTAAAAGCATCGCATTTAAACTCCGTGGACACCGAGTGCCGCAAAGTGGCGCGTCACTGACGTAAAAGCGTCGCGAAGCTTCGGGTTGGCGGTAGTGTTTGTGTATGTGTGTGTGTTGGTTGATCCTCTGCTGCTGCTGGTACTGCTGTGCTGCTGAGGCCACTGTGACGAGTCGACAAACTGCGATTTATAGAAGTATCTTAATTTCTTGTCAGCTTTTTGTTCAGGTTTGTTTTGTTTTTTTTAACTCATTTGATACGAACAGTCGCAGTGTAAAATGGCGGATAGAAATTATAACAGGGCCACTCTGTGTTTTCAGGTGGAGTCGTCCAGACACGTGCTGCTGCTGAAGAGCTATGAAGATGAGGAAGAGACCGAACATACTGCTAACAGGTGACACACACACACCTTCGCCGATAAGATTACATTTAATTCAATTACATGAGAACTAACCAGTCACTAGCCCTAAGCAGAAGTCTTAATTAATGGCATCAACCGTCACGTCATGGTGGCGGGGATGGATGTGAGTGACGTGAGTGATCACGTTGTCAGGGCAACTCTACTCTCTCCTAAAGCACACATTAATCTACTGTAAAATGAAAACAGCTTACTCCTTCAGTGTTGGCTGCCTCCTTGATAACACCAATGAGCAAAGTCCAGCAAATAAACTGTCTCCATAGTATTTCACTGCTTTAAATTACTTAACTTAACCCTTAACTAAGGGAAGTTAGTGGTTTTGTACCACCGACCCCTGTATCTTCACACCTGAGCAATAGTTCTGCAACACGAATATAATATGTGGATACAGTCAGTCCAAATATAACAACAAAGTATTGTAACAAGGGGTGTTTTTTATACTTTTTGATCAAATAAAAATTATTGTACATTAAGGGAAATATGACAATATCCACTGTTGTCAGATGTCATTCTTGCTGCCATCAAAATGCACAATGCCTTTTGTTAAGTTATACCATGGATCCATGGGTTATACATGTTTACTTTTTTTTTTAAGTATATTTTTTGGCTTTTCATGCCTTTATTTGATAGGACAGTTGAGAGTGACAGGAAATGGGAGGCAGAGAGGGGGGAATGACACGCAGGATAGGGCTGCTTGACGCGGGATTCGAACCGGGGCCGCCTGCAGTGAGGACTATAGCCTCAACACACTACCAACTGAGCTAAACACCGCCCCTACATGTTTACTTTTTATATCATTTTATATCTTTTATATCATATCATTGTTATGTAAGCTGCTGGACGATCTGAATTTCCCTCCTAGGGATTAATAAAGTAGTTTCTATTCTATTCTATCTGTCTTGGCATATGGACGGCAGCTGGAATAATTTGTTCTTGCCACTCTGGTTTCCTCCATAACAAAAAAAAAAAAGTCTAGTTATCTTTTGGAATAATAAAAACGAGGCAGGAGTCATTGGCAGTGTTCAAAAGCCTGATCAGACCTCACCAGATTATGTTGCATGCTTGACCTCCATGACCACCTTTAGTCCAACATTTAATTCTGTCTCACAGGAACTCCTGGTGTTGGAAAGACCACCTTAGGGAAGGAGCTCGCCCAGCGGACAGGACTTGAGTATGTCAACATAGGAGACCTGGCCAAGGAAGGTAAATACTGACAGAAACACATACTGAAGTAAATCCTATTGTGAAACTGCTACTGGTCTTTGTCCTTGTGCATTGTTGGTGTACAAATAAATGCAGATGAAAGGATGACCCTGATTCTCTGTCCTCAGGAGAACTTTATGACGGTTATGATGACGAGTACCAGTGTCCCATTCTGGACGAGGACAGGGTGAGTTAAATGACTCTTTTGGGTTGTGACACGTTGATCTTTACTGAACACAAATGTACTGTTGTGTACTCTTCATACATTGAGAGCCTCCTTACTTTCTCTTTCATCTGCTGGTTTAACAGTCTGGCAGTGAAGGACAGGAACTGTTTACATAACATTGTGAAAGTCTGCTCGCAAATGACTGGCTCCCAACTTACTGACTTGAACTCACTTGGGAAAGACGGGTCTCACAAATGGCAGCATGCATCATTAATAATCATAATCATGTTCTGGCCTGTGAATTTACCTTGATGCCATCAGGACGACATTACATGCAGCCTCTTAGGAAGACCAATCGCTATTCAAGGTCTTTTGTGCCTTCTGCCATTAGTTTGTTGAATGCTCAGCTGGCTTGAAGCTGTAGTTTTTAGTACTGTTGTTGACTATGTGTTTTTACGTACAGTACAGGTCAAAAGTTTGGACACACTCAATGCATTTCCTTTATTTTCATGACTATTTACATTGTAGATTCTCACTGAAATTCCACTAATGAACCCTGACAAGGCACACCTATGAAGTGAAAACCATTTTCTGGTCAGGTTCACCTCTTGAAGCTCATCAAGAGAATGCCAAGAGAGTGTGCAAAGCAGTAATCAGAGCAAAGGGTGGCCACTTTGAAGAAACTAGAATTGGTGGGGGCAGAGATGGAGGAGGAGGAGGAAGAAGGAAAGAAGAAAGAGAAGACAAAGAAGAAAATATGTGTTTTCAGTTATTTCACACTTTTTTGTTAATTCCACATGTGTTCATTCATAGTTTTGGTGCCTTCAGTGAGAATAAAGGAAACGCATTGAATGAGAAGGTGTGTCCAAACTTTTGGCCTGTACTGTATATTGCCCTACTTATGTATTTATTATATTTTTGTACTTTTATCTTACCTGATCTTAATTTTGCACTGTCCTTGCACTTTCCTCCTCAATTGTATGTATGCTTGTGTATGTGATTGTGGTGTGGTGGTCAGCTGTAGAAACAGAATTGCCCTATGGGATAAATAAAGCAATCTCAACTGCTCTCAACTCAACTCAACAAACAGAAACACACTGCCAGAAAACAGGCACTGTGCCGGTCCAGTTCTGGGCAGATTAGATTACCACCACAACTGAGCAGCTGAGTCCCTGTGGTCTGTGAGCTGAGGTGTGTGTTTTTTTTCTTCCCAGGGCTGAGTGGATTTAAATGTTGTAACACTGTGACTTGCTATGATCCCGCAGGTGGTGGATGAGCTGGATGAAAAGATGATAGCAGGCGGCATCATTGTCGACTATCACGGCTGTGACCTGTTTCCCGAGCGCTGGTTTCACATCGTCTTTGTTCTGCGCACAGACAACACTCAGCTGTTCACACGGCTAGAGAGCAGGTAACCTCATTTCAGTGTGTGTGTGTAGAGTTTACAACACTTAGTTAAGGGTCAAACTCTAGCCAGGATGGAATAATTCAAATATAAGTTATATAATAACAGGACTGATAAGATTGATTAATACATTCTCCAAGTCAGTATAATGACTTTCTGAGACAGGATATACATATTAATATAAACATTTGATGGTATGTTATGTTAAGTCACAGCAACAACTGCAGCATATTTATTTGTATTGTAAGTTATACATACAACAATATACAAAAAAATGACATAAAACAATCCACGATAACATTAGGTGTCATTTAACACTACTAGAGTATTTGGAGGGGTGGTTATTGACAGAGATGGACAGAGTACTCGACCCCAGTACTTGAGTAAGAGTACAAATACTACTGGTCAAAATTTACTTAAGTAAAAGTAGCTCAGTCGACATGTTACTCGAGTAAGAGTAAAAAAGTACTTGCTTTTAAAGGTACTTAAGTATCCAAAAGTACATGCTTATAAATTTAAGAGTAAATTTCTTATTTTTTACATAAATGAATTACTATATTTTTTTCTAAATGAATTTAAGGACCTTTTAACTCTTGTTTCTGAGAATTAACTCAGATAAGGCCAAGGATATTCTGAAAATTCCTCCAGATCATCATCAGATTCAGACTGAAACTCAGCGACTTTCTTTTATTTCTTCTCCTGATGCAGCCATCATCGCGGTTTAGTTTTGAGTTGACAAACGCAGTCGAGAGCATGGCTACTTTGGCGGTATCCTTATGGGGAGGGATGACGTCGTAGATCCCAGTGGAGAGCTGCACTGCGATAGGTTTCCTTCTTTGACAAACACAACTTGTGTCCAATAGTATTTTAGGGAAAAAAAAGTACATTTCAGCCTTCCGAGAAATGAATAAATATAAAATATAAAAGTAAAAATGTTGAACCAACTGTGGCATTGGTTACTTTTTAATCATATCATCGCTTTTATTTCCATAAACTGGAGAGGTGCTTGATGAATCCCATCATTGTACCTGGTTTTTAACGGTGGTTAGTTATCACATAGTCGTTCCAGTTTGTCTCTCTGTGGTCCTGGTCTGAAGTGGACTCTGTCCTCTGTGTGACCGACAGGGGTTACTCTGGGAAGAAGCTGCAGGACAACGTGCAGTGCGAGATCTTCCAGACCATCTACGAGGAGGCCATGGAGGCCTACAAAGAGGAGATCGTCCACCAGCTGCCCAGCAACACTCCTGAAGACTTGGAGCGCAACATGGAGCAGATAGTGCAGTGGACTGAGCAGTGGATGAAGGACAACAACTAGAGGCTGTTGGCAGAACTTGTCAGCAAACACTATTTGGACAATTATACATGAATTGTTATTTTCCAATCTGCATTTATTTTCGTAAATTTTGACGACGGACGGATGATATAAAGTATGAGCGCTTTCTTCAGGGGCCTGTTTTCCGAATCTGGAGCCACGAGGACCAGGACTTTGTTACACTAGCTCATCATCATTTACCTGTTGTATACATTTTAAATTGTGAAAGCTGGCGTCAATATCAAAATATCACACACTGCTGCATGTTTGTCATTTACATTTGTATAAATAAATGTGCAGTGAGAAAGAGTGTCACTCTGTCTCAGTGGTAATTGACAATGGTCAGACTCAGGGCTGAACCTCACTGAGACAGTACAGCACAGCCATCTGTTATTACACAGACATGTAGTAAGTAGTAGTAGTAAACCTTTATTTTACCAGGCATGAATTGCTAAGAATACATTCTTATTAAAGCAATGGCCTGGTAGGAGGTGAAATACCTCCTAAGGGGCAAGGGAGAGGGGGAGTATAACATTAAAATATAGACAATAGAAGCATATACAACAACAGTGACACAAAAGAAGGAAGAAAAAGAGATAATAGGCCAACATAACGCAATGGCATACCACAAAATGACAGATAATTTGACGTACAGTGACATACAACAAGTTATGTAAGGACAGAGATACTGGATGTAAAAACAGTTATTAGACAACCATAAAAGAAACAGTAACAAAGTAACATAACACAAGAATTGCCTAAACATTATTTACCAGAATGAATAAACCGATAATAACATTGGATCGTACCGTAAAATACGGGGCTGACCTGTATTGAATAATAAAATGCGGCTGTCCCTTACTGAATCAGTACAGGATGCTCACCCTACTCTAATGCTACACCACTTTTTCACATGACAGGTATGACATTTAGAAACAAGAAAACCAAAAGTTTCATCAGACATAGTGGAGGAGTATTAAATCAGAATGACAGGCATGTTGTCGTCTTTTACTGTCACTCAACCACCATCGTTGCCCTGGTTGAAATGATTAAAATACGATAATAGTCTACAACAAAGTGGTGATGAAAAGTTATTTTTTCCCTATTTAACACCTACACTACACAACTGACTATTGACTTAATGTTTTCCATTTTGCTTAAGTTGAGTTTGGTTATCTCTATTAATTGCTGTCCTCACTGTATGGACCTCTCTTCTTTGCTTATATGGAAGTCCTTATTTCTTTTCTTTTCAAGCACGTTAATTAAATAAATAATATGTTTTATTTTTTGATCAGGAGAAACTGAGTGTTGGTTGATTTATCATCAATTCTTCTCATACTGTAAATATTTCCCAAACATGACCTATTCATTATTTTTCCAGATAGATAGATAGATGAGTTTATTTGTCCTTTTCAAGGAAAATTGTTTTCACCATTTCGTACAAAGCGGCCTCGAGAAGTGCAACTTACTTACATTTACATACATTCCCACATTTCATACACCACAATTACATAGAGACATAAGAACATAAAACATAAGACATAATTAAGACCCCGCATCCCACATTTACATGTACATTCCCCCTGGTTATGTTCTTTTCATTGTCTTATTTAGTTCAGCTCTATGGCAGATGGGATGAAGCTTTTGTTGAATTTTATTTTCTTCTAGGTCAGCGTTCTCAGCAAGCGTACGGGAGGAGATTTGACTGTGTGTACTGTCAGGACACTCAGGTTTTCTCTTCTCCCGTCACCTCACCTGACACCTGTCCACCCACTCGACTCCAGATAGAGAGAGAGACCTCTGTATGCTGGATGTAATGTTTTCATTTTTTTTCTTTTTTAACAGCTGTCAGCCTCTCAGGCTTTGTTTTGTTGACACAGCCTCCACAGAATTTGCATTTGACCATTTACGGTCAGCGGTGGGAGTGTTTTCAAGTTGATTATCATTTTTATAAAGAGTAATTTCTATAAAGCCTGTGTGCATGGGTTAATAAATCTGATCTATCTCTTTCTCTGTAATCTTTTGTGCTCCTCTGGTCTCTTGTTTTCTCGTGTTCCTGGTTATTAAAGGCCTCTCTGGCTGCAGAACAGGTGCTGAATCCGTGTGACCAAGGAGTCTCCAAGGAGTCAGTGACGTGCACACTTGAGGGAGGCAACATCTGTACAGTACACACACATGTAGTAGCACACAGTCAGCACTGAGCTCAGTGTTCAGTGAAGCTGTGCCTGTGTGTGGAAGGTATGTTCAAAATCATTGGTGGTGTTTAAGGTGTTGGTGCATGTCGTCATTGATCATGTTAATGATATAGCTCACTTTTAAAATGTTTGACTTATATAGTGCCTCAGGTGTTCCGGGCTGTACTATGGGACAACCGGTTCTCGTGAACACTTAGTTCTTCTTATGAACACATGTGGTTTATATGACGTAAATTGTATGTTCTCCCCCGGCGAAAAAAAAGGACAAACTTTTAGTTATTTCTCGAGAGTAACGCAAAACAGTTGTCATTTCTGAACAGAACGTGTTACGTCAACTTTCCATTCTTTTTTCTTTTTCTTTTTTTTTCAGAATAAAAGCTGCGGTTCTACCACATGTACAGTACGTTACAGTAGTCACTACAAAATGGTGTTATGGCATTTTTAATCATGTTTTTTTTTTTTTTAAATCACACGCTATGTTGGCCATTTATTCACAAGTTCGATTGTCCAATAATAAATAGGATTATTAAGAGCAAATTAAAAGTGATTATCAACTGTATATCAAACATATCTTTATGCGGTAGAGACTAGAGATTACACTAAAGATATGTTGACATATCAAGATGCAGTTTTATATTTTTATATTTTATATATCCTAGCCTTTTGTCCATGTGCTTTAACAACTTTGTAAATGGATAGATAGATAGATAGATAGATAGATAGATAGATAGATAGATAGATAGATAGATAGATAGATAGATAGATAGATAGATAGATAGATAGATGCAGTTTTATATTTTTATATTTTATATATCCTAGCCTTTTGTCCATGTGCTTTAACAACTTTGTAAATGAATAGATAGATAGATAGATAGATAGATAGATAGATAGATAGATAGATAGATAGATAGATAGATAGATAGATAGATAGATAGATAGATGCAGTTTTATATTTTTATATTTTATATATCCTAGCCTTTTGTCCATGTGCTTTAACAACTTTGTAAATGAATAGATAGATAGATAGATAGATAGATAGATAGATAGATAGATAGATAGATAGATAGATAGATAGATAGATAGATAGATAGATAGATAGATAGATAGATAGATAGATAGATAGATAGATGCAGTTTTATATTTTTATATTTTATATATCCTAGCCTACCGGTATAAAATCTGAAACACTAGGCTACTACACTGACGTTTTATTTTGAAGGGCAGCAGCCGCCGCCATGTTTCTTTCTCCCAGCAGAGGGCGTCGTGTTGTAGTTAACTCAACTCCAGCTTCCACTAATGCGGTTGGTTTGCTAGTCGGAAGTACTGCTAATTACTGTCTCAGTCTCTGTGGCGTCGGACACATATGGATAGACGTGAGTGATACAATGGGTAAGAGCGAGTTTTTACTTCCATTTATTGGGCAAAAACAGGGTCGAGTCCGTGTGTTTAGGTCCGACTTTTAGCTGCCGATGGTCTGTACAGTTTTAGCCGGTCTTTCTCTCTCTCTCTCTCTTTCCCCCCACGGTGACACTACTGGGAGGAGGGCAGAGAGCCAATGTCGTCTCAAAAATGTTCACGACTATTTAAATAAATGAGAGTTGAGTCGGTTTAGCTCTGAGGGTTTTGTTTTGTGAAGGTTTGTTTGTGGAGAGGTATTTAGATTATGACCCCATTATTATTGTATCACATCACATGTAACGTTCACTGACCAAAATATAGTCCAGAGAAGAGAAGACCAGCTGCACCATTTAACAACAGCTTCATAATCTTTTTGGCATGAAATGTTACAACAATAATAATTATAAAGTAAACTATTATGTTGTCTGGAGGGTGTAGTAGTAAAGTAAACCTTTATTTAACCAGGCAAGAACTGCTAAGAATACATTCTTATTAAGGCAATGGCCTGGTAGGAGGTGAAATAAGTTACCTCCTAAGGGGCATAGCAAGGGAGAGGGGGAGTATAACATTAAAATAATAGACAATAAAAGCACATACAACAACAGTAACACAAAAGAAGAGAAGAATAGAGACAATAGGCCAACGTAACACAATGACATACCACAAAATGACAGTTAATTTGGCGTACAGTGACATACAACAAGTTATGTAAGGACAGAGATACTAGATGTAAAAAACAGTGAAACTAGAAAACCCTAAAAGAGACAGTAACAAAATAACAGCACTACTGTTACTGAGTCTGTTACACTCGATGGCTAATGGTCAGATAGACAGACATCCACCCCGGATAGGATGCTGCTGCTGGTCAAGTTTCACCTAGTGTTTAGTTCAAGGACCCGATCCGATCCGTACTTAGATAGACCACATGCTTGTTGTGTTGTGTCCTGGCCCGGTATACAACCGGTTTTCACTTCCCCCAAAACTGGCCCCCCATGTACAGCACGACTGTCAGATGTTACTTCCACATCTGGGCCAACTCACACAGAACATCTGACAACAGCCATGCAGCCTCTCCCAGATGTTGGAGGATATGGATAATACTTTGATTCCTATTGGATATCAGCATTTTCTCATAGTTTAGATTCATAATTGTTATAACATGATGTTTTGGGTTGGACAGATTTAACATCATAAGTGGTTCAGAGGGGACGTCAGTGACACTTTATATTAATACTTAGGCTAAATATCAATTAATAATGTTTTCTAACATCCATTTACACATTTGTTCACTGTGTATTATCAAATGGCAGCCCTTTGTTTTGCACTGTAATCAAAGTTTCATCTTAGAACAGTATTTGCCTGATAAATTGCCTTATTTGTGTATCCTGCAGTTTAATGAAAGCAGAAAATCCATACCTTCCCTGTCACTTACGTCAGCCAAATTTCCACTTTAGGTGACTTAACATGTCAACTGCATAATGGAAACATTGTTGTTACTTTAACAATGAGTCATTAGTCAACAGTTACAAGTCACATGCATGTGTGTGTGTGTGTGTGTGTGTGTGTGTGTGTGTGTGTGTGTGTGTGTGTGTGTGTGTGTGTGTGTGTGTTGCATCAGCTGGTTGCTGTTAACGGCCACAATAAAAAGTGGTGAACAGTGGCATATCTGTTCTCAGTTTGTTTCCTACCTTGACATGTGGACAGAGGGAACTGAGGATAATAAAACACTTCTTAATTTCATTTCCTGCGGATCCTCCACAGAGACCAGCAACTATGCCACAGCCCAGAGTGAAGCTGGTGGTCACAGGAGATGATTTCGGCTACTGTCCCAGGAGGAACCAGGGAATCGTGGACTGTTTCCAGGCTGGAGGCATCTCCAATGTGTCACTGCTGGTTAACGCCTCTGCTGCCAAAGAGGCAGCTGATTTGGCTAAAAGGTAGAGTATGCTACTAATAAACTGGTGGTAATATACTGAGATACAGAGATGAGGGGATAAGATCCATGTGTAATTTCTAGGCTCAGCGTTTAGACATTTACAAACCATGCTCTTGTTTTTTTTTGTTTTTTTGTCCATGTGCTTTAACAACTTTGTTTGTAAATGAATAGATAGATAGATAGATAGATAGATAGATAGATAGATAGATAGATAGATAGATAGATAGATAGATAGATAGATAGATAGATAGATAGATAGATAGATGATTTATTCGTCACATACAACAACACAAGATCATTGCAGTGAAATGACATGTGCAACACTCCGTCGACACACACTGTTAAACTAAATACACGCACTTAACAACAAACAACAACAACATTCAACAATTCAGTTAAAAAGGCAGTGCCCATACTGTGCAAAGCTGGTTAAAATTTTATGTAAACATAATGATAAATAAGTAATAAATAATGTATATAATGTGTGCTATGTGTGGAGAATTGGGAGGATGTGTGTGTGTATGTGTGTGTGCACAGTAAATACAGAATTTCACAATAAAAGCACTAGCAGAGCACTAATTCATTAAGGTGCTCACATATATTTATCTAATCGCACTCTATATTTAAAGGAACAAGGTTTCTTTTTTAAAAGCACATGTGGGTCCTTTTTGTCAATACTGTGAAAATATGAAGTTGTAGAGCTTGTCAGATACTTTTTCACACAATATGATGAAGTTTTTCTTTTTTGTTTCAGACACAACATCCCCATCGGTCTCCATGCCAACCTGTCAGAGGGTCTCCCAGTGTGTCAGAGCCTCACGGCGTCCACGCTGATAAACCAGCGGGGCTTCTTCCTTGGGAAGATGGGTTTCCGTCAGGCCCTGGAGCGAGGGCAGCTCAGCATGAAACAGGTACACTGCTCCAAAAAGCCCATTACATACATGTGTTATATATTCTTTGTTGTTTTACGCTGTGGTGCAAAATGAAAGAAAGACAATAATGAACAAGGTCTCATGTGTAGAAAATCAATAACAACAAAGAGCTATTCATTTCACACTATAAAAAAAATACACTGAAAAACAAGAATGATGATGATAATCTTCATTGATAGCTTAAAAGGCGTCATAAATCAGGAAGCAGTCGGTGTTCAGTTAGTTTGTTTTTCAGCTCATTTGTGTTATCTCAACACTTGGTTGAATAAACAGAGAGCTTCCACTCAATTCATTGTGTTTACTTTATTGGCAGAGAGCTTTTTTATTTCTCTGGATGGATGGATGGAGGATTTACTTGTTACTGTAGATAAAACAAAATTTAATTGAACTGAAACTTCACCATTGCTAGTTTGGAAAACTGGAGATTTTAGGTATTTCTTGAATCAGTAATAATGTTTTGTTTGTTGAACTCTGGACTCTTTATTTTGGTGAGTAACCCCCAGACTGTGTTTGTATATGACACTGGGTGGTCTGATTATAGAGGAGTTGTAGCCTCTTTGGTGGTTCAGATTTAAGTGGCCTCATAAATCTCAAAGATTTACATGTTAAATGTCAGAGGTTCAATGTCTCTTCAGCTCTCTTTAGTTGAATAGCATGTTAATCTTCATCAAAATTGCAAACACAGCATCTTTAATGTGACGAATCAAACTGTCACAATGTGTGCTATGTGTATGTTGAGTCATATAGCATGAGAAGAAAGTCACATGAACATTGTTTAGTTCTGTATTTGACTTCCAAGTGACAGTCTCTGTGGTTTTCATGCTAGACAACAGCTCATCTAGTGACGTCTCATCTCATGTTGCCTTTCAGCAGAGAGAGAAGAGAAAAACTCAGATTTCTCCATCTCCTTTAACATTCAGGTGTGTTTTTCTTCCCCAGGTGGATTTGGAGTTGAGGGCCCAGGTGAGGCTCTTCAGGGAACTAACGGGTCACCTGCCGCACCACATGGACGGACACCAACACGTCCATGTACTGCCAGGTAAAAGACTCAACTCTTAACTGTCGCTCGCTCTTTCACTGATGCCACGAAGGACATGACTTAAACTCCACTGTAGCTCCTCTTTCCTCACTGACTAACATAACACTCACAGGAGTTGTGGAACGAGGGGAATGATGTCCCACATACCATACTATATATGCACTAATGCACTTTCCACTGCAATCCTGCATTTTTATTACCATGGGCTATTTATTGTCACTGTTTTTATTTATTCTCAATGCACTAATTTTTACTATTTTATGTCATGCTGTTGAATGATGTTGTTTATTGTGCAGCTGAGAAACTGAATTTCCTTCGGGATAAATAAAGTACCGGTATCTATCTATCTATCTATCTATCTATCTATCTATCTATCTATCTATCTATCTATCTATCTATCTATCTATCTATCTAGTATCTATCTATCTATCTATCTATCTATCTATCTATCTATCTATCTATCTATTCATAATTCATTTCTTTCTTTATCTATCTGAGCATAACACCTGTACAAGCAAAGCAAAGTTTATTCATATAGCACTCATCACGTAAAGGTGCTATGGACATATGGACTTCAGCATCTATCTATCTATCTATCTATCTATCTATCTATCTATCTATCTATCTATCTATCTATCTATCTATCTATCTATCTATCTATCTATCTATCTATCTATCTATCTATCTATCTATCTATTCATAATTCATTTCTTTATTTCAGACCCAAGGGGATCCATATCGCAATAAAAGTACAATAAAAAGAGACAGGATAAGAGTAAACAAGAAAAACACAAAATACAAAGTACAGAGCCTTCCCCACTATTCAGTGTAGGCCTACATACAAACATGTTCTAAAATGATTCCACAGTCTGGACGAAGATATCTATCTATCTATCTATCTATCTATCTATCTATCTATCTATCTATCTATCTATCTATCTATCTATCTATCTATCTATCTATCTATCTATCTAACTATCTATCTGCGCATAACACCTGTACAAGCAAAGCAAAGTTTATTCATATAGTACTCATTGCGTAAAGTGCTTCACAATCAAATTAATGAAATAAAGTGAAAGAATGAAACAATGAACAAAATACAATCAAGAGAAATATAGGCTACCGGATGAAAAACAGATAGAGGACATCGGTTTGAAGCAGAAAATACCACGTGCTGCCTAAAAAGCCTGTCTTGAGCCGATGTCCTCTGGCGTTTTCTACATTTACTACTACTGCATCTCTCCTGATGTTGGAGTCGCAGTCGGTCAGTCATTCCCTGGTTTGTGTTTGTGTCTGGGTTGTTGCAGAGGTGCGCGAGGTGTTTGCACAGGTCCTCTCAGACCTCAGGATCCCGTACACTCGTGTCCCAGTGGAGCCAGGTTTACACAGCTGCCCGTGGCTGCCGGCGCACATCCAAAGATTCTACACACAGGTGGAGAAGGACGCTCTGGACTCCATCCCCGTCTTCACACGCTACGGAATCAGGTCTGTTTGTGTTAGAGTGGGCAGATAAATATAAGTGATCAATTATTTGATTCTACTCTAAATGTCTAAATGTTTAAATGATGCATCCGCACAAAAATCAGGCATACACAGTTTTCACATGAACTGGTATTTATGAATGAATTTGCAGTGAGCAGCAGGACAACAGCTAAAAGTGGATGTCCATCAGTCACCGGCAGGGCTCTGTGCCAGTTCCCGAACCCAATTCTGAACCGGTTGGTGCGTTAAGACCGAGAAAATATCAGGTTCCCAAGGGAACCAAAAAGTACTTGGTTCTTCCAGGGTATATACAGGAATCTTGAAGTTAATTCTAACACCTTTTTAAGACTTTTTCAAGACCTTCTCAATATTTTTTAATACCTCACCGCCACTTCAAGCTGTAACCATTTACATCAGTGACACTTTTAATTTAACAGTTTTAGTTTGTGATAAAGACTATAGACCACTATGATACAACAGATTCAAAATAGTTTAGGATAATAATTAAAAGGCAAAGTTTATAAAAAAAATAATAAAAAAAACATTGCTCCACACTCAAAAAACAAAAACAACAATCTTCTTTTCTATTTTATGTACCGGTTCATCTTTGTTTTTTAATAAATGAATAAATTCACACACTTTTACAATGTTTTTTAGGACTCAAACTCTTGGACAGCTAATTCAAAAAAATACCTTCAAAATGTAAGACTTTATAAAGTCGTGAAAAGACTTTTTAATACTTTTTACGGGTCTTAATTTTCCCAAAATTGATTTATCACCTTTTAATACTTTTCAAGACCCCGCGGATAACCTGTCTTCCCTGCGAACCGTGACATCATCAGTGGGTGTATCATATTCTAGGCTGTGAAGACGAGCAGGAAGGAGGAGAGGGCAGCGACTGACAAGCTTGTCGTGTTCTGCTAAAGAAACGAAATGTATGGTGGTGATTTGGGCATTAACAGAAAAGCAAGAAAGCAGTGCAGGAAAGAACAAGTTGTATGAATTTCTCTTCGGGGCTTAATAAAGTAAAGTATATTTGAACTTGGGGAAGAGATGGCCAAGGCTGGGTTTACTCGAATGCCAGACCAAATCATTAATAAACTTAAAGAATTCAAGCGGGATTACAGAGACAGCAAAAAAAGCAAAAATGTTACCACTGTTGTGTTCACTTCTGCCTGAGTAATGCAGGTCTTTGCACACTGAGTCCGTTTTTTTCGCATGCGTTTTTCGTATCCGTCATCCGACAAAAAACGTTACGCACAGGCTCCTTGCACACCGAGTCCATTGCGTTTTATTCACATGCGTTTTTATTTTGTGTTCCAAATTTCGGAGAGGGAGACAAAAATCGTCACGCAGTGATGCACTTGTGTGAAAAGAGATGAAAGAGAAAAATTAAAATATTGTGTCCATCCTGAGCGGACGCCAATCTGCCTGCTTGTAAATGAGCAGCGGAACTATCATGATCACTTCAACAGTTTATTTTAAGGATGTCAGTGGTCCAGTTTGATTGATTATTAGCTCACACATTAAACAGAAGACGGACAATTTCCATGATCCTGAACAGCGGCTGGTGCACGCACACACACACAGACACACAGGGGCTGTCCCATTTCTCCACACTTGGCTCAGTGCGCTTGGTTACACACACACTTTAGTGACGTTTTGCCGACGGAACGTATATTTGCATATAGTGTACAAGCATGTACGTGTGTGGGGGGGATATTTAAAAGCAATCGGGACACACTTGACAAGTGCAGCCTGTGCCATTGCGCACAGTAGCACTCACACACACAGCACAGCAATAACTGTTTTAATAAACAGTGCTGCTGGATCACAGTCTCATCTACTCCTAAAGTGTCTCTATGTGCAAGATTCAAATCATAAATGTGTAAGGCCATCTCCGTAAGTAAATTAAACAGACAAGAAAAACGAAAAAATAAAAACATGAGCATGACGAATATAAAATATGACATTAAAAAGTCATAATTAATTTCATTTTATTGAAATTAATTCAATCACATTTCCTAAACGTGGCTTGTGGCTCCCAGTGACGGCGGACTTCACCGTGGTGCATTGTGGGATTTATACTTGGCCAAATACCGCTTGGATGCGTTCTTACCATAAGTATGGGTAAAGTGCAAATCAATCGCGCTGGGGCACACTTGCGCACTGACACTAAGCCCATGAACGCGCACGCCAAGTGCCCAAGTGTGTAAGTGTGATCGAGTGTGCATATTGGGACAGGCCCACCGACACCCACTCAGCGGTGATCCACACTTCAGGACAGGGCCAGAGCCAGAGCCAGAGCCAGAGCTGTGTCTGTCTGAAAGCACCCTGAGAGCTCTAATATAGTAGTTGTATAAACCTTTTTCCATGTCCACAGGTGGCCAGATGTGTACCTGGGACTGACCACCATGGGCCAGCACATGTCCGTCCCCAACCTGCAGAGGGCCCTGAGCCACGCCCTGGCCGCGGGGCCTTCGGGCACTACCTCCAGCAGCGCATCGGGCTCCAACCAGCCCGTGGTCACTGCAGAGCTCATGGTCCACCCCGGTTACCCCAGCCACCCCCAGGAGGGAGGCTGCGGCGAGGGCCCCGACGACTTCTCCCAGTCGGCCGACAGACAGCACGAGCTGAGCGTGCTCAGAGACCCGTCCCTGCTGGCCCTCTACGGCCAGGAGAGAGTGCAGCTCTGTGCCTTCAAAGACCTCTGACCACTGACGCACAAGCACCTATTTATACTGTAGTGAACAAATTAGGACCAGATCTGTTGCAGTGGTTTTAAAAACAGCATCATTCAGACTGAGTGAAGCTGGCATTTGCAATAACACAACTAGCTCTAACAACAACGACAACCCTGTAATTATGATGAGCCATCTGTGATGTGGGGGAGCTATTGGGAAATGGTGAATTTTCTAACAAATAAAACAGTAATATGCATTATGCACACCATTTCCCATAATTATGCCCAAGACACAGGTGACAGTTTTCAGACAGTGTTCACTGCCTCACTTTTTAAATGTTACTAATGAGTCGCTGACTTATTTAAAATCATGAAGGACCTAGGAACACATACTAGTTTTTCATAATAGTAATAAAAAATAATAATAACCGCAAAGGAACCCTCAATGACAGACTGAACTGAATCAACTGAACTGAATCAAACAGGAAGTAGCATCACAACCACAGCGCTCTGTAAACAGGAGGAAGTAACGTCAAAAATGTAGTTCTCGGTAGACAGGAGGTAATATCGGGTCTATGGATCTCAGTAGTACGTGAATTTCTTCTGCTAAGTATTGGATCGCTGCATTTGAGCCCATTCACATCGACCGGTGACCAACTGAGAGAGAAAACACTACAAACAACAGTAGTGACCTGCAAACTGGAATATTTTCCTGTTTAGTGTTGAGAGGTGAACAGGTGTTTGTTATAGAAGCCATACTTATACTATAAGTGCTGCTGTACACAGACCACTGTACTGCACTACTTACAATGACGCTCTTTTCCTTATTATATTTATACTGTAGTTTTGTCCGTTATCATCCACTGTGACTGCTCTGTGATCAGTCTGACCCCTTTAATGAATGATGTCACCGTGTTTGTTTGCACATCTTGAGCTTTAACTTGGTGATGGAAACATTTCTAATTGCTGATAAATGGAGTTACAGAAAAAAAAACACTCATGTTGTAATAATTTCCTTTACTGTGAGTTATTATCTGATCTGGAGGTCTGTGTCTCAAATGACCACACAGCAGTTTGGGGTCAGACGATCCGATGCTGCGACATAGAAGAATGGTCTCTGCCTTAGGGGCCTTAAACAGGTTAATGAAGCCATGTTGTCTTTGTTGGTTGGAGGTTGGAGGGATGGTTTCCAGTGATCTCAGGTCTGTGTAGCACAAGTAGCACTGAACATCTCATCACCTACCAATCACCTGTAACAATACAGTTTATGTGTAATATTTATAGCCATTGTCTGGGTATTTAAAATTTTATATTTTGATTCAGTGTCTGTTGAAACTTTTTATGCGCTGCTGTTTGAATGAAAGGTTATAAATGCAAAAAGCTTCAGACAGAGTGAGCTAATAAATGATGTCAAACTAATGTCTGATCTCTCTTCTTGTTGTTTTGTTTTTCAAATCTACTAACTCAAATAGCAGGAAAACTCTGGGTTTTATTACAAGCATCAAATTAGTTTCCAAGTTATCTGTTCTGAGTGAGGCGCTCCATCACAGTGACCGCAAACAACACACATAATAATGCTAATTGCACCTCACGGCCGGCTGTAAAAAAGTGTTGCGGTCATGTTACACCAGTAGAAATAAAACATCTTGTTTCATTATTGAAAATGTGTTGTTCCCTGATTCTCTAATAACTTGAAAGGATGAATTATGTGTGTGCTAATTGTCAGGGAGGCCTATGACTCATACTTTAATTTCCCAGTTACGAGTCAGACCTGACAAGGAAATGTTATGTACTACTTAGTTTAATCATTAAATATCTTAATATAGATTTGATAGCATATTTTAGTGTAGTTGTGGGGGGGGAATCTTTCTTTCTAGAGGGAAATGTTGGACCTTTTCATTTCTCACCTATAGTTTCTGGAGTGTTTGCAGTTAAACACCTCTAATACACACAAATGCATCAGTATTAACAATCAAATAATAGAAAACTCAAATAGCTCATAACAAGTGATTTCATTTTCACTTTCACCATGCAACTTAGGTACTTTTTGCTGTATATAATGAAATATGTAATATAATGTGTTTATATTAGTCATCCTCAGTTATAACTTGAGCTGAATAATCTTCTGGGCTTTTATTCAGCTTCATCTGACCCATCATCAGTTATTAGAAATGACTTCAGACCTTTGTGTTGGGTCTGAGGCCACATGTGACCCAGTCTCTTCCAGATTTAGTATCACTGTCACTTAGTAAAACTACAGCCGACTGGAAAACCTTTTTTTTTTACCTTGTAAACTCAAGGTCCAACTAAGTAACTAATAGCTACTAGGGCTGGGACGATATGCTTTTCTCCCAGTTCGATTCTTATAAGATTTTTTGGATGGCGATTCGATTTAAATTGCGATTCTACGATATTGCCGATTCTCTCGATTTTTAGTCTGCATTTTTAACATTTATCTGTACACAAATACTGTAGGAGCCTATAAATGAACATACTCCATTATAAAGTGAACTTAAACCCTTTTCAAAACCTGTACTCTCTGTATGTAAAAAAGGCTAACAAATGCACATTGCACAATATTTAAAAAAATTGAAAAAAAAAAAAGATTTCATAGATTTTTGGAAAAAAAAATTGTCAAAAAAGATATTGCTATATTTATGTGAATCGATTTTTTCTCCCACCCCTAATAGCTACCTACTACTTTTTTATAGTTTCTGTAAAAAAGTAGTAGGTAGCTCATGAGCTGAGGTTTGGAGCAACGGTATAGTTGTGACATCAGGTTAAACACCTTTGTAATGTTTAGTAAAAGTTAAGTTAATCTGGGATGGAGCTTTAAACCATGTGGGTGGGTCTGTGTTAGCTCTGCTCTGTCCAGTCAAACAAGCCAAACATGTGAAGATCCAGTTGACCAGCAGGCAGACAGTGAGGCCAAATGGTTAGCCATCTTTATTATGAAACAATATTGGGACCAGATCAAACAGCTGTTACATGGTGGAGTTTTTGGCCACTGCAGTCCCTTCCCATGTCCTGACACATCCCCGGTCAGCCAATCCGCTCCCAGCTGCCTTCAAGGTGCTTGTTTCTATAGGACCGCCCCGGGAGCCGCGCTCCCTTTTCCAGCCGAGCCGCCTCTTCCTCCAGCTTCTCCCTCCTCCCTCCCGAGGAGCCGCGTTCCCTTTCAACCGGGGCAGCTGACAACCTGCTGCTGGAATATGTCTCAGTGTGGTAAAGGGCTCTGCCTCTGATGTGACAGGTGGGTTATACAGGTGGGAGAGGAGACATGCGTGGGGGAGATTCAAATTAAATGAACGAGGTTCTTCCCACAATCCCATCAATTTAATTACACCAAGTGCCAAAAGCAAAAAAAAAACATGTGGAGGTGGATAGAGGAGGAGGAAAATGATCATTACTTCAGGGAAAGAAAGTGACAGCAGCCGTTTGTGATGCAGGAAAACAGTTTAACAGCATCTCAACGTACATCTGAGAACGTGTGAACATGTGGACGAAAACTGCTGCTGATGAAGAGCAGCAGGTTTGGAAATAAATGGAACTGATTTTACTTCGTCCGTAGCATTTTCAGCGATAACTATTTAATTCACGGTATGTGGCTTGTCAGAGTGTGTTTCTGCTTAGAGGATTACAACCTGTCTGTGTGTGTGTGTGTGTGTAGTTGTGTGTGAGGGATTGTTCCACAGAGAAGAACAGTGCAAGTCTAGAAGCAGAGGAGGGGAGGGAAACGCCTCCATCCAGGTCCTAACTACAGCTTCTATAACGTCGGTCACGTTTGATCATTGGTGATGGGGGCAAAAGAAAAAAAAAAAAAAAACAAGAGTAAATCAATCACTTCTCCTGCTCTGCAAAAATAAAATACTTGAGAAAAATCATGTCTAGTGAGATCTATTTAACACAAGAGCTGTTTATATGAAGGAAAAGCCAACAGAAAATCAACACATTACTCTGAGTATTTCCATCTAACTTCATCTGAACATCGTGTTCCCTTAGCATTTCAATTTCCATTTTTCACTTTTAAGAAAAGAGTAGAAAGTTAGAAATGGTCTGGATATTTATGGCCGAGGAGGAGGAGGAGGAGGAGGAGGTGGTAGGTGGAGGTGGAGGTAGAGGAGGAGGAGGAGGAGGGAAGAGGAAAGGGAGGAAGCTGTCTGATCCACAGAGAGTCCTGGATGGGGAAGGGCGGCTTCGGCTGCCGCTTGCCGGGCTTCAGCTGGGCAGCTCCTGGGCTGCGGGGAGGACTGGTGTGGGGCAGTGGAGGGGGGGGGTGGGTGGTGGAGGGGAGTGAACGAGGTGTGGAGGGAGGGGGGAGGAGAGCGAGAGAGAGGCGAGAGGAGAGGTTTGGTATTTTGGTCGGGCTGAGGGTGAGATAAGAGGAAGAGGGGGAGAGAAAGAGACAGAGAGAGAGAGAGAGAGAGGGGCTACACGCTCGTCAGGTGATCAGTCCATTGGCCGCTTTTCGCCGTGTTTCTTTGTAAACTCTTCAGCGTTCTTCAAGAATTTTTTACGGTCCTTTGAGTATTCTTCTGCTAGGTCTGCCCTCAGGGGGTGCTCCGGCTGGGGGTCGTTCACCAGCGCGATGAGGGACTGAATTACTGCAAGACACACACACACACACACAGCCACAGAAACAAGTCAGATATGAACCATCATTAACGTGAAAAAACAGAACAGAAAAAGCCAATATGGTTCAACAACCATCTACAAGAAATCACAAGAGACCAAAGATAGGTGCAGGTCATTTTTAAGTGGTACGCACTATGATGCCAGTGGGGAAAAAAATGTTTGGAGTGTTTTTATGTCTCAAAATAGACTAAATAAACATAATCTAAAGAAATTTTTAAAAATGATTTATTTTTCGAAGTTTTTGGGGTTTGTTGCTTGTAGGCAACATTGTACCATTACGGTTCGTCATATACTGTATTAGAAACACCAGTCTCTGTAGACTTTCACCTTCACTGGCCTCATCCTCATCTGAATTCTCATTCTCATCTTCGTCATCATCATCATAATAGCCTGATGTTTACTTTACTGCATTCAAAATAAAATTTATTAAGGATAAAAAACTAAATTATGATAAATTATATGTTTTTGAACATTATATTTACACCTAAACACACACTACCATAGTCTCATAATGCAATATTGATTCCATAATGGTCCACTGTTGCCTCAAGGCAACATTGCAATTTTCTATAATGGTACATTGTTGCTTTCGGGCAACAGGTGCATTTTAACAAGTTTCCATTATTTAATAAGTAAATAAATTGCATGGAACTATTAAAAATTAAACTTTACTAATCTATTAGTGTAAATATATTTTTTTCCAGATGAAAAAGGGCCAGGAAGTTATGTTTTCAGACCGTTTTAGTGGAGCAAAATGGCAAACCTGTTTCCCTTGAAAAAGTCTGCAAAAAAGGGTTTCAGTATGGCTTCTTGAAAGTCATGTGATAAATTAAAGCATTGTTATTGGTTCTCTAAGGTCTCCTCTCTTTTTTTAAAGTATTACAGCATTAAATGGGATGAATTGTGGAGATGTGACAGGCCAAAAAGTGGTATGCTGCCTGAGGGCAACATGGTACCATAGAGGGTTAAGTTCAGAGATGGACAGAGTACTCAACCCCAGTACTTGAGTAAGAGTACAAATACTACTGGTCAAAATTTACTCCGTTACAAGTAAAAGTAGCTCAGTCGACATGTTACTTGACTAAGAGTAAAAAAGCACTTGCTTTTAAAGGTACTTAAGTATCCAAAAGTACATGCTTTTAAATGTACTTTAAGTAAAAATAAGAGTAAGAGTAAATTTCTTATTTTTCACATCAATGAATTACTATATTTTTTTCTAAATGAATTTAAGGACCTTTCAACTCTTGTTTCTGAGAATTAACTCTTTGAAACCACCTGCACTGATGTGATTGCCTTTAGGGGTCAGGGTTTCCTTCTTTGACAAACACAACTTGTGTCCAATAGGATTTTAGGAAGAAAAAAAAGAGCAGACTTGAAATTCAAGTAAGAGTAATAAGTACCAAAGAAATCTAATACTCAAGTAAAGTACAAATCCTCTGGAAGTACAGTATTCAAGTAAATTTACTCTGTTACTGTCCACCACTGGTTAAGTCCTTTTACTGCCCCAATCAGACTGGACGCCCGCTCAACAGACATATTACACATCAGAACTTAATATCTCTTTACACTCTTGCGCAGACTTTGGTCATAGTCACAGAGCAACACTACAAATATGGTCCAAAAGTCATATCTGAACATTTGAAGTACCGGTATACGTCTGTGCATGTAATAAACACCTGATAACAATCTGCTCAACAGTGAAAGGAGTCCATGAAATGACACTCGCACTTCTTCAGACAAAAAGGTGTCGCTCAGTCAGTGAGCAGCCAAACATGAGCAACATTTTTAAACTATTATTTTTAAAAAGTGACTAATGACTAGATGGAAACCTCTTATAGTGATCAACACTTTCAATAAATTACTCATTGTAACCCAGTACTCAGCTAACTGTGTTCATGTTTGGTCTTATCATACATGAAAACATGAGGAATCAAATTGTTCAAATGTAATTAACCTGATTATTTTATTATTATACACTATGGCCGTATTCAACTTACTGATTTAGCTAATTAGCTTGTAATTAAAGTAGGGTCTGCTGTTCTTTCAGCCGTCAGTCTTTCATAATAAATTAAAAACCTATCATCTATCTGATAAATACAGGTGCATGCTGAACTCCGGCAACAGATGTAACAATCAACACAACAAACTTTCTCTTCTGCTTCAGTCTGGGGGTCAAAAGTCGACGTTTTTTCCTGTAGCTGAAATCAATCGTGTCAAAACAGACCCGGGCAAGAGGGGGCGGCAGTGGCCCAAACTCAGCAGCCTCTGCCTCCTCAGACAGCTGCTGCTGCTGCTGGAGAGGACGGGACCGTGTGTAGCAGCAGCAGCAGCAGCAGCAGCAGCAGCAGCAGGGTCGGTCAAAGTCGAGCGGTGATTGAGGGGATGAACCTGCATGTGTGAGCAGCTGTGTTGCCCTCCTGCAGCTGCACGCCGAGGGCGACGGCTGCGTTTCCCTCCTCACTGAGCTGCTTTGGCCACGTGAGTTTCATAAGGAAAACCCTGTCCAATCAGAACTACTCATACGTGCGATATTATAAATGCACAACTGTGTTTTTGTGGGAATTTTAGGCTCTCGGAAGTGACCGTCATCAATAAGCGGTGTGAAAGCAGACAGTTAGTCATTTGGCTGTAACATGAAAACCACCGGTGTGACGTTAAAATACAGCGTTGTGTGCACTGCAGGTTAACCTCACCACTGAGATCCATCAGCACAAACTCATATTTATCTCCTCCATCTATCAGCTGAGAGTAAGAAACACATATCAGTACAATTACCTTCACTGGCTAATTTCAAAGGTTCATAATCCTGGAACAGTCTACAAAACATTTACTGTCAGACCATGAATAGTGTGATAACAGTTCCTACTGTATGTTATAGGCTGGTACTATTCTGCACTAGTGACTTGTGACCTTGGTGCAACTTGTGCTTGTAAATGAATGTAGATGTAGATAAACAGCGCATTAGTATGACACCTACAGCTGATAGCTGTGTATATATCTGCATGTTCATTGTCTAACCAAGCCACAGTCAGACACTGAGTATAGTTTCAGTTTCATCTTATTCCCTTCCTCTCTACCCTTCAGTGAACGTGCGGTAGCCATGTTGGCAAGTGTGTGCAGATCTCTTCACAGCACTGTTACCTCCTGTGGGTGTGTGGATGCTTTTGGTTTCACCTTGTGAGTCTGTCTGTCTGTCTCTGTGTGTGAAAGAATCTGTGTTTTACATTTAACTTCATGCTGCACGAGGCTCAGCCCTGTTGTGACTATCAAATTTGATCTTGTCTCATTTCTTTTATAGGGACACATTTTCTGTTATAGCTACTAAACAGTGGGTTTCATTTAAAATATAGGTTTAATTACTGATAGGACAAGGTACCTACAGTTTGTCTTTAATTTAGGGTGCTAGAATACACAGATGCTTTTGGCATTTGCTCATATATTTCCATTTTTTAATGAAACATGGTTAATCATGACTGACTGACTGCTGACCATTAGGGCATCCCTATGTGTCAAGCATGACTCAGCTTGAAAAAATAAAAAATCAGTTGACCTTGTCTAACTTTGTTATTCAAATTAAAGCTTGCATTAGCACCATTATGGAAGAATTTCAAAGGCCCGTTCTGTCGACACACGTGTAATAATGTGAGCTGTAGCAACACCTTACCTCAGCTGTGGTACACAACGCTAACACACCCACCTTGGTCAGTTTTGGTAGCAGGCTTCCAGTTCTCTGCACTGATCACAGGCAAGCACACCTGCCCCTTCTCATCAATGTTGGGGTGATAGATCTTTGTCTTGAATGTGATCTTGGGAGGCTTGAAAGGGTATTCAGTGGGGAAAATGATTTCGATCCTGAATGCTCCTTTGTCATAGGGAGGGTTGTCCTGAAAGTGAGAGAGGTTGGAGGTCAGTAAAAAAGGAACTCGTTGGCCGTTGGCCTACAGATTTGTCCGGCCTGTCAAACAAGGAGGAGGAGGAGCGGTTACTTACAGGAACGATGAGCCCTTGCCATGACAATAGGTTTGACTCCTCGACTTGAATGTTTCTGAAGTTCTTCATTCCAGACCTGCGAATCTCTTCAAGTTCCTGAGGAAAGAGGCAGACAGTGAACATTACACATACGAGCAAGACAGCAAAGCAGGTGAAAGACAGAATGGAAACTTTTTAGTACATTTACAATCCAAGTCCATTTAGGAAATAAATAACATTTTATTTAGCGTGCTGTTGGTATAAAAAAAACAGTTTGGGAATGGTTTAAAGTCTAGCACCAGGAATTTATATTAAACATAGGCTACATTCAGTAGTGCTGAAAAACAATGAAGTACTGGAATAGACATGCATTAGCCTATCAAATTCTGTGATCAGTGGCATTTATACTGTGGTGGTGATGATACAGTAGTATAACAGTGTAACAAACAGCAGCCTGATAAGTCGTCAAGACACTGGTGCTGTGTGGGACACCGGCAGATTTACACACTGTAATTCCTGACATACTGGTTCGACCAATTCCTACAAACCTAAGTTGAGTTGTTTAAACCTGATCTTCAATCGGCTGGATGAGTCTAAAGTGGCTTGACACTTATCTAAGTCAGTGTAATGTTGATCTGTGAAACACTGCTGATAACTATGGTCATAATTTCCTCATGCTTGAAGTTTTTTTTTGTCGGACTGATTTCCTTATTGTATTCGGGCAACCAAGTTTACAAGCCACATATTTTATTGGGTGTATCATCAGATTTTAAAGTAGCTGCTGTGCAAAGTGTCACCGTCGTGTCTCAGTTATGACACATCCTGCGTTATGATCGTAATCGCACACGTAAAGTGTATGATAGGCTACTTTACCAGAGTAATCTGTAACAGGCTACTTCTCATACAGCGTCTATGAAATCAACTTTCATTCTCTAATCTATAAAAAAAAGGAAGTATATTGGAGTAATAATGGTAAATCAAAAAAGAAGTGTCGTTAAGTTAATCATTAACACAGCTCTTCTTTGTTTCCTGCTTCGATGGCAGTGACATTTCAATTGACTTTTACTTTCACATACGACCGTTCCCATTCTGTGGGTGGCAGGCAGCTTTTAAGTTAGCTTTGTGGCTGAAATAAACAATATAATGTTCAAAACACTGTGCGCTATAACTGTGTAATTTACCGACCCTGGTCATTGTATGTGGCCTGCTACAGGGAACAAGGGGCTGAGGGGAGAGGCAGCACACAACAACCGAGCGTTAATCACATGCAAACGGGTAGGATAACGCAGACCTTGCGTAATGTTCCATCGTCGCCTTTCGAATCGACGTTAAACCGTTTAATGAATGTCGTTCGTGTGTAACGTTAACGGGCCGTGACTCATGTTGGAACCGTGTGGATTTACACCACCGGGCTCGTGCTCAACCGCGCCTTGACGACGGTCTCCATGAAACCCGGCTGCCTGAGAGTTCTGTGGCTAACGCTCGCTGCTGGCTAGCTGGCTAAGTTACCTAGCTCGCTAAAACGCAGCTAAGATCCGGGGCTAGCGTGTTAGCTGATTAGCAAAACGCCTTATGCGGTGGAAACACGTCCAGGATCTTTTGTTATAGCCACATCTTGACCCACTGACTCGATCATACAACCCTTAGCTGCCTGGTGGTCAGTATTGGCCGGTACAAACGAAGCACCAACACGGCGGTTGTTGTGTTTTTTACGGAGGGGTTGACTCCAGACTAGACTCTCTGGCCTAATTTGCCGGTGCTTGGCTTCCTACCGTCGGCTGGGTGAGCAGTAGTGACCTCTCGTTTTTAACAAGTTTTCAACCTAGAGACCGCCCCCCAAACGCGTCTTCATTCAGTAACATTGCTTTATAAGAGTTTAGGCGAATGAAGAAGGTGGCGGAGAGCTGCCAACCCGTCTAGACACTGAACAAATAGAATGAAAATAACAAGATCGGGAGATTTACCTTGGCCAGCCTCCTGCTCGCCGCCATCTTGAAATTACTGTGTGTTCCCAGAATACACAGCGCGGGGAATATGGGTCTGGTCCATAGGTCTGACTGTGGGGCCGAGGATCGGCCATTAGCCCGTCAACTAGATCCCTGAAATGGACATCTCGGGCAAACGCCCAGTTTTCTGTCACTTAAAAGTCCCATAAGAAAACCTTTAAAGTGAATCTGTTTAATGACTCCAGACTGCTTTCAGACTTTTGTAATGTAAGCTTGTACAGTTTTTTCTAAAGTAGAAGAAAACTGTTGATGAATTTACAAAATTTCTACCAAGGACAGGACTAAAACTTCCAAGGGAAAGCCAGTCAAAATTTAGAGGCATTTTCACCACCATCATCACACCATCCCAAATCTGATCTAACTGTACTCTTCCTAAAGTTTTGTAGTTTCTGCAACAGGTTAGATTTTCTTAGACTCAGCCTGAAATTCTGGGAGAAATATATTAGTCAAAAAATTCCAAATGGTGAAATGTTCATGTGACGGTTTTTCTCACTGGTTGAGTCTCCAGTCCATGGAGTCAGTACCTAATTATTGTTTGAATGTATGTGAGGCTAATATTATTCAGTCTAACTCTCATCACCCACACTTTTGTTCCCTACACCTAAAACTTGAACTCGCGTGTTCGTTTGATGAAGTATGCAGGAGACGTTCAGTTACAAAATTTTAGATATTTATTTATAAAAGAATCAACTAGGAAAAGAGATCGTGTACAGAGCTCCGGACCAGACTAAGTTTCCCTGACCAACATGCCGCAGCAGCATCAGTTCACGAAGTCTGATACTGTCTACTGTCCCTGTCCGGTTTTATAGTTACTGATTACACAAATGCAAGATATGATGTAGCCTAATTGATGTAATGTGCATCCTCATTGGCTGGAGTCCGTACGCCATGACCTCGTGTCTGACCCCAATCTCATGCTTGGTGCTGATCAGCTGTTGATAGCTCCTATTAAACAAGGGACAAGAGAAAGAGAAAAGGACAAGACACGCAACCCCCCGCATTCGTCAGCTTTCCCCTGCGTCAGCTGACTATCACAGTTACACTAGGTACGAAGACCAGATATCCCAATTGTTTATCAAACAACCAGTACACTCAGTCCCTGTGTGTAACTGCTACTTCCCCTGTCATGTGTATGTCATTCTCTGGGCTGTAAGAGCAAAACACAGTAATTACACCAATTATAGAAAAGTTGATTACATGCTTCATTATTAAACTGATTGTCACGAGCTTATCATATGTCTAAGGCAAATGTCAATATCCCAAACATTATAGCAATATACGATTTTGGGGTAAATATCACAACAAGGTACATCCTCACTTCTTAGAGAAAAGTGGAGGAACAGTTGCAGACCAGGGGCAGTGTGGTACGGGGAGAGCACATCGCCTGCTAAAGAAAACTCCCTATGAAATAATGACAGTGTGTGCTCAGTGAAAATAGGCCTATGTTTAATGCAATGGATCGCTGATAAAAGAAACAGTTGGATGGAGACAGATAAAGTTTTCAAGCAGTAGCTTTACTTAGCTATACTTCTTCTAAGGTCAAGTGTCACAAATTAACCAAAGCCTAGGAGGACTAAAGAGATTAATGAGGTTACTGTGACAGTTTTTAAACATGCACATTTTAACATTTGAAAATGTAATGGTAAACAGTACATAATGGACTGTATAAACATTGTAGATTTCTGACACGTGTTACTGTAGTAATTAAATGTTAATAGCCTATCCAAACCTTACACATCTGCCAGTGCATTAAGTGAAGCTGAAGCCGTTTTCAATTTTCTTCTGGTTTTGAAAAAACAGTCTGAGCCATCCTTACCACTGTTTGAGCTGAGTTAAAAGGACATGATGTGCCACAGCATTGAAGGCATCAGATTTGTGTGCGGTCCCTGCAAGGTGGTATTTCCTTGGTGACAACGGACAGTATTTCGTCACCTTGTTACATTAAATGAACCCTTTTAAATGGATCAATAATCCAATAATCTCATTGGTATTCATGATAAAACATGTGGTACAGTGTTATAATGACTACTGATAGGGGAGGACACCGCTTCATGGGCAAAGCTGAGAATGACCACTGAGATTCAATTCAAGATTCAATATTTTTATTGTCAATTCAACCACATGTATCCTACCAGACATACAGATGAATCGAAAAAGCAGTTTCTCACTGTCCCACGGTGACAGAATAAAATACAATACACAAGACAGGACATAACACTGAAGTAAAAATAAACAATAAAGTGCACAATAAGACATTAATTGTTAACTGAGGCATGTAGCAATAAGAAGACAAGACTGCAGTGGCATGTTAGCGTGACCCTTTTTTACAGTAAATTCTGTCTTGTACTGCACAATCATGTATTTCCCCCCATTCTCTGTCTCTCTTTTAATTTTCTTAATTGTCAGATGGACTATGTGTCTAAAATAAAAGAGATAGATAGATAGATAGATAGATAGATAGATAGATAGATAGATAGATAGATAGATAGATAGATAGATAGATAGATAGATAGATAGATAGATAGATAGATAGATATCTTCGTCCAGACTGTGGAACATGTTTGTATGTAGGCCTACACTGAATAGTGGGGAAAGCTCTGTAGCTACTTTGTATTTTGTGTTTTTCTTTTTTATTCTTATCCTGTCTCTTTTTATTGTGCTTTATATGGATCCCCTTGGTTCTGAAATAAAGAAATGAGTTATTATGAATATAGATAGATAGATATAGATAGATAGATAGATAGATAGATAGATAGATAGATAGATAGATAGATAGATAGATAGATAGATAGATAGATAGATAGATAGATAGATAGATAGATAGATAGATAGATGCTGAAGTCCATATAGCACCATAAGAGTAAAACACATACAGGAAAGAAACATCAGTAGCCTAATATTAAAAAACAAATTAAAAAAACATGATCATCTTTAGGAAACCTCAATATGAGGCAGGCAGAGATGGACAGAGTACTCGACCCCAGTACTTGAGTAAAAGTACAAATACTACTGGTCAAAATTTACTCCGTTACAAGTAAAAGTAGCTCAGTCGACATGTTACTCGAGTAAGAGTAAAAAAGTACTTGCTTTTAAATTTACTTTAAGTAAAAGTAAGAGTAAGAGTACATTTCTTATTTTTCACATCAATGAATTACTCTGATTTTTTCTAAATTAATTTAAGGACCTTTTAACTAATTGTTTCTGAGAATTAACTCTTTGAAACCACCTGCACTGAGGGGTTAGGGTTTCCTTCTTTGACAAACACAGCTTGTGTTCAATAGGATTTTAGAAAAAAAAAAAAAAAAAAGAGCAGACCTAGTAAGGAGTAGCTACTTTTCAGCCTTCCTAGAAATTAACTCAAGTAAAAGTAAAAATATTTGTCTTGGAAATGTATTCAAGTAAGAATAGCTAATAAGTGCCAAAGAAATCTAATACTCAAGTAAGTACAGTGCAGTACTCAAGTAAATTTACTCCATTACTGTCCACCACTGGAGGCAGGTGAACAGGAAATAGACTAAAAGAAAATACTGGAGTGTGGAGGAGGCGGGTGAGGCACAATGTTGTCTTAAATGGCTCTTTTTCTTCTTTCTGACCTTGGGAGTTTTCTTACATATTCTTAACCTTTCAAAATAATGGTCTGTGATACCAGTAACACCAATGACACCAAATCGAAAGACAGATATTCTTTTAAAAATATTTTTATTATTATTATTATTTATATTTTTTTTTACATTTTCAAGCATTTGTGTGTCTGGAAAGTGCAGGGACATGTTTTTCACCGTATTTTGATAATGAACGGGGTGAGGCAGGAGATGCCTCGGCAGTTTCTTTAGAAAAACTCAGTATATATATCTATGAGGAAAACTAAAGAAAAAGAACAAGAAGAAGGAGGAAGAGGAGGGAGTGGTGGAGGAGGAGAAGAAGGAGGAGGTAACAAGGTTTTTTTTTTTTTATTCAAAACTTTGTTTCACAATACAAAAATAGTTTTTCATGGTAAAATGCAATTAATAAAGCACATTTATATTATACGCCAGGGGGAATTTATAAGTTTACAACAAAATGTTCAAGTTTCCACATATATTGATAGTCTTAATCGCTTTCTGGTTGTTTGAAAATTTGATGGAGGTTATGTATTGCTTGAGCTCACTGTTAAAAGCAGTAAAGGAAGGTTTTTTTTTAATGAACTTACATTTGTGAATATGAAATTTTGCCATTAAAATAATAAGGTTGATAATAAAAGTTATGTTAGCTTTTTCCTTGTTTTTTTTTCAGGTCAGGGAGCCCACAAGGGGTATCAGGGCCAGTTGCTGTGGCGTCACCCGGAAGTGCTGCGCGCTGGGCGGGATGACCTGAACAACAAGATGGTGGAGAATGAGGAGTTTCGGGTAGGCGAAGAGAAAAACACTGATTGGCACTAGCTTGTGTGAACGCTGCGCTGTGCATCGATGACTTGTAACCAACACAATAATCCGTGTACGGTTTCCTGGGCCGATGGACAGAGCACTGGCAGGACAGGAAAGGAGCTTTTTCTCTTTTCTTTTCTTCCCCACAACAACAGATCGTTTACGACTCGGTAGTTAGTTAGCCTCGATGCTAACAGTTGCATTAGCCAAGCGCCTAGAGACTGTTGTTGTTGTTGTTGTTGTTGTTGTTATTAGCTCGCTGCACACACACACAGCTGGGATTACACAAAAACCATGAACTAGTTACTGCAGCCAGTGTTTAAACACGTTGATATCTACTGTTGTTATTATCTCGCGAGTTATAAAGCGACTTGTGTAGTAGGGGAACCGAGGTCGAGCAGCTAAAAACACCACCAACACCTAGCTAGTTTGCAGAAAAAGTTAACACAATGTGTATTGGGTATCTGGATTAGCAGCGTTTTTACAGTTTAAAGTCATCGTTTTAGCTTTTTTTTAGTGAACCCAGTGCGCTGTCATGTTGAAAACTGTATTTTTTGTGTATTTGTTATC
The DNA here is from genome assembly GCF_045865225.1 of Trachurus japonicus. Classification (NCBI taxonomy): domain Eukaryota; kingdom Metazoa; phylum Chordata; class Actinopteri; order Carangiformes; family Carangidae; genus Trachurus; species Trachurus japonicus. The sequence continues at coordinate 14,906,775 of NC_140915.1, read as the reverse complement.
GAGCTGCTGAGTGAATTGCTGGTGCTCCCACAGAGAAGTTGATGTTAGCAGACAGTTAATTCAGTCATATAGTTGCACTAAACCAGAATCTGATTGATAAAAAGCTGTATAACTAAGTCAGACGGTAGGGAAAGGTGGGTTGTTTTGTTTTGATGTGTGCTGCAAGGAGGATAACAGCTGCTCTGGGCTGGGACAGGCTACTCAGGCGTTATGCACGTTTTGTAAACAAATGGGAGCTGCTACGGGTTGTAATAAGGGCCAAAAAGGGGTTGGAGCTTGTTAAGTGGGAGTGTAAAGTTTGGTAAACCTGTAAGTAGGGGGGAAGAAGGTCAAGTCTGAACATGAACATGAACACCTGCGTGAAAGGATTTGCTGCAGGTGTTAGTAACAGGACTGACACATCATTACACAGCCAGATGTGCAGTTTATAGCTTCCCTCTGTTGCTCAAGACAGGTTGAATCCAAGACCTTTACACTAAAACCATTCAAATCCACGTTTTACCTTATGACAAGACAAATGTTTTCTAATTTATTACAGCAACAATTTGTGTGTTTTCTATTGGTGTAACATGAGTTTATAAAATGTCCTGTCATCATGTAGGCTACTTCTTCAGGGCAGACCAGATGCTTCAGTGCAACAGTTTCTGAAAGTTAGTCCTTGTAAGCGACACGTGGTTATCAGTAGAAGAAAGAAAGGTTTCATTTGTTTCTTCGGCAGGTTAAGGAATTAAGTTTGATGCTGAAGTAACATCCTTTCTTATAGACTGTATGTAACTAGCTGTTAATGCTGAAGTTAGCTATATGGCAACTTACAAATAAAGGGCATAAGTATTAAGATTGTTTGATATGATTTTTGAAATTTGGCTTAATGTAGGCTATGGGATTTTAACAGATGATAAAAAAAAGGTGAAGTTTGTATACATACATAGGTGAGAGTTTAACACACCTGATTTCAAGTTTGCTAGTTTGACGATAGTAACTGTGAGTGAATATCTCTTTTAGCAGGAGTCAGTCCTGTAACGCAGACTTGAGCCTGTTGACCGGTGAAACAGCCGCTTGGCCCAACATCGAAACCAGTATGAATCTCCAGCAGTCGACCCCCCTCATCCCCCCCGTCCACCCTGATGTGCAGATGAAGCCCCTGCCCTTCTATGATGTGCTGGACGTCCTGATCAAGCCTTCAAGTCTGGGTCTGTGCTGTTTCCTCTCTCTTCTGGTTTTAACTTATTGAACTCTATAGGTTCTGCTCATAATGGTGTTGCTGTTGTAGATATGACATCCCAGTTGTAACCTGTAAAAGGTGAAAACCACATTTCTCAGATATTTAATTTTTTTTTTTTAACTATGGACTAGCAACAGCTTTCATATCAAGTGTCTCAGTAATCAATAATACATTCTCCTGACATGTTGATCATTTACATGGGAATCTTTTCTGTCTCTGTCGCCCCGTGATGTGAGTGTGGCCGAGCTGTTTCCTTTTTTTTTTTAAATTTCTTTCTTCAGTTCATCCATATCATATATACACACGCAAAAAAACAAAAAACAGTCAGGACTTCATAATTACAAGCTATGGACTAGCAACAGCTTTCATATCAACTGTCTCAGTAATCAATAATATATCCTCCTGACATGTTGATCATTTACATGGGAATCTTTTCTGTCTCTGTCGCCCTGTGATGTGAGTGTGGCCGAGCTGTTTCCTATCCCAGGTCGTTTTATTTTCAAGTGTTGGTCAGAGAAGTCAGCAGGATGTAGAGTCAAGGGAATTAACCGTGTCCTGTTACTACAATGTTACAAAAATGTAAAACAAGTACATACAGTATATGAACAATATACAAAAAGTCATATTGCAGTTGTTTTGACAGATACAGATATTTTTTTTACATTTCACAGAAAAAATATACACATATGACTATAAGCAAACAAACAGTCCTGATAATATTTAATTAATTGTTCACAGGGTATCCGCGGGGTCTTAAAAAGTCTAAAATTTGAAAATCTAAATTTTAGGCCTTAAAATGTCTTAAATTTGTTGAATTAATAATTAATAAATTATTATCGATAAATACATTAATAAATAAATAATGTGTTACATAAACATTTTTAATTTCACTCCCCAATTTCTTTTTGTGCCCCCAAATAGTTTACTTTAGGCGTGCTCCTTGGAAAAAATGTTATGGTAGAGCCCTCGCTACCGCAAATGCTCAATAAAATGCTCCTTCGACACTTCATTGTGCTTTATTGAATGTATTTTCAACTACAAACAAGCCTAACATGCAACTTATATATTGCAATCAATTTCTAATTTTGTGACTCTGCATTTCTTTTGTATTTTATTTGTCATGATAGGTCTTAAATTTCATCCATAATGGTCTTAAAAAGGTCTTAAAAAGGCTTAAATTTGAGCTGGTGAAACCTGCAGAGACCCTGGTTCAGCTCTATCTCTGTATAAACCACATACAACAACATGTATTACCACCGCTGATCAAGGAAGGGGCAACGCGTGTGGGGAGTGTTGGTGCAGTGCGATCTATGTAAAGGGAAACAATGTTGCAGAATTACAATCTGACAATTATCTGACCAGGTTTAATCTGAAGTTATACCTTGTGGGTTTGTGCGTGGGTCGTGGTAATTCAGTTGTGTGAAGAGCAGCGGTGTGTGTGTGTGTGTGTGTGTGTGTGTGACCCCTCCTGGTTGTCATGTGTGTCTGCAGGAGCGAGCACTGCACAGAGATACCACCAAGAAAAATATTTCATCTTTGCCTTGACGCCACAGCAGGTTCGAGAAGTCTGCATATCCAGGTAGGACTGGTGACGGTGGATGTGCGATGATCACTGAGGAATATGTGGCTGTGTGTGATGGAAAAAAGACAACACAGTTTGAACCATGTTTGTTTTACAGGGACTTTCTACCAGGAGGCAGGAGGGACTATATGGTTCAGATTCAGCTGAGGTGAGATTTTCTGGATCTTTAAAGTCTTTGCAACTTCAGATGATGCATCCTGAGAGATACTGTAGCTTGATGAATGTTTTCTTGTTGAGTCTGGTCTGAGTCAAAACACTAATGTCTTTTGTTATTTTCATTTATAAAATGTATTCAGGCTCTTAAAGGGACAGCGAGGAGTTTTGGAAAAGTGAAGCGTTTTCACACTACATTTATGAGCCTCCGCGCGCACCGTGAAATTCTTTGACCGGCGCAAGACAGACTCATGTTTTCATTCATCAAGAATTAAAGTCAGAGGTTCGAAGACGATCACATACCGTTGTAGTTCCGACCATAAACGGCGATTCGGCGGCGTTATTCTAATGACTCGCCGCGAAACTGAAAGTAAGGAAATGCTGGTCGGCTCGACCAGCATTTCCACCACCACTAATAATAACAAAATAACGATAGAGACAAAACGATATATTTATCGAAAATGGGCCCATTAACAAGTGTGGGTAGCGGAGATTCATCCACATTAATATGAGACTTTTTTATTGTCGTGGAATTTTTCGTTCTGCCGATGGAGAAACTCCTCGTTGTCCCTTTAAGTCTTTTGCTATTTTCATTTATAAAATGTATCCAGGCTCTTAAATGTTCCTCTTTGTCATCAGGTTTTGTTTGTCAGAGACGAGTTGCCCCCAGGAGGATAATTACCCCAACAGTCTGTGTATAAAGGTCAATGGGAAACTTTTCCCTTTGCCAGTAAGTACTTGTCTCACAGACCAACAATAACATCAGTCCGACTCCAGCGTCAATGCTTCACAATGAAGACACTAATAACCATGTGTTATACTACTACTCCTGCAGGGTTACGCACCGCCGCCAAAAAACGGTGTGGAACAGAAGAGACCAGGAAGACCCCTGAACATCACCTCCCTCGTCAGACTCTCGTCCGCGGTACCCAACCAGATCTCAGTGACGTGGGCACCTGAGATTGGAAAAGTGAGAGCACACAAACCTACCCGGATCTATGCAGCCTTTTGGTTTTTGTTGTTTTTTGTGTGGGCTGCTCGGTAACAGTTTGTGTGACTGACTGTTTTTCAGACCTACTCCATGTCTGTGTACCTGGTGAGGCAGCTGACGTCGCCGCTGCTGCTGCAGAGGCTGCGGATGAAGGGCATCAGGAACCCAGACCACTCCAGAGCACTGAGTAACTACTTTACTTTACTTTATTTGTTTATTTGGGTGGGACAGTGCACATCAATGAACATATAAAAAACATGTAAATGTGCGAGAGGAGATAAAACATTGACATTTTTACAACACTTCCATGGGTAGTGGGACCTAAAGAGTTTCTGAGAGATAAAGTGCAAGGTGCAAAAGTGCTGGGCCAAAGTGACAAGTGCTAGAGTGCAGGAGTGCATGGGTACCAAGTTGTATTGCACAGTGCCCTAAAGTGCACATCAGTTTAAGGTGCCAGGTGTATTGCATCAGATAGCGCATCAGATTAAAGTACGACATGGTATATTATCCACATATTAGAACAACTATTTATATTCTATCTATATTCACGTTTTTGTTGCCGATCTCATTCAAACACTGCAGGTATTACATGATTGCACCCTGACTGATTATTGCACACGAACCGGCCATAAACATTCACACATAGTAACTATACCTCCATTATTTCACGCATACCGGTCAAAAACATTCGCACAAACAACTACACAGTCACCAACACCAACACACCTGGCTACAGCTGCAACCATTCGTTTTTTGATTGATAAGTTGATCAATAGGAATTTAATCGGGTACTATTTCTATATCTATGTCAGATATCAGCTGGTCTCAGTTTCTCAGACTTGAGAATTTGATGCTTTCCTTTATTGTAAGTGAGAATAAACTCAAAACACAACAGGAAGACAAGATAAAACCACGGACTGTGGGACATGATGTCAATATGTTTTCATAATAGATTTAATCAGGAGGATAATAAGCATATTATGGAGAAAAAAAACAAAAAACATTACAACATTACAAATCTTCACGAATCTAAAGATTTTTTTACCAGAGCATTAACATTACATAATACTGTAGATGTCAGTCAGGTCACATGCACTAACCTGGTTCCTGGGAACAACTGGTTCCCCTGCACCTTATTTTGAAAGAATGTACTTCCTTATTTTAAGTCTCTGCCGTAGTTCAGTGTGCTTTAGTGGACAGCACATGGGAATCTTCCTCACATTCATACCTGCGTGACAAAAGTCAGAAAACATAAAGAAATCAGGTTTCACTAATTTGTTTCTTTAAATATAGAAACCAAGTTTCTCACATATAGGTTCACAACATTAGTGGAGGCAGGTCCTCTGCGTGTGGTTATCATTTATCAGTTACTTTCTTTTTGGTGCCGTAACTTGTTTTTGTCAGATGAAGTGAAATGTTTCCTCTTCCTGCTTTGTTCCAGTTAAAGAGAAGCTGACAGCAGATCCCGACAGCGAGGTCGCTACAACGAGCCTCCGAGTCTCACTCATGTGTCCGGTAAATGAAGCTTCTGTCTCGTGTTCGTCTGATTATAGTTAACGCTGTTGAACATTGTTGCCTGCATGTGTCTGTCTGGATCTATAAAGTTATGGTATTAGGTAAATCTAGGTCAGGGCTATTCAACTGGCGGCCCCCGGGCCATAACCAGCCCACCAGTCAAGTCAGATTGGTGGGCATCAACCAATAAAAAATAATAATCATTATCATAAAAATATGATGAAAAAATATCATAAAACCTATAACATTAAATATAAGAGTGAAGAGCAAAGAAAGAGTGGAGAAATTGTGCAATATTTTTGCCAAAAGAAATGTTCAACGCTCCTATAAACTGCGCCCAGATTACAACACTTATGACATCTTCTCACCCACACTTGTTTATCAGTCCTAGCCTACACAGTGTCGACGCACTCCACTGTCCTGCTAGAGGTTGTTTGTTTTTTTAACTTATTTATTTATACACCTGCAAACTGGTCACCTTTTGGCTACAGTCACCTTTTTTATGTCAACCAGGGAAGTTGAACTGAATGAAGAGGGTTTTAGTTTTGTATGTTGTCACCTTTTTCACTACTCCAGAGTTTGTAGGTCTGATATTTTAT
>NC_140915.1:14829369-14900613 GCF_045865225.1 Trachurus japonicus | reverse complement strand
ATTAAATATTATTTACTTTTTTGACCAGCTGTCCGCAACCCATCCAGAACGGGTCCGCAACCCACTTTTGGGTCCCGACCCACCAGTTGAGAACCACTGCACTATAACATCCCTGTCCCATTCATGCTTTGAGAAGTGTTCTTTGCAAGTTGTAACTTATTTTGTACATTTAACGAGTTTGTTTCTATGTTTCTCTCTCCCAGAAGTATCTATGAAATAATATCTTACATGCTTAGAAATTAAGACAAATTTATCATAGAATAACCCAAAACCACATTGCTTCTGTTCTGTTTTGAAAACCACGGCCACTACAGCTCTCTGTCACTATCTGTCTGTCACTCAGCAGAGGAGACTATAATAGGTCCAATAGTGGAAACACTCATCAACTCAAAGTCTCTGGTTTTCTCGCTAGGCACTTTGTTGGAAAATAAATCCTTGGTGGGGTCTGAAAAAGTCAGCTAGAGCTCTGGTAGCTGATGTCACGATGTGATAAATAGTTTTCCAAGACAACTCAAACTTTTCCAGGACATTTTTTCTCATTTTCCATGTGTTTTCCATGACTGGAAATTTGGTCAGATATTTTCCAAGTTTTCCAGGACGTGTGGGAACCGTGTGCTATATCTGCTTTCTTCTCATATCAAACATATAGGGCCTTTTAAAGTACTAGTTACATGTTAAAGAACTGCTATAAGTATTTTGATAAACAGTTTTCTTAGGGTAATATGAAACCGTAAAACAGTGGATTTGTCTGTATACTGAAGATGGGAGGGTGCAGTTCACAATGCAGCAAGAGGGGAGAGGCTCAAGAGGGGAGGGGCTCAAGGGTCAGGATGGATATGTTTTTTTCTTTTCTTTTTTCTTTGGCTTGAATGTAGAACTGGGGCATGTTCTTGCAACTTTGCTCTTAGTCATAGCAGTCTAGTTGATGGGAAGGTTTGTCCAAACTTTTGATTGCTACCGTATATCCAGATTTGTTTTTAAGTACATCTTGTTATTGAATATGCTCACATAGTTTTTTGCCTTTTAAAGAGCGGAGCCCAAAAAGAAGAAGAAAGTGGACCCAAAGAGGGAGCAGATAATGAGGGACCGTCTGAAGAAGAAGCTGAGGAAGCTCGAGAAGGTTCCACCTCAGTACATCCCTGTCGACGACTTTATCACTCCAATCAGCTGCACGGATGAAACAAGGTAAACCTCATTTCACTGATGTTATTATTGTTGCATTACTGCTTAAATCTATATGCCAAGTTTGATTTGTTAACCTGAGTGTAGTGTTGGGGTTGTTATGGTGTTCATTAACGAACAAGGCTACATATTCTCTGAAAAGACCAAAAGTATTGCATCTGTAAGGTCTGGCTGCGATGGGTGATGTGTTGATTTGGTTTATTCATGGATGAAGTATGATAACACCAGTCAGACCTTTTATTGTTTCATTTAGACAGAAAAAGAGCAAGATGAAGGAAAAGAGAAGTCCAGTAGCAGCGAGAGCAGATGAATTAATCCTGGGTTTCTCTTTTCCTCTCTGTGCCGATTGGTCCACAGCTAGAAAATCCAAACTCAGCAACTAGAGACTCATTCCAGTTACAAACATGTGCATTGCAATGTCATCTGTAAAAATTAGATCATTGGGATTTTTCCTTCCAAATCAGAGATTAAAAATGGTCTACCGACATTTGACACGTCCCAAAATGAATTTAAACAAAACTTTTAATTAAAGGGACAACGAGGAGTTTCTATTTGGTTATAAAAAAGTCTCATATTAATGTGGATGAATCTACGCTACCCACACTTGTTAATGGGCCCATTTTCGATAAATATATCGTTTAATCTCTCTCGTTATTTTGTTATTATTAGTGGTGGCGGAAATGCTGGTCGAGCCGACCAGCGTTTCTTTACTTTCGGTTTCGTGGCGAGTCATGAGAATAACGCCGCCGAATCGGCGTTTATGGTCGGGACTACGACGGTATGTGATCGTCTTCGAACCTCTGACTTTAATTCTTGATGAATGAAAACATGAGTCCGTCTTGCGCCGGTCAAAGAATTTCACGGTGCGCGCGGAGGCTCATAAATGTAGTGTGAAAACGCTTCGCTTTTCCAAAACTCCTCGTTGTCCCTTTAAGTTAGTCTATATATTCTATATTTTACAGACACAGATTTCATGTATCATGTGTGTTTCTTTCCTCCCTGGCTCTGAAAGCCTTTAAATGTGTGTTTATTTTCTCTTTTAAAGGCAGCGTCTTACACCAAGGCTGTCATTTGATGAGAGTGAGCGTCGGGCCCTGCTGCTGAAGGAGTGGTCTCGATACAAACAGGTCACCACTCAGCCATCACCTCTTTACCACTTAAGCTTTTCTAGACATCGCTGCTGCTTCTAACCTTTGCTCCCCCATCATCTCCAGTCGGCGACGCGCGCTACATTAAATTTGCCGTGCTCATCCTCTCTTTGTTCTTGCAGGAGCAGCACATGGCTGAAATGAAGGCTATCGAAGACGCCCTGAAAGCACAGAGCGAGGCGCTGGATGAGCTGCGGCTGGAGTCTGAGGAGCTGTACCAGGCGGCGCTGAAGCCGGACCCCCAGCTGTTTCCCTTCAGTCAAGAAGGTCCAGCCTTCACGCCGGCAAAGAGCGCGCACGAAGCTCCTGATGGAAAATACAATGACGTCACTAAGGTTTACACACAGTGATGGATCAGGGGAGAGCAGTCGGTCTATTTAGTGTGTATCCCCTTTTGTAAATTATTCAATAAGCCAAGATGCAGCATTTAAACATTCTGCAGGTGCAGGGATGACGGACATGTTACATCCTGTATTTTCATCAATAGTATGAGACCTGTAGTCACATGAGTTCTCTCATCTCTGCATCAACTGCAACAACATTCATGGAAATGATGCAACTACGGTAATTGTTTTTTTGTTTTTTTTCTTTGTCCATTTTCTCACTTCTGTATAAACCATGACAAAAAGTAACAAAAATAAAATTGTTTTTTTATTTTTATTTTTATTGATTCGGTTATTTAAAATTATTCTCAATATATTTTTTTAAAGGTAATCCCATAATTAAAACATAAGGCAGAAAATTGATGATAAACAGCTCTGTACAGCTGGGTTCAGCTATATTATTGCATAAACAATATAATTTATCATATAGAGGAAATTCAATAAAATAAAAAATAAAAAACGGCACTTTGAAGAGAATTCTTACAGTGCTTCTCTAGCTCACACAAACATAAGCTGATCACAACGTTTACATTTTCATTTAATCCTGATGAAAACAATGCAGTCAAATCCTTCATTACTTACATCGAATATACAGTATGTTATGTCGGAAACATCTCCACTGCATAATTTGAAACGATGTTGCCCTTCTGTGCTTCAGTTTTAGACGAGCAGTGACCAATGTTATACATAGTGACTTTCATCATCCTGTTTGACCACTAGATGACGCCAACACTGCTTGAATACGCTGAACACATGCCTGTTTCCATGGGGCAGCTCTTTGAACACAACCTGAGATGGCAGTGAGTGAGTGATGACCAGTCTCTCCCAGCATGCAGTTCTGAAGGATTTTATGTCCATGAAGTGAAATACAGATTATCATGAATGTTCATTTCACTTTGGCTGCCATGATGGTGAAGAGATGGTGACAGTGACAGCTCAGGGGTCCTGAGGCCTCTCCTGGTTCAGGGGCATGTGCCAGTCACTGGGAGGGTCTTGTCTCAGCGTCCACACCGGGGTGAAGCTTTTCTGTTCTGCTACTCTGTTCCTTTCACTCCTCCGTAATGCTTCCTGGAATATAAACATCATAAATAGTATTAGATTATCGATTGAAAAACCTAGAAACTATAAAGTTTCAGGTTTTCCAGGGTTCCTACAGCTTAAGCCAAGTTAAATTTAAGACTTTTTAAGACATTTTTAATGCCACTTGAGATGAAATTTAAGACAGACTTCACATTAAACACAAATGCAAAAAAACAAAAACAAAAAACGTCACCACATACATAGGGTTAGGGACAATTTTACCCACTTTCCTATGTGGTCCAAGGTAAAGCGACTGCTGCTATGAGTGAGTGAGTGACATCATTTAACAGCTGTATAGTTGTGGAGAGGAGATGATAAACTAAAAAGGACACGTTTGCTCGTTCGTATGTTTCCATCCAAAGTGATTCAAATAACTGGGAAATGCGCATTAAAAGAAATTTGAGTTCTGTGTGTTTCCATTAAAAGTACGGACTTTGGTGAAAACTACAAACTCGCACGAGTTTTCTGCAACTGTCCTTTCTAAATAAATGCATAAAAAGTCTGAAAAAAAAAAAAACTGACTCGGGAGCTGGTGGCGGTGAGAGATTTAGTGTTGACAACTTCTCTATGTGGGAATGTTACCAATTATATTGAGATTTGAGACTAATTACAATCATAAAATCCCACTTACCAAGTGTTAACATTTTTAAGACTTTGAAAAATTGATTTAAGACATTTTAATGCCAATTAAGGCCTTGTTTTTAGATTAATGAATTCAATGCCTTTTAAGACTTTTTAAGGATCCGTAAGAACCCTGTTTTCAAATGAAGTCGTAACAGTTGCACTGCACCTTTGCCTCAGTGCCTCTGTGTTTCTCCCACTCCCTGCAGTTGTGGTAGTCCTCTTTCCACTGCCGACAGGATGGGAAGGTACCGTGAGTGTAGTAGTGGTGGAAACGATTCAACAAGCTTTTACAGTGTCTGAATTCACTCCAGTAGTCATCACATGGTCGAGGTGGCTGCACAAATATAGACAAAAGGCAGAAATCATCATCACTCTACTCTAGCTGCTTGGATAAGTAAAGAAACTCTGGTTAACAGCTGCAGCATCACCACAGTTTAATGGTATAGAAAATATCAACATGGTGGTTATGCTTAAATTGGGTTGAATGTCCAGACTCATTTAAAACAGTATCATGACTGACTAAGAAGAGCCAATAAAAAAGGAAAAAGATAATGAAATCAAACACTGAATAATGGCACTGTAAAGAGACTTGTAGTATAAGGCCACTCTCATTCATAAGCTCCCAAAACTTAATAACCCTGCGCCTTGCAGTAAAACCTTACAGTGAAAATTAAACAGTCAAAACTAAACTGGAAAATCAAAACTAAGCCATTTTATTAGACAAGTTTAAATGATAATTCACTGAATTATACTTGTTGAATGAATGAATTGTCCACTATATAGCCAGGCAAACAGTTTTTCAAAACGACATACAGCTGAACTTGTCACATTCAGTCATAAATCACCGGTAGTTTCTATGGTTGAACCCTGATAGATATTTGTTGCTCGTCGTTAGCTCGCTAAGGTTACTTTGACAGATTAGCAAAGGAAGCTAATCACCTTGCTAACAGTTTGGAGGAGATTTAACGCTCCTCTTACATTTTTTAGACTATTCACGAGTCAACTCGGGGAATAAAAATCAGAGCATGTTGCCCCAGAGTATAATTCACAACATATATACGTGCTTTCAGTAAATTACCCTCCATGCTATTTCTCCAGACGTGTCCATTGCTAACGTTAGCAGCGCAGGCTTGAACTGGAAGAATACTTCCGGTTCGGTTTTCTTTTCACAACAAAAGCCGCCGACATTTATTTTGAAAATCACCTGTAGCACACTCAGCATAAAGAATTATTATCATTCATTGAGTTATTTTGTTAGTTTAATTTGTGTTGTATGTGTTCATGCATCTTTACTTTGTCTTGAATTTAAATTTGACATTGTTTTTACTGTCACCCAATGATGTTTAAGAGGAGCCTACTTGTTATTTACCGTAACGGATTATACTTTTATACCCGGACCAGTTAGGTGGATTATTAATCAATAAATATGTCCAACTCAACTCCAGTCACAGACATAGACACATACTCCATCAATCCATTACATTCAATCATCATTTGGTAGTTCATCTCCATAACAGAGACATTAAAAACAATTACAATGTACGATTAATTAAATTCAAACACAATGCTTTATTTGTCTATAAATAAACCAGGAAAAGGAGGAACAAAACTTGCAAATTATTAAAAAAGGGGGGGAAAAAAAGATTTTTTTTTATAATTAAAAATCAAAGTATACTGTTTTTGCTTTCATTTATTTTTAATTACAATGGGATTCTGTATAGCTTTTTAAGTAAACTGCAAAAAATCCAACAATCATGAAAAGGGGGGAAGATGCTCTAAATCAAGAGTAATTCAAATCTGATATTACAACAAGATCTCACAGGTTATTCTTTGCATTGGTGATAAAATGTCATTCTGCTTGGCTCAAATCTGTCACCTAGAAGAAAAACAGAATCACCCCAACCATTTGAATATACCAAAGTAAAACTGACACCATTTTATGCAGCAAAAATATTACCATCAGAGTTTTGATTATACACTGTAATCCCAACCTCAACAGCAACACTCCTGTTTCAGTGGGACAGAGGCAAAACTCGTCTGGCGTCTGAGGGCCAGTTCTTCACTTTGCTGTTGAAGGTGACAATAGATACTGTGGGACTGTGTACAATGACCTGCTCCTTTATTTTTGAGTCTTTCAAGGCTTTCTGCCCTTCTTGCGTAGTGACTGTCCTTCTCCAGAGAAGGCGATGAATCTATTCATGGCATCATCCTGAAACGATTAAAAAAAAGATTTAAATGTAATTAATTACCATTAATAACCAACAGCACAAACAATAAAGTGATTGGGATAATTCAATATGAATTTAGAAATCACACAATACAACTATGAAGTTCAAAGGGTTACAGATTATGATAAAATGCAACATGTAAACATTTGACAAAACCATTCACATTACTTACATCATCTAGAATTTTCTTAGGCAGAGGCCTCGAGTTCCTGATGAAGGTGATCCTGCCAACTTTGAAGTCGTAGTTGGGAATGCCTCTGTGAGATGAAGGATTAGAGTTCAACATTAGGATTGTAGGAGCCATCTCTATGTTTATGTGCATGAATTGGGCCAGCAGGTGTCCTCAGTGCACCAGATGTAAAGCTCTAGTCTACATAGTAGGTGGGAACTTTCTGTCGGGTATCAGGTTTCAAGACGGAGGAAGCACACAGTTTTTCGACTGCTCAGCTATTCTTTGATACACACTATTGGTGAACTGGGTATCAAAGAATGGACCTTATTCATTGGGTGAAGATTATTGTTATGGTGAGAAATAAAAGAGCATTTGATGAAGCAAAACTGGAAGTCATTTGTTGTTCACTCGACACGCTGCAGACCTGCAAGTGCATCAATTGGGTTTATCCTGTCTTTGCAGCCCCTTAGTGGCTTTAAGTTGAGGCCTACTAGCCACTACAAGGGTTACACACTGAAGAATGAGCACTAATAGTATAGTTACCGGCCACTAAGTGTCTCCACAGACTTTGACCATCACATAAATGATATGTCTTCACAACAAGACAATATTTCAATAAGACTGGGTGGGATTATTGTTGTAGAGTATTTTGCAACTGGTTAAATGGCTAAAGCTACGCACTTTATCTGCTAATAGCAGAACAACCATGTCATTTAAGAAAACATGGGGACACAAATGTGCAACAAGCTGCAGAGAAGTAAATGCCTTGAGAAGTTGGAGTATTAGACTGATGTTTTTCAAGACCCTGTTTTGCCATGCTGCATAGCAGTCACTCACATGGCATCATGGCAGGGGTTTGTACACATGTCTGTAGTATCATCATCAAACTTCTCCCTCTGACCGCCAGAACTTTGTTAGCCTCACATTATATGTCTTGCTACACCCAACCTACGGCCCTTTCTGTCACCTGTCTACCATCTACTGTCTAATGAAGGTATAAAAAGCTAAAACAAAAAACTTGTCTGAAACTAACTTTGTAACAATAATGAAATTAAATTGTATTGCAATATTTTTTGATAGCATTCATGTTCACATGCATAAAATCAATCAAACTTTTTCACCTTTTAATGTCACTCGGGCCGAGAGGAGCCGGACTGGGCTCAATCCCTTTTGTTTTACCATCCAAACGATTGCCAGATCCAGTGAAAGCCTGAGGATTGGACGGAGTGGAAGTTACATTAGCATCAATTGTCAGTATTCACAAGGACATCAGTCATTTGTTTCTAAACCACACCAACATCTACTCACTCTGAAGCCCATGTCCATGTCAGCGTAACTGCTGGGGTCTCCTTCTTCCTCCTGTGAAGAAAACTACATCAATTTAATTGTTCACAGGCACAAACTGTACCGATGGCTGCAGGGTTTGTTCCTTACTGTTGGCTCTTCCTGGTGCTGAGGTCGTCGTTCAGGCTCTTTGTAACCCAAAGGTGCATCAAAATCCACCTGAGAAACCAGGCACAACACAGTATTGATGGCATTCATCTAAAAAAAAAGGGGGAATTTAGCCTGTCTGTGATTTTTTTTAAAATAGGGGCTTACGTTCATGTCGCACTCGATGATGGATACAGCTTTATCCGGTTTGGTCTCCATGACTCGCAGCTCGTATATCTGACATAGGCACAGATTCCCACAGAAGTTGTATTCAGTAAAAACAAATAAAAGACATAGTCACACATTATGGCACTAATTACAATAAACTGATTTACCTTTTCATTGTAGTTGATAGCTATGACGTCACCAGTTGTCAAGCAAGCAAAGTTTCTCAATGCGTTCTCCAGGCTGTAACGAAGTGGCAACTTAATCTCTTTGTTTTGACACAAAAATGTGAAAACAGAGTGAATTCATTTTCCCCCAAACTGATATTTCTTACACTGCCTTTGGGTTCGTGATGTCAAGGAAGTCGGGACTCTGTGGCTGGAACTTAGAGTAAGTGGCCACCATGAGGTTTACACTTTCCACTTGCACCAGACCGCCTTCCTCCAGCAGGAGATTCTGCATCATCTGCAGCGAACAAAATGAACATCAGTGCTGCCTTACAAAGTGGCTGTCACAGTGTTTAATCAGCAAAGAGCATTTCAAACACATATCTAGTACCCCTTTCCCACTGGCCAAAAAAACAGTTTAAACCCGCTAACAATCGGCTTTTGGTGGCAGTGGGAAAGGCGCATCGACCCGCGTCAAACGACTCAGCAAGCGACCTGGATTAAAATCGGTTTCAATCGGCTCGGCTCTGATCGGCTTGCAGTGGGAATGCCAGACCCGGGGTCAACCCGCTAATTTACGCAATGACGTTGAGCATTATGTGACGCCACGTCATTGCGCCGGTCGTGTCTCATATCACGTACCAAAACAAAGCTCTGCTCGCATTCGAGACTGGGATCAAAAGATCAAAGAAAACTGACCAAAAACGATTTTAAAAACTGAACGTGTTGTGCCGCGGACGTCCGCCATACAGCCGCGGCAGACTCGCTGTCCTCCGTGGTCGACCCGCGTTTAAAAAACCTGCGCCGACCCACTAATTTTAGTGGGAAAACGGCTAAAGTTCCATGTCTGATCTCTGCATCAGTCAAAATGCTAAAGATCATAGTTGTCATTTTCTTAAGTCAAGTTCCCAAGTTTTTCCCAAGTTCTTTCTTGAATCAACCACTTTGCCCTTTTGCTTAAAATTTGTATTTGCATGAAATAACAACACAGCACAATTAACTGTCTTCAGCATCCACCGGTGACAACAAACATTTCAACCGCTGTCACGCTGCATTAAACCTGTTGTTAAACTTCATCTCACCCAGTGTGGCAGATAACAGATTCCCTCATCGGCCACGAACTCCAGTACACCACAGTGTGTCATTCTGTCTGAGTTCTTGTTGGTCAGCTTGAACAACATTGGATAGGTGATGTTGAGTCTGCCTGTCGAGGGAAAAAAAGGTGGGCAAAGATAAGAAACATGGGGCATGTAGGCCTTTTCATATAAAGAGAGACAAACTGATTGACTAATGTAACTTGTACTTACTGAGCTGGTCGAGAGCTGAAGGTGGCATTATTACTGAAAACAAACAAAACATTATGTTTTACTTTATTGGTATGTTCAAAAAATAAAATTTAGAGCAACAAATGTCACAGAAGTTATTCTTTTTTTTATATATAATTTATGCCTCCACAGACTATATTTTAGATTTATGTAGAAAAATATGAGAACTACTTAAGATAAGATACTACACTCTGAACAGTCGTAATAACACAAATATAGCTGCAAAAATAAAAAAGCAAATTATTACTATTGTACAACTTATACTTAAGTATACTGTTTTATATGAAGACTGCTTCTAAATATGACAGCTTTTAGTACTGCTTCAACACAAATATCTAAATGTAAGAAAGAATCTAAGAGCTTCAGTAACAACAACAACAGGTTCAAGGGGCAGTGGAGATAAGACCCCTGAATGTAGGGTTGATTGTGTTTCACAAACTGATTTACCATTTCAATCACAGTGTTTTTCCAGATTCAACTTAGTTACTTAAAGGGATAGTTCACCCTAAACTGAAATTTCACCCATTATCTACTCACCCTCATGTCGACTAAGGGCTGGGAGAAGTTTCGGAGTTATCCGTGGCTTCTCTGAGTTACAGGGGGTCTCGGCGTAGCAGTGCATGTCCGTATAACGGTTGCAAATGGATACCAACTGTCTTCATAACAAAAAGACACACCAAAAAACATCCAAATACCTCCATGCTGCTCGTATGTAATGTCCGTCTTGTATTGAAGCCCTGAAATGCGAAACTGTCCCGAAAAAATTTAATAAGTCTATATTTCAAGCTTGTTTTGTAGCGGAAGCTTCTTGAAGCTCCTCTCCTCTTTTTGTTACGAAGACAGTTGGTATCCATTTGCAATCGTTATATGGACATGCACTATAATAAGTGATATATGTGTGTGCACACTATGCCGAGACCCCCTGTAACTTAGAGAAGCCACGGATAACTCTGAAACTTCTCCCAGCCCTTAGTCGACATGAGAGTGAGTAGATAATGAGTGGAATTTCAATTTTGGGTTGAACTATCCCTTTAACAAGGAGAAAATATAATGAGGACAGTTGCTTCTAACGGAGTACTAAATATAAAAGTTGTATAAAGGATCTGAATACTAAAGTACTGATCTGTGTGGATGTTGAACTTCAGCTCAGTGATGTAACATATTTAGTAGCTTTAACCAACTTGCAGAATATTTCTTGAGGATTGTGGTTTTTTTTCTAAAACCTTTACATGAGTGAGGGCATGAAAACAAAATGTGTATCCCTTGGATTTCACTCACTTTTGCCTCCTTTCTCCACGTCGGAGCGGTCGTTGGGTCCTGCCAACATGGACACCGAGTAGCAGCGGTACTGAGTGGAGAAGCGGTTGGGAAACCCCCGGGCCATCGGGTGGTCGAAGACCTGGAAGGAAAACTGTGGAACAAACCGACATCCTGGTTAAAAACACGGACATTGTTGTGCTGTTTCCCCCCCTGAGTGTGTGAGCGGTGGAGCTTCATCATGACAGCGCAGGTTTTAGCTGCTGTCGTCGCGTCGTCGTCGTCGTTGTTGTTGTTGCTGTGGACGCTCGTCAGTTAACCTAAACTGCTCCAACGGTCGGTTTAGAGACAAATTAATCTCCATTGGTGAACAGAGAAACAGAGTTACTCACCATGTTCGGGTCTTTGGTGCTCAAACGACTCTAGTTAGGTGTTTGTTTTCTGTTTTCCGACTTGAAACTATCACATACGAGATGACAATTCCCACTGTTGTCTTCCGCTTCTTCCGGAAGTGTGTGAGCCAGAAGGAGGAAGTGACGATACATCGACGTCAGCCAATCACAGCATCCATTTAAAAACAGTAGTTTTTTTTCTCATTTTGAATTAAATGTCCATTTAGATTTTATACATCCTACATTTCGAGGTGATAAACTCTCTAAATATACCATACACACCCCTCCATCCCATATTTAACAGCTCTGAAGTCAGCATAAAGTTATGATGGCGTCTAACTTACCCTGTGTGTATCCTCTTCCGGTTAGCCACCGGCGCAGTGGCCCATCAACAGAGCCACTGGAAGCTACTACTACAACAAGGCTAAAAACAGAGATCAAATTAATTTTTTCCGAACAACTTTTTCATGTCGCGGCTTCGGGACACTTGGGTCAGTACAGACGCAGCAGTATGGAGGTATTTCGATGTTTCTTTGTGTGTGTTTTGGACGATTCAAAAGTGAACTGTGTCCGCTGCCGACCGTTAGCCTAACGTTATGTTGTGTTGCTAGCCCCAGCGGACCCCGATGTAATATTTAATGTTTATTGAATTATCTTTTATTACACACTTCAATTACTTTTTAACATAATTGGTATGTGTGTATGTGTGTGTGGTGGGTGGGGGGGTGGGCTGTGTCTGAGTGTGTTTGTGTGTGTCTCAAGTGGGCTATGTTAAACTTTTAGTTGGAGTAGGTTACTAAATTGCTGTTACAACTAACATGAGCACTAACAACTATGCAGCTTTTCATATTATTTGGAAGTTTAGTTTCATTTCATGTGTGTTTGATTATTTTATGTGGCTTTTAATGGACCCCAGGAAGAGTAGCTACCAGGTGTAGCAGCTAATGGGGATCTTCATCAAATCAAATCAAATCAAACTTGCATGAAAGATGATTATGTGCCTACATAGACACACAATAACCGTGATGTAGGCTAAGTTTGGTGAGTTAAAACTACAAAGCAGGTAGTAATATCACACAATATAAATAAAGGGATACTTTTTTTTTTTTTTTTAACATAAAATTTTGTTTTTTCTTTCTAAAATTGTCTGTGTCTGCCACATGGTGCTACTTTTTTGACAAAAGCTATGGAAATAACACGAACACTGTGACTCATTTGTTGAGGGTGGGGGTGTTACTACAGCAGTTATAGTTGAGGATCTGCCAATCCTGTGCATGGTTTATTTGTATGTTTTCTTTTGTTGTTTTTCTTTCGTTTTGATATCAGTTTGCTGTTGATTATAGATATTTAGTTTTGGATTCTTGTAATCATCCCAGTATGCAGTGACCTCTGCAAGAGTTAGTTGTAGTTTGCCTCTTCCTAACTGAACCACTGTGGGTTCTTGTGACTGCTGAACATTACATTCTTAAGAAATAATAATAAAAAATAAAAATAAAAACGATGTTTTTCTTTAGGAGAAACATTTATAACTTAATTAAGACATTATTTTATTGTGAATATAGCTAATGAATAATTTTGGTTGTATAGCCTTACATCATGCCTGTATTCATTTTGTGTAGCTCACCTGTGCATGGTTTGGGGAAACCCTCTCAGAGAAATTAATTGTTGAAACAGAATAGATTATTTAGGTGCACGTCCTAAGGTGGTGATGTTGGGTTATAGATAGATCTGCCACTTTATGGCCACATCATGCATCCATGTGTAGGCTATCTTCATGTTCATGTCAGAGTGAGGATTGACAGCTGTCTCCGCTAATCTGATTAGATGTCTTTTTACTTTTAGGAGTAAAGAAAAAACTTTTCTACATTATTTAGTGTGTAGTTGAGAGCATGTAGGCGTCCGCCAGTGTCTCTGAGCTATGTGGTGAGTCTAACTGAAGTTGTACTAAATGTATGTATAATGTAGGCTATGTATACTGCCCCCCTGTGGGAGAGGAGCTGAACTGTTTTGCATTGAGTCACATTCTCATCTTCATTTTCTGCCATGTTTCTTGTGTTTCATGTCTTCTTGCTCCAGTTTTTTTTTGCATTCAAAGTATTTCTGATTCCAGTCAATTTTCTGCATAAATGTTATTGATAATTGATTGGCTGTTTCTTCCCCCGACACCTGACACCGACACGTTCTCTCTTTCTTTTTTCTACTTTTTTTTTTTAAAACAATACCTTTACTGTATTTTTTCAGACAGAATGTACACTGTGGTGTAGCACTGACATTGTGACATACCACATCCATAATAGACCTTCAATAATTTTATATTGTTTGGTGACTTTGCAATCTATATTTTCTCAATATGAAATTACTGAAGGTCTATTATGGATTATATATAATTATAGTGGATAATAAGTGATAGGCCTATATGTGTGTGCACAATAGGTCAAAACAGTGTTAAATTTTGTCTGAACTAAAAAAAAAAAAAAGGACTCATTTATGAGAAAAGTGGAAACCCAGGCTAGTTGAACTTTTTTTTTTTTTTTTTAGTTTGACATTTTATCTGAGCTCTTATGTATGTCTTCTATTTTTCTCCTTCTCAGCCTGGTCGTTGTATGGGCAAAGAGAAGACAATGTTTCTCATCTAAAAAGGAAATGAGGACATGAACTGAGCTGAAACCACAAGCGCGATCAGAGTGAAGTAGAAAGGCAAAGCAGGTAGGAGTATGTGACTCATCAGACACACCCACACCAACAGTCTGGGTGCCGTAGTCCAAGCTCTTTCTCCCTCCATGCTCTCAGATGCAAACCAAAACCAAATCGCGTAACTTCATAAACAATAAGAAAACCAGGTTAAGAACATAAAATAAAAAAATAAAATAAAAAACACCCCTGGAGGCAACAACTTTGTGTGCTGCTGCGTTAAATTGCCGCAGATGCAGCAAACACAATCTGCCTCTGTGCGTAACAGCGGAAGAATAAATGACGATAAATCAAGTTTATTTTAGGCTACATGCAATTGCTCTGTTCAAACAGCCTTGTGGCTTCGTGGATCCGTAACTTTCTGCCGTCTGTTGCTGTCCTTGAAGAGCAGACGTGTTAACGTTTTCTCCTTGATTCACACTTATTATAATCGTGCTTTTGAAATTCACCAGAGGCGTATTCATTAGGCAGCTGTTTGGCACAGACAGCACAGATCACGATTGTGCCTTTATTCGAGTGGTGTGGCGTTTTTGGGACGCGCCGGACAGGATACAGTAGGATACATAAGCGCCACAGCCCTCGATCCCTCGAGATGTTGATCTGCAGCAGTTTTCGTGCATCTCGCTGTGCAGAGTTGTCAGACTCGGAAACAAAACGGCGTTTGTCGTCATACGAGGAGGTTGAGTTGATCTTTGGTTCCTTCTAACGCCGTGGGTATTTTTTGTTTTGTTTTGTAAATTTGTTTTTTACAAGAGTAACTTCCTACTACAGTAGGCTATTGACAGACCCCCCCCCCCCCCTCTCTCTCAGACATCTGTGTGTGTCTGTGTGCGCTTTTGCATGATGCTCAACAGTGGAGGAAGAATTTTAAAAAATGACAGCAACAGGATTAAATCAAGTTTATTTTTCTAAGTGTTCACTCGTCGTTGGATCCGAAATGTTCATCCTCCTGCTGGTCCCAGATCAGATCGTAAAAGAGGAAATCATCGAATTTCGAGCGGAGTCGCTCGTAGCGCGCTGAAGCAGATGCATAAGATCGATTGAAATGGTATCTCTGCTCCTGGTGCGTCTCGAGTAGATAAACGGACCGTGGCGCAGACGGATGTGGACTTTGGGTCCGGTCGAGCCCCATACCTGGGCGGCCATACGCGCCGACACGCGCCGCACCGGTGTTGGTTTCACAGAGCGACATCACGCGGAGGTAGATCGGCTACCGTCCAAGTAGACGGAGTAGGAAACATACGCGCCACAGCCGTCGCTCCCTGCCGTAGGAGATGTTGACGATGAGCAACTTCTCCGCGGAGTCCCAGTATAGACCAACATGAAACTGGGATCTAACCGTCAGAACAAGCCACTGAATGGGCTGTAGTGCGGCTCTGACCACGCTCACACCGTCTCTCTTCATAGCTCGATGTCAATAGTTGGACAGTTTCATAAGTGTCACTGCTGCTGCTGCTGCTGCTGCTGCTGCTGCTGCTGTCCTTTATGCAGGCTGAGACCTTTCGATCTGTTCTCCCAGCCAGAGAGTCTCCTTCTTATAGCATGCATACGGGGTGGGGCGTCAGCAGGTAGCCTATAGGAGGGAGAAGAGGAGGAGAGACAGAGGTGTTTTTTTTTGTTTTTTTTCTGTACAGGTGCACAGCACAGTCTCATGAGATCGCTCTCTGGGGTCTGATGATTCTGCACAGCGAGACTGCACGAAAAATGCTGCAGGACTCTGTCTCCTCACTTGACATCTTTGAAAGAAGTATTCTGTCAGTGAGTGCCCTGGTATCGGACATGTCCATGGTTTTATGAACAGAAACACTCGATGATGTTATAAACAGCATTAGAGTTGGGAGCTGTCGAGAAAACAGCGAGCTGCCAAAGGATTACACAGATCTTTCACATTTCCTTTTTTCGACGGATCAGGATTGTTGGTAAAAAAAAAAAAAATCATGTGCTAATCTTTTCAGAAGTAATTGTTTCCTCCTCTGTTTCCACGAGTTGACGAGTTTGAGATGCTGCACGAGAAATGCAGCAGGACACTTGGTCTCCTTGTTCACATCATTGACAGAAATATTCTGTCCTCTATGTTGAAAACCCAGTTTAGAGAAGTCACACACAACCTGTGCAGCGCTAGTTTACCTGGCAACTAGTGACTCTGATAAGATGAACAGAGCTGATGTGCACTCTCTGTCCTGGACTCTGAGCTCTGAGCAGGTGAACAGAGGAGGAGACTTTCCCGGGGGCGGACTCATTCCACGACTGTCACTGTGCGACAATTGTTGCCGAGAAAAGGAAACGTTGATCTTTTCTTTTCTTCGATCAACAGAGTCTACAGAGTCAGAGATAGGCGACTGCGTGAGAAAAGCTGCAGGACTCTGTCTCCTCACTTCACAGAAATATTAAGATTATCTGTGTTTTTCTGATTTGTTGATATCAGTGTTTATCAAACTTAAAATAAAAAAGAACAACAGCAGCAGGATTTGATCCATATTTATTAACAGAGTTAAAGAGGTGACAGAAACAGTTTTTACACAGGTTTTGTTTGTGCATCTCTCAACGTGATAATCAGTGTCATTTTAAACAGCGAGGTGCCAGTCTCCGTGTAAACTGCTCCATAAATCTTGTCACATTTCGTCTTTTTTTTCAACGTGGTGCACAGCCACATAAAGCTGAGGTCGCTCTCTGGTGTTGCTCCTCTTCGTTTGACGACAACACAACACCGTTTTGTTTCCACGAGTCTGACAACTCTGCACAGCGAGATGCAGGAAAACTGCTGCAGGTCACTCGGTCTCCTCTGATGTCCTGAGCTCAACTGAGCTTGGAGCAGATGAACAGAGGAGGACTTCCCAGGGGGCGGACTCACACACTGTGAGTGTGTGCTGTTGGATTTTCTTTACTCTGCTGAAGTGAAGATATTTGAATCTTAATATTTTATCCGTACAAGACACTGACTGCATGTGGCTGTCCTAAAATGGGAGTAAATCTGTGTCGTCGGATCTTAAATTTCTATCACTAAATTGTCCCTGACATGTCTCCAAAAAATCAGTGTCTTCAAAAGTTCAGTGCTGTTGATCCAATGTGTCGTCCGGATTGACAGCCAGCTTGTAGCCTACAGGTATTTCTGCCCTGAACCTGTTATTGTAGGAAATGGTCACAAGAAGCAGGCAGGCTCTAGGAAGCTCAGCTGTAGAGAAAACTGAGTGATAATTTTCAACGAAAATGCTGCAGGTCATTAGGTCTCCTCTGATGTCCTCTCTCTGACGTCCTGAGCTGAATGAACTCGGAGCAGATGAACAGAGGAGGACTTCCCAGGGGGCGGAGCGGACTCACATGAACAAGAGTCTGTTGAATCTACACAGAGAGAGGCTACTGCGCGAGAAAAGCTGCAGGACTCTGACTCCTCACTTCACCATTAACAGAAATATTCTTTCTGTGTCCTGATATTGGAAAACAAACAAACAAAAAAAACTGTTAGGATACTGTGTTTCCTTCCGTGTCGTTCCTCTGAATAGCAGTCATTTCCACGGTTTTATGAACAGAAGCAGTTTTGTTCAAACTTTGCTTGTGCATCCCTCGAAGTTATAATCAGCAGCATTTTGACATTTTATCTGAGCGCATAACTTTAAATGTTCTCCTCCTCAACCTGGTCGTTGTATGGGCAAAGAGAAGACAATGTTTCTCATCTAAAAAGGACGACATGAGGACATGAACCGAGCGTGATAAAGTATGAAAGGCAAAG
This sequence comes from Trachurus japonicus, assembly GCF_045865225.1. Taxonomy (NCBI): domain Eukaryota; kingdom Metazoa; phylum Chordata; class Actinopteri; order Carangiformes; family Carangidae; genus Trachurus; species Trachurus japonicus. The sequence goes on along the minus strand of NC_140915.1, from coordinate 14,882,641 downwards.
CAGGTGCAGTGACTCATCAGAGACGCACCCACACCAAAGGTCTAGATGCCGTAGTCCAAGCTCTTTCTCCCTCCATGCTCTATGAGAGCGAGGCGACATCCGTATGTAACCAACAACCAAAACCAAGTCGCGTTCCTTCATAAACAATAAGAAAACCAGGTTCATACATTTATAAAACATAAAAATGAAAAAAAAAAAAAAAAAAAACCTGATGCAGCAACTTTGTGTTGCTGCTGCTGCTGCGTAAATCACCGCAGCAGCAACACAATATCTCTCTCTCTCTCTCTCTCTGTGCGTAAAAGCGGAAGAATAAATAACAACATCAGGATTAAATGAATCAAGTTTATTTTTCATGCAATTAAAATAAAGACCAAGTATGTATAGCTCTGTTCAAACAGCCTTGTGGCTTCGTGGATCCGTACACTGTTAGCCTTTGCTGTAAAACCTACAGTTAATTACTTTAAAATGTCCAGTAAAATAACTTAAAAACATTGAACAGTATAAAACTGTAACATGCATTGCATCATGGGAGTTTTATTATAAACTAGAGTATATTACTGTATAATTTCAAAAATGCAGTAGTATACTGTTGTAGCATGGGTCCACAAAACAAAAACAGTTATTTACTAGATTACTTACAGTAAACTACACTTTTGTATTTTCTAGTAAGGTACTGTAGTTTGGATTAGGCGGGAATGCATCTAAAAGCCATTCACCAGTTGCCAGATACGTTAAACAAAAGAAGAGGACGAAGAAGACGGTGGACAAGTAAAGTTCATTCATCAACCTTGGTGGAGAGAGGCCGTTGCGGTAAGTTTAAATGTAGAAATTAAACGTCTTGATTAAACCTGACCTGATTTAGCCTTTGCTTAGCATAATGCTAACATTACTCTGAATGATGTTATTAGCCTGAGATGTTCAGACAGTCACAAACACATAGCTACTTACCGACCAAGGTTAGCTAACATTATGTCTAACTGCTAAAGTCATGTAGAAGATTAATATCTAGATAGACACCACTTGTGAATTTCACCAAAACATTATTAATTCGCCTGGGTCTATGTGCGTGCGTGTGTGAGTGCGTGCGTGCCTGTGTTTCATGGCAGGAGGTAAGGTTAAGTAGCTAGTTAGGCTATGTGCTCTCTGGTGATAAATGTTCATACAATATGATCATTTGAATGCGGCCAAACTGCTGTATGCTGCTCGGTGTAACACCCAAGCCCTCCTGTGTGAGTCCTGCAGACTTGAGTCCGTTAAAATATTTATTTTTATTTTTGTCCCTAATGTCCTAGCTTTAGTAGCATGCTAGGATAGCCTTAGCCTGCTTGCTATTGTCGTCCCTTGTGCTCACTCTGTTCAGAGAGGAGCCAAGGCAGCCAGCCCAGTCACGTTTCTTGTCGAGAAGATTATGATTTATAATCTTGTGTGTGCGTCTGTAATATTAATTTGATTCAGTACCATTGTGATAGCCTTGACTAAGTTATATGTCAACTAAAATGCCCAGTAAAAATCTTAGAAACATTGAAAACAGTACAAAACTGTATAATTTCAAAAATACGGTATGATACTGGTCTCTTATACAATGCATCATGGGCCCACAAAGCAAAAATGGTTACCTACTGGATTATTTACAGTTAACTACACTAATACATTTTTCAAGTAAGGTACCGTTGTTGATAACAGTTGTTATAGATAATTTACAGTAAACAACAGTTTGTGTATTTTCTAGTAATGTACCGTAGTTTGGATTAGGTGGGACAAAGCACCTAAAAGCTAAAAGATCACTACACTCCCAGGGTTCCCTTAGGTCTTTGAAATTCTTAAAAGTTTGATAGAATTTGTGGCAAAAGTATCAAAGTATTGAAAGTTTTTTTTTTTTTTTTTTAAATATAAAGATATGGGAAAGTGATCGAATTTTTGTATGGTAGTTTGTGAATATAAATTAAGTGGTGCAGCTGAATCTATACATTGCTTTATACATCTGTTTAATTTGTTGTTTGTAGCATTAGGAAGCGACATTCCAAGGAAGGGGGTGTGTACCAGGCTCCAAGAGAGTCCAGGCAAGAGAGAGGAACCTTGAGGCTGGCCATGCAACTCCAGTGCTGGGCTGTCTAACCAGAGATTTGTAAGTTTTTATGTAAGGAAAAATATAAATTGGAAATGCTATTGATAAGTGGCGCAGCCAATTGTGTATGTGCTTAATGTGTGTGTCTGTTTGTTTGTGTTGGTTGTATCATCAGGAGGCAGGAAGTGACCTTCCAGAGAAGCAGGTGAATACCAGGCTCCAGAAAAATCCAGACAGGAGAGAGGAACCTTTAGACTGGCCAGGGGCCTCTGGCACTGGGCTGTCTAATCAGAGCGTCAGATTCTGGTAAGTTGTATTGTACAAATTAAACATCTTGATTAAACTTGACCTGAATTAACATTTGCTTAGCATGATGTTAGTTAGCCTGAAATGTTCAGACATAGATAGTGTGGCATTTGTGTGTTTAGTGTGGTGTACTTTACCAGCCCTTGGCAGGTGATCTTTAAACACATCTTCTCCATCTAACTATCTCCTTCATTTACTTCAGAAAGATACTCTCCACTGAAGTCCTTCCAACATCCCACTGATCGACACACCCATCACCAAACGAAGCTCTGTGGTCTGTGGCCTCCCCTGGCCCCTTGCCCCATCGTTAGAGGTATTGTTCAACCTTTCCTGGGAATTTTTTTTTTTTTTTTAAAGGGACAACGAGGAGTCTCATATTAATGTGGATGGATCTACGTTACCACTTGTTAATGGGTCAATTTTCAATAAATATGTTGTTTTGTCTTTATAGTAATTTTGATATTATTAGTGGTCGGCTCGCCCAGCATTTCCTACTTTCGGTTTCGCAAACACTGCCTGCCGGGTAATGGGAATAACGCTGTCGAATCACCGCTTATGGTCGAAACTACGACGGTATCTGATCGTCTTTGAACCTCCGAATTTTATCCTTGATCAATTAAAACATTCTTAGCAAATGTTTTCGCTTTTTTCCATCTTGTGCCGGTTCAAGAATTTCACCGTGCGCGCGTAAGCTCATGGGAAATGTAGTCTGAAAACACTTTGCTTTCCAAAACTCCTAATTGTCCCTTTAAGTTAGTACATGGCATAAAATTTGATTCAGTCTTTAACTCTTTGAAAAGTGTTTATGTTTCAAACATTTGTAAGCACTTTGTACTTTCATATTGTATGAATTGTATTGTTGTATTGAATTAATTGTACTGAAATACTACAACTGTTGTTAGTGAAACTATGAATTTCATACTTGAATTTGATACTGTTTTGATTTTTAAAAAAGTTTATGTATTGCAAAATTTGTACTGTTTTTGTGTGTATGTTTTTAAATAAAGAATTTGAATTTACTGCATATCACTGTAAATATTTTTTATTTTACAGTAATCTACAGGCCACTGCAGTTCAATAATATACATCAATATTTTCAGTAATACATTTCTTACTGTAAAACGGTATAACAGTAAGGATAATTTACTGGCAGCACTGTTGCCTGCTTCATACTGTAGTTTTTGTTTACAGTAACATATTGGCAGCACCGTTGCCTGCTTCATACTGTAGTTTTTATTTACAGTAACATATTGGCAGCACCGTTGCCTGCTTCATACTGTAGTTTTTGTTTACAGTAACATATTGGCAGCACCGTTGCCTGCTTTATACTGTAGTTTTTGTTTACAGTAACATATTGGCAGCACCGTTGCCTGCTTCATACTGTAGTTTTTGTTTACAGTAACATATTGGCAGCACCGTTGCCTGCTTCATACTGTAGTTTTTATTTACAGTAACATATTGGCAGCACCGTTGCCTGCTTCATACTGTAGTTTTTGTTTACAGTAACATATTGGCAGCACCGTTGCCTGCTTCATACTGTAGTTTTTGTTTACAGTAACATACTGGCAGCACCGTTGCCTGCTTTATACTGTATTAGCCGTTTACAGTAACTACTGTAACAGTCGTTTACAATAATAAGCAGGCAACGGTGCTGCCAGTATGTTATTGTAAAACAGCAGGAAAAAGGCTAACAGTGTAACTTTCTGCCGTCTGTTGCTGTCCTTGAAGAGCAGACGTGTTAACGTTTTCTCCTTGATTCACACTTATTATAATCGTGCTTTTGAAATTCACAGGAGGCGATATTCATTAGACAGCTGTTTGGCACAGACAGAACAGACCGAAATTGTGCCTTTATTCGAGTGGTGTGACGTTTTGGGATTTTCAGCTACAGTCGGAGTAGGAAACATACGCGCCACAGCCGTCGCTCCCTGCCGTAGGAGATGTTGACGATGAGCAACTTCTCCGTCAAGTCCCAGTATAGACCAACATGAAACTGGGATCTAACCGTCAGAACAAGCCATTGAATGGGCTGTAGTGCGGCTCTGACCACGCTCACACCGTCTCTCTTCATAGCTCGATGTCAATAGTTGGACAGTTTCACAAGAGTCACTTCTGCTGTCATTTGGTTTTAACCTGTCTAATGAAACGCAGGCTGAGATCTGTTCTCCCAGCCAGAGTCTCCTTCTTAAAGCATGCGCACGGGGTGGGGCGACAACAGTTGGCCTATAGGACAGAGGAGGAGGAGAGACAGAGTTTTAGGGAGGAGGGGAGGGGGGTTAAGTTTTTACAGGTGCACAGCACAGTAACCTACGCTGAGATCACTCTCTGGTGTTGTTTCCTCCTCTCCGTGGTTTGACGACAAACACCGTTTTCCCCCCACGAGTCTGATGATTCTGCACAGCGAGACTGCACGAAAAATGCTGCAGGACTCTGTCTCCTCACTTCTCGTCTTTGAAAGAAATATTCTGTCAGTGTCCTGAAAAAAGATACTCTGTTTCCTTCAGTGTCGTTGCTCTGAATAGTACTAATTTCCACGGTTTTATGAACAAAGGCAGTTTTATTCAAACTTTGCTTGTGCATCCCTCGATGTTATAATCAGCATCAGCGTTGAGCTGTCGAGAAAACAGCGAGCTGCCAGCAAAGTATTAGGCTACACATATATTTCACATGTCCTTTTTTCAACGGATCAGTAGGAAAATTATGTGCTTGATTCACGAGTAAGGATCACACAACCAATCAGCTCCTGCGTTTGGAAGATGTATTGAACAATGATGGGAATGAATGACATGGATTATTCATCTGAGTGCGGTGTAAGAGGTCCGTTGCAGCGCCCGGCATCAACCCCTATATTGTCCCAGAGGAGAGGAGAGGAGAGAACACAAACGGAGAGGGTGGGAGGGAAGGAATGCGAGTGCAGGAGCGAGAGACTGAGATCGAAACTTAAACTGCGCTTTAAGTTTCGATCTTTTCAGAAGTAGAGGGATGATGCCGTTTGAAACGTTTTCGTCGTGGTCTCCTCCTCTCACTGTGCGCAACAAGTGGCGTTGTTTCTTTTTCGATCTTCAGACATTTCTGATGTTGTTTCCTCCTCTTCGTTTGACGACAAACACCGTTTGGTTTCCACGAGTTTTACACCTCTGCACAGTAGCCTATAGGACACACACTTTACACCAAGACTCAGATTCACGACTGTGCGACAAATGTAGCCGAAAAAAGGGGAAAGGAGCCGCTGATCTTTTCAGTCCGTCGATCAACGTTTATGCACAGGCGAGAAAAGCTTCGTCTCCTCACTTCACATCATTGACGGAAATATTCTGTATCCTGATGTCGAATTTTTATTATTATTATTATTTTTTTTTTATTATTACTTTTTTTCAACATGGTGCATAGCCACATAAAGCTGCGGTCGTTCTCTGGTGTTGCTCCTCTCCGTTTGACGACAACACAACACCGTTTTGTTTCCACGAGTCTGACAACTCTGCACAGCGAGATGCAGGAAAACTGCTGCAGGTCACTCGGTCTCCTCTGATGTCCTGAGCTGAATGAACTCGGAGCAGATGAACAGAGGAGGACTTCCCAGGGGGCGGAGCGGACTCACACACCGCGAGTGTGCTGCTGCTGTTGTTGGTTTGACGAATTTCTTTCCTCTGCTGAAGTGAAGATATTTGAATCTTCATAATTGTATCCGTACAGTAAGCCACTGACTGCATGTGGCTGTCCTATGGGAGTAAATCTGTGTCGTCGGATCTTAAATTTCTAGCACTGAATTGTCCCTGACATGTCTCCAAGAAATCAGTGTCTTCAAAAATTCAGTGCTGTTGATCCAATGTGTCGTCCGGACCAGCAGCCAGCTTGTACAGGTGTATTTCTGCCCTGAACTTTCTAGCGTGGGAAATGGTCAGAAGCAGCAGGCAGTCAGGTTCTTGGAAGCTCAGCTGGAGAGAAAACTGAGTGATAATTCTCAACAAACACTGCATTGTGTGTCGCATCCCTCCGTCTGCATCCATAGTGTGATAACAGAGACCAAGCGCTCTGAAGTGACCACACTGCTGCAGTCTACAGTCAGGTGGAGCAGCAGGACTCGTCCTGTCTAGATGGGTGGTGGCTTTATTAGAGCTCCGCCTCACCTGCTGCAGGTGGACACACAGTGCGACAAATGTAGCCGAAAAAAGGGGAAAGGAACCGCTGATCTTTTCAGTCCGTCGATCAACGCGGTGGTTTTTTTAGTCTATTGAATCTGCACAGAGGCTGAGCGAGAAAAGCTGCAGGACTCTGTCTCCTCACTTAGCTACTGTAACATTGACGGAAATATTCTTTCTGTGTTCTGATGTCGAAAACAACAAAATGTTAAGATATGAATAGCAGTCATTTCCACGGTTTGATGGACAGGAGATGACAGAAGCAGTTTTGTGCAAGTTAATCAGCATCAGTGTTAAACTGTCCAGAAAAAAACAGCAAGCTGCAAAATACACGGATCTTTCACATTTCCTTTTTTCGACAGATCAGGATTGTTGGTAAAAAAAAAAAAAAAAAAGATTTTGTGCTGATCCTGTCAGAAGTAGAGGGATGATGCCGTTTGAAACGTTTTCGTGGTCTCCTCCTCTTGCACTGTGCGCAACAAGTGGCGTTGCTTTTTCGAAGTTGTTTCCTCCTCTTCGTTTGACGACAAACACCGTTTGGTTTCCACGAGTTTGACAGCTCAGCCAGGGGCGCCGCTAGGGATTTTGGGCCCCATGAAAAGAATCTTTACAGGGCCCCCAACACAGCGGCAACATTTTTTGATGCTATTTTACATACAATTATGCATTTTAATGGTATTTTTATCATTACCATATTTGTGAAAGAAGAACAACATGACAGTTGACATGTATAGAATTCATTTTTGATTAATTTATTTGCTGCAACACTGATTCTTAAATAGGAAATAAACAATGATCAGTAAAATCTGCTGGCCAGAAACCAGGGTCGTCAGTCAGATTATCTTCTTCCCTTTCAAATACCTCAACATCAGTTTGTTTTTCTTCCTGCCTCTCTGTTGTCTTCCTGACTCTTTCTGTACACTCATTCAGTCCATCCTCCTCTGAATTACTTTCAACATCTTCGTCCTCACTCTCTGTCACCTGTGTTTCTGCGCTCTCACTTTCATCTGTACCCTCTTCCACCTCTTCCTCCACATTCCTCCCTGACAAACCAGAAGAGGGTCCTGGACCTGGCTCTGTAGAGTGTACATTACATACATTACATACAATTATATAGTATTTCCTATAATATAACTAATAGCATAGTCACTCACCAACATGTGAACTTCTCAGATTGGACTGAGAGCAGTCACCCCAGTCTGCTGCACACAGCACAGATTTTCTCCTCTGTTCTTACTGCACGTGTTCTATTTAATTTTTTACCATTAAAATGGTTCAAAATGATTTTTATTTCATTCATTTTAATTAATCTTTCCCATAACAGATTCAGCTTTGTATTGTTTAGAGACTGTAGTAAAATGTATTATTATTATTATTATTATTATTATTATTATTATTATTTCAACACACACAGCTGCTAACCTCCTTTCTCATGTGGGGGCACTGGGGCTGGTTCTGGGGCAGGGGAAGTGGGCTGACAGCGACAGACAGCTGCTGTTGCTGCAGCTGCTGGTGCACTTGATTCTGTTCAGAATGAGGCATCATTTTGACAGAGGGGAGGTCAACTAATTGAATAAGAACAGCTTGATAAATGTTTGACTGGATTGATTATTTAACTAAAATAACAGTGAAATGTAAAAATCCAGAGTTTTCTTGAGCTAACATGGTGAGAAAAGTGAGCTAGCTTATAGACCACAGACAGGGACAAAGTTAATATTCCATATATCCACAACAACTAACAAACCCACCTTTTTTTTGGGAATACTGGGTGACATATTGTCGACCCTTCAACTCCTTCTCTCTTAATTTCTTTTCTTTTCGTTTTTGGCTGCCTGATTTTTGAGGCATAGGCCTACTGCCGTCTCTGCCTCCTTGCTGCTGTGGCGCTGTCTGTGGCAAAGCGCCGGTGCGCTACCTGCAGCTGATCCAGGCGGACTGAACCATTTTACAGAAATAGAAGGGGGAAAGGGGGGGCCCTGCAGGCGTTGATGTTTCCAAAACAAATAAAGTTATTGTTACCAGGACATTGAATAAAATATTTGTGATTATATGTTAGTTAATAACTTAGCGTCATATTATTTTTTCTGTATTATCATTTCATCATCATTAGGGGCCTCTGTGGGCCCCCCTCCATCATGGGCCCCTAGAATCCGTCTCCTTTACCCCCCCTTTTCGGCGCCCCTGAGCTCAGCACAGCGAGATGCACGAAACGAAACATGCTGCAGGACACTCGGTCTCCTCGGTTCTGTCGCTGATGTCCTCTCTCTGATGTCCTGAGCTCAATGAGCTAGGATGAACACTGGAGGATTTTCCCGTTGGGAGCTGGACTCATCGACTCTGCCACAAAATAGCCGAAAAAAGGAAACTTCTCCTTTTTTTCCTACGAGACGCTGCTGAATCCGCACAGAGGCCACTGTGTGAGAAAAGCTGCAGGACTCTGTCTCCTCACATCATTGACAGAAATATATTCTTTCTGTGTCCTGAGATTATCTGTGTTTCCTTCTGTTTTTGTTTATATCAGTGTAATTAGGCTACTTAAAATAAAACAGAACGACAACAGCAGGATTTGATCCATATTTATTAACAGAATTAAAGGGGTGACAGAAACAATTTTTACACATGTTTTGTTTGTGCATCTCAACGTGATAATCAGTGTCATTTTTGAGCTGTGCACAGCCACATAGGTCGCTCTCTGATGTTGCTCTTCCTTTGACTATTATGCAAAGCAAGATGCACGAAAAATGCTGGAGGACACTCGGTCTCCTTGTTCACATCATTGACAGAAATATTCTGTCCTGTTGAAAACCCAGTTTAGAGAAGTCACACACAACCTGTGCAGCGCTAGTTTACCTGGCAACTAGTGACTCTGATAAGATGAACAGAGCTGATGTGCACTCTCTGTCCTGAACTCTGAGCTCTGAGCAGGTGAACAGAGGAGGAGACTTTCCCGGGGACGGACTCACATGAACACTGTGCGACAAATGTTGCCGAGAAAAGGAAACTTTGATCTTTCAGTTCTTCGATCAACGCTGTTTTCTTACGAGTCTGTTACACAGAGGCTACTGCGCGAGAAAAGCTGCAGGACTCTGTGTCTCCTCACTTAACAGAAATATTATTTCTGTGTCCTGATATTGAAAGACCAGTTCAGATTATCTGTTTTCATCTGTTGTGTTGCTCTGAATATCAGTGTTTATCAATGACTTAAAATAAAACAGAACGACAGTATCAGGATTTGATCCATATTTATTAACAGAATGAAAGAGGTGACAGAAACAGTTTTTACACAGGTTTTGTTTGTGCATCTCTCAACGTGATAATCAGTGTCATTTTTGAGCTGTGGATAAAACAGCGAGGTGCCATCTCCGTGTAAACTGCTCCACAAATCTTGTCACATTTAACTTCTTTCAATGTAAATCCGAGCGTTTTAGAAACAATGTCAGGGACACTTGGATGATCCATCCACAGCGCTGGTTATTGGGTTTCATCGGGTTGGCTATGACGAATTTTTGCTCCTCTTCGTTTGACGACAACCACCGTTTTGTTTCCACGAGTCTGACAACTCTGCACAGCGAGATGCAGGAAAACTGCTGCAGGTCACTCGGTCTCCTCTGATGTCCTGAGCTGAATGAACTCGGAGCAGATGAACAGAGGAGGACTTCCCAGGGGGCGGAGCGGACTCACACACTGCGAGTGTGCTGCTGTTGTTGGTTTGACGAATTTCTTTCCTCTGCTGAAGTGAAGATATTTGAATCTTAATAATTTCATCCATACAGTAAACACTGCATGTGGCTGTCCTAACATGGGAGTAAATCTGTGTCGTCGGATCTTGAATTTCTAGCACTGAATTGTCCCTGACATGTCTCCAAAAATTAAGTGTCTTCAAAGATTCAGTGCTGTTGATCCAATGTGTCATCTGGATCAACAGCCAGCTTGTACTTTGCCTGTAGCCTAGCGTAGGAAATGGTCAGAAGCAGCAGGCAGTCAGGCTCTTGGAAGCTCAGCTGGAGAGAAAACTGAGTGATAATTCTCAACAAACACTGCATTGTGTGTCGCATCCCTCCGTCTGCATCCATAGTGTGATAATAGAGACCAAGCGCTGTGAGACGGTAAGAGTTGCACAAGTGACCACACCGCTGCAGTCTACAGTGCACTGCAAAGATCTGCTCGCCGCTCCGCTCCGACCCGATCTAAGGGCGGAGCGGAGCGGCGAGTAGAACTCAGGGAGGAGCGGTTCTGCTCGCCGCCAATCCTCGCCGCTCCGCTCCGCCCCTAGTGTGTGTCCACCTGCAGCAGGTGAGGCGGAGCTCTAATAAAGCCACCTCCCATCTAGACTATTTAAGTGAGGACAGTCCTTCACCAGCTCCACTGTAGACTGCAGCGGTGTGGTCACTTCAGAGCGCTTGGTCTCCATTATCACACTATGGATGCAGACGGAGGGATGCGACACACAATGCAGTGTTTGCTGAGAATTATCACTCAGTTTTCTCTCCAGCTGACTGCCTGCTGCTTCTGACCATTTCCTACGCTAGAAAGTTCAGGGCAGAAATACACCTGTACAAGCTGGCTGCTGGTCCGGACGACACATTGGATCAACAGCACTGAATCTTTGAAGACACTGATCTTCTGTATCTGCTTCAGCGCGCTACGATCGACTCCGCTTGAAATTCGATGATTTCCTCTTTTACGATCTGATCTGGGACCAGCAGAAGAATTAAAATTTCGGATCCAACGACGAGTAGAAGAATGAAAATTTCGGATCCAACAAATTTCGGATCCAACGATAAGTAGAAGAATGAAAATTTCGGATCCAACAAATTTCGGATCCAACGATAAGTAGAAGAATGAAATTTTCGGATCCAACGACGAGTGAACACTTAGAAAAATAAACTTGATTTAATCCTGTTGTTGTCATTTTTTTTAAAATTCTTCCTCCACTGTTGAGCATCATGCAAAAGCGCACACAGACACACACAGATGTCTGAGAGAGAAAGAGAGAGGGGGGGGGGGTCTGTCAATAGCCTACTGTAAACTAAAGTTACTCTTGTAAAAAACAAATTTACAAAGCAAAAAAAAAAAAAAACCACGGCGTTAGAAGGAACCAAAGATCAACTCAACCTCCTCGTATGACGACAAACGCCGTTTTGTTTCCGAGTCTGACAACTCTGCACAGCGAGATGCACGAAAACTGCTGCAGATCAACATCTCACCACTCGAATAAAGGCACAATTTCGGTCTGTTCTGTCTGTGCCAAACAGCTGCCTAATGAATATCGCCTCCTGTGAATTTCAAAAGCACGATTATAATAAGTGTGAATCAAGGAGAAAACGTGAACACGTCTGCTCTTCAAGGACAGCAACAGACGGCAGAAAGTTACGGATCCACGAAGCCACAAGGCTGTTTGAACAGAGCTATACTTGGTCTTTATTTTAATTGCATGAAAAATAAACTTGATTCATTTAATCCTGATGTTGTTATTTATTCTTCCGCTTTTACGCACAGAGAGAGAGAGAGTGAGAGAGAGAGAGAGAGAGATTGTGTTGCTGCTGCGGCGATTTACGCAGCAACAGCAACACAAAGTTGCTGCATCAGTTTTTTTTTATTTTTTTTTTTATGTTTTATAAATGTATGAACCTGGTTTTCTTATTGTTTATGAAGGAACGCGACTTGGTTTTGGTTGTTGGTTACATACGGATGTCGCCTCGCTCTCATAGAGCATGGAGGGAGAAAGAGCTTGGACTACGGCATCTAGACCTTTGGTGTGGGTGCGTCTCTGATGAGTCACTGCACCTGCTTTGCCTTTCATACTTTATCACGCTCGGTTCATGTCCTCATGTCGTCCTTTTTAGATGAGAAACATTGTCTTCTCTTTGCTCATACAACGACCAGGTTGAGGAGGAGAACATTTAAAGTTATGCGCTCAGATAAAATGTCAAAATGCTGCTGATTATAACTTCGAGGGATGCACAAGCAAAGTTTGAACAAAACTGCTTCATAAAACCGTGGAAATGACAGAGGAACGACACGGAAGGAAACACAGTATCCTAACTGTTTTTTTGTTTTTGTTTTTTCCAATATCAGGACAGAAAGAATATTTCTGTTAATGGTGAAGTGAGTAGTCAGAGTCCTGCAGCTTTTCTCGCGCAGTAGCCTCTCTCTGTGTAGATTCAACAGACTCTTGTTCATGTGAGTCCGCTCCGCCCCCTGGGAAGTCCTCCTCTGTTCATCTGCTCCGAGTTCATTCAGCTCAGGACATCAGAGGAGACCGAGTGACCTGCAGCAGTTTTCCTGCATCTCGCTGTGCAGAGTTGTCAGACTCGTGGAAACAAAACTGTGGTTGTGTTGTCGTCAAACGAAGAGGAGCAACACCAGAGAGCGACCTCAGCTTTATGTGGCTGTGCACCACGTTGAAAAAAAAGACGAAATGTGACCAGATTTATGGAGCAGTTTACACGGAGACTGGCACCTCGCTGTTTAAAATGACACTGATTATCACGTTGAGAGATGCACAAACAAAACCTGGACAGCAAGGACAGCAACAGACAGCAGAAAGTTACGGATCCACGAAGCCACAAGGCTGTTTGAACAGAGCAATTGCATGTAAAATAAACTTGATTTATCGTCATTTATTCTTCCGCTGTTACGCACAGAGGCAGATTGTGTTTGCTGCATCTGCGGCAATTTAACGCAGCAGCACACAAAGTTGTTGCCTCCAGGGGTGTTTTTTTTTTTTTTTCATTTTATGTTCTTAACCTGGTTTTCTTATTGTTTATGAAGTTACGCGATTTGGTTTTGGTTTACATCTGAGAGCATGGAGGGAGAAAGAGCTTGGACTACAAGCACAGCTCGTGTGCTGCATACATGTGTAATTCTCAATGCTCTAATCTACACCGCGGTAAAGTGAGCCGCTGTTTGATTTTCGTTGGGCGCGCGCTACAGTAAATACGGTAGGCACGGTTCTCGAGCAAAATGAAGGTCCTGAAAGATACAAAAAGCCTACGTGCTTTTACTGGAGAAATCACCTTTCATCGACATTTTACTGTAGAAATGTGGAGAAAAATTAATAAAACGACCCCTATAATAAAAGCCATTCACAGTATGCTGACCTTTGACCTTACCTCACATTAATCCCTTCATATGTGTGTGTCTCTTTTTTTTTTTTTCGCATATTGCTCCTGACGTCTCACTCTACCTCTGGTACAATTTTGGTAAAAATTTTACTCTAGAAATGTGGAGAAAAATCATTTTTTAAACAACCCCTAAAAGCCATTCACACACACTTAAAAATGTTGGGTTGAAAATAACCCAAATTGGGTTAACGCCCAACCCAACGCTGGTCCATTTTTGGACCTGGCCAACGCTGGGTTGTTTTAGACCAACAGGGTTGGGTTATGGGCTTAACCCAGCATGTTGGGTTGAGACTGTATACCCAAAAATGGGTTAAAAACAACTCTGCTGTTGGGTTAATGTTATCCAATAAATGGGCTAAAATAGAACCAATTATTATTTTTATTATAACCTTTATTTAAACTCAGAAATATATTGAGGAGCAACCTCATTTACAATATAGCCGAGACAAAACTGTTGGGTTAAATATTAACTAATAAATGGGCTAAAACACAACCATGTTGTTGGGTGAATGTTACCAAAGAAGTGGGTTAAAATGGAAATGTTGGTTTGAGAACAAAATTAGCATTAATTAATGAACATTAACCTTAGCATTGCACAATGAATTTGTTATTAAACCTGAAATGATTCAATGAAACAAGTACATAATGCTCATTATTTTATTACCATACAAGTAAAAGGAAATTTCAAGTTCAGATGAAATTCACTTTAAAACAGTGGAATACATTTTTAACATTGCTGGATCATAAAATTAATGCTAAGTGCATTGATTTTAAGTGCTAAACATACAATAACTTGCATATTAAAAAAGGAAAGGAAAAGAAAAAAACAAAGTGCATCTAGCTTTTTGCCCCCTTCACATGTTCAGTCTACATATTTTGGCAAATTATATCACTATACCCCATCCACCGCACCCGATAGAGATGGGTGCTCCAAGGCTATCCCACTGATGCTTCTCCCTATAGCATGGGGACATACAGGTATTCTGCGCTACTGCTTGCGGTCGCCAGGTACTGCACCATGTTTGTTCCGGGCTGAAGAATAAAGAAAAAAAAAAACAAGATTCAAAAATTAGTTTGTACACCAGGTTAGGTTCAACTCTACAGGTAATGCCCAGTGATCTCAAACTCACACTGCTGACTTCTACAAAGTTGAGAGCCACATGTTGCACCAGCTCTATGTGAATACCTGCTGAGAGTGAATCGATGTTTGCAAGAGGGTCTCCAGTCTTCTCCTTCCTGGCCATACGAATGATCTTCTCAGCCAACTCCGGGATCCATTTCTCAGACATTCTTTCAGAACACTGGCTGTATCGCTGCAAAATCCTGAGCAAAAAAAGGGGGGGGTGGGGAGGGGGGTGTTAGGCACATGTAACAGCCATCCCAGGTAGCTATAATATCTGTACACTGGGTAGGCACCTGGGTACGTTATAATGAAGCGTTAATATCTATGAACTTGTTTTTAACTACTGTATTTTAACAGAAGTTATGAACTTGAACTGTTTGTAACTATGAACTCAGAGTACCATTAACTATTAAATGCTTTTATCTTTTACCACTGTCCTTATTTTAATCAAATTAGCTGAATGTGCACAGCTAATGAACTACCGGTATGCATCTCTGCATTTAACCCTTCAAATACCCATCCTGTTGAAGCCCATATGGTAGAATCAAATCATGAACTCTATTTTTACAATAGCCTAATGTTTTCAAAATATTTATTATTCCATTAATTTTTAAACAGGGTCCTATATGAATTTTGGGATGAGGAATTCCTTGATTTTTTAGCCAGAAGTCGAAATAAAAATATGAATTTTAGACAGGGCAACACACAAACATTGTAGATGTAAACTCACCATGCCTGGAGTGTCCATGAGACAAGGCCACATCATTTGCACTCACCCTCCTTCCTGACTCACTGCTGCCAGTCACTATTATATTATCGGCTAACACCCACTTCCCAACTCACCACAGTCCTCCTGTCCGTTAAAACTCCTGTCATTTCCTCTCCTTCACGGCCCTGACAACTGCTGCTGCTGCTGTGATGGAAACCATTTTATCAGTTGAAGATAATTAGCTAGCTAGCAAGCAAGCAACTCGGAAAAAAACGCCTAGTCCAGAGTGAGGGGAAGTTTTTAAGTAACACTAAGACACAACTATTTGACTACCACATTAAAGCAGATATCAGTGGAATGTTTTTGTTAATATAAGTCCTAAATAGTCCTATTTTCCGTCAGCAATCACTTACATGAAGTATTTCAGCCTAAACACGAGTCTCTCCGTCACTCTGCTCTGCTGTCACCCGAGGAGAAAATTTTCCTTGTGGGATACAAGTGTTATCCAATGAGGGGAGAGAACGGCATGAAGGGCTGTGTGTGCAGCCAAGGGATGCGCGTGAATGTGGTGACGTAGCACGAGGACCAATTGATGCCTGACAAGGGCGGGGGCTGCTAACTCATGGTGCGTTCAAGGAAACTCGTACTTTGTGTTTTTCCTTCCTGTGAAGTCATACCAGTTCGATCTGGTACGAGTTCACGGGTCGGAAGTTACGAGTGGCCGTT
The DNA here is from genome assembly GCF_045865225.1 of Trachurus japonicus. Taxonomy (NCBI): domain Eukaryota; kingdom Metazoa; phylum Chordata; class Actinopteri; order Carangiformes; family Carangidae; genus Trachurus; species Trachurus japonicus. The sequence continues at coordinate 14,866,446 of NC_140915.1, read as the reverse complement.
ATAGGGAACTTTCACAGACAACAGGACGGTAAAAACACGAGCTACGGGTTACCTGGAACGCTACCAAGTCGTAGTTGTGACTTGAAGCTGTAACTTACGGTTTCAAAAGCCTGCCTTGAACACAGCATTAGCCGAAACGGCCGTGCCAGTGATATCTGCTTTAAACTACCAAACCTGTAGGCTAATAATTTAAGTTTTACTTACCATTTACAGTGCTGGAGCGAGAGACTGAGGCTGGAGGGCTGTGGTGTGTTTTCCTGCTCCTGAAACTGCGCTTTAAGTTTCGATCTTTTCAGAAGTAGAGGGATGATGCCGTTTGAAACGTTTTCGTCGTGGTCTCCTCCTCTCACTGTGCGCAACAAGTGGCGTTGTTTCTTTTTCGATCTTCAGACATCTCTGATGTTGTTTCCTCCTCTTCGTTTGACGACAAACACCGTTTAGTTTCCACGAGTTTGACACCTCTGCACAGGAGGACACACATTTCACACCAAGACTCAGCTCCACGACTGTGCGACAAATGTAGCCGAAAAAAGGGGAAAGGAACCGCTGATCTTTTCAGTCCGTCGATCAACGCGGTGGTTCTTTAAAAAATCTGTGTCGTCGGACCTTGAATTTCTAGCACTGAATTGTCCCTGACAAAAATTCAGTGCTGTTGATCCAATGTGTCGTCCGGACCAGCAGCCAGCTTGTACAGGTGTATTTCTGCCCTGAACTTTCTAGCGTAGGAAATGGTCAGAAGCAGCAGGCAGTCAGGCTCTTGGAAGCTCAGCTGGAGAGAAAACTGAGTGATAATTCTCAGCAAACACTGCATTGTGTGTCGCATCCCTCCGTCTGCATCCATAGTGTGATGATAGAGACCAAGCGCTCTGAAGTCACCACACCGCTGCAGTCTACAGTGGAGCTGGTGAACGACTCTGAGTTAAGTAGTCTATGGGTGGTGGCTCCGCATGCTTGTGCAGTGAGTAAAACGTCACTCTGCACAGGCAGAAGCAGGGCCCTGCTTGAGTCACACATGGAGTTTCCCAGGGGGCGGACTCACACTGCGAGTGTGTTCTGCTGTGCCCGTAAAATGAAAGCAATGATCCGGAAACGTCTGAAGTTGCATTTCAAAATAAAAGCCATACAGTGAAATATGGAGGTTCAGAGGGCTTTTATTCTAAAATGCGACATCAGATTGACTTGATATTTTCTGGGTGTCATCCTGGGGTCTAGTACTATCAGACTGAAGTGGAATTGTTGAGTAATAACGGGTAGTTTTTAAGAAATATGAATCCTAATGTACATAGAATACAGTGAAATATGGAAGTTCAAAGGGCTTTTATTCTGAGATTCCACATGTTTTCTGGGTGTCATCCTGAGGTCTAGTAGCCTATTGGTCAGTGAAGTAATAGAAATGAAAAATAAGTTAAAGAAGTGGTAAGTAAATGTACTTTCCAACACCAGAAAGGCACAGATTTGGTCATCAATACTGATTAGGTCAACAAGGGAAAGGAAAACAGATGATGTGTAATAAATGTGCTGTTGCTCCCTCTGTTGAATCAAGGTAGTATTGCATCAATAAACATAGGCAACACAGAATATTTCACATTGTAGATTAGAAAACTTTATTGATCCCCAAGGGGAAACTGCTTTGCCACGCAATAAAAACACAAACATCCACTTAACAAACAATACAAACATTTCCATACCATTGCACAAAACTTATACTTCATACAACAGAGTAGGCTGCTCAAAGCAAGTGATTTAAATTGATATTAATATAGGCAAGGATAAATAAATAAATATAAGAAAATATACACCTCCAGAAGATTAAAAAACAACAACAACAACAATAGACAGCCGCTATTTGTGGTTAAAATATCTGACTGCTGCACTTACTTGTAGAAGTAAGAGTTTAAAGAAATAAAACCATATACATTTTTATATTTGCTTGAAATAATGTCAGAATAAATAAAATAAATAATAATAAATAAAAAAAAACATACAAAAATATAAATATAAAAAATAAATATTCAATTTTTTTCAGTGCAAGTTACCATATATAAATATACATGTTCAATCAGTTACTTGATAAATAGACCGGCAACCAAATAAATAAACAGTTTAATCTATAGTTACATAGAATAAATAGATAAGTTAATAAATGAGCCGGTGACGGTGACGGACGTTCTTTAGTTGAGCAGAGAAATCAGCTGATCTGCTCCCACCAGATAGATAGATAGATAGATAGATAGATAGATAGATAGATAGATAGATAGATAGATAGATAGATAGATAGATAGATAGATAGATCTATCGATCGATAGATAGATAGATAGATAGATAAGTTTCCTCTCTTTTAAAGGTTTTCAAAATAAAAGCCTCTGAGTCACAAATACATCCCCAATCTGATTACTCTTCTTCTTCTTCTCCTCCTTCTTCCTCCAGGCTGAGGATAAAGTTGGTTTCACGGTGCAGGTTCTGGACGAGGTGGCCGCTGTGTTTGAAGAGGACTACAGCAATGCATCATGGGAGGAGAAGACAGTGAAGGACTTTGTGGGCGTTGTGACGCAGCAGGCTGACGGCCTTCGCTCCTGTGTGAGTGTCAGAGTGGATCAATGAATGAATGATCAATAATTGATGGTTCAATTACGACTAATTTAGATGAACATAAACTTATAAATATATTTCTATTCCCTGTTATTCATTTAGACTGGGAGACACAGCCACAAGAAGAAGAACAAGAAGCTGCACATGTCCTTCAAGAGACTCACACACCACCTAGAAGGAGCTGTAAGTCTGTCTGTCTGTCTATCTATCTATCTATCTATCTATCTATCTATCTATCTATCTATCTATCTATCTATGGTAATAATGATAATATTCTTGTGTGTGCAGGGCCACAGCGCTGAATCCTGGGAGCTGATCAGACAGGAAGTCAAAAACCATCTGGTGGGAGCAGATCAGCTGATTTCACCTCTGCTCAACTAAAGAACGTCCGTCACCGTCATCGGCTCATTTATTAACTTATGTATTTATTCTATTTAACTATAAATGAAACTGTTTATTTATTTATTCGGTTAGCTGTCTATTTATTAAGTAACTGATTGAACATATATTTTTGTGTACTAACTTGTGTTTTTCAATTTGCACTGAAAAAAAATTCTATTTATATTAATATTTATATTTTTTATATGTTTTTTATTTATTCTGACATTGTTACAGACAATAAAAGAAAATCTTCAAGAAAATATAAAAATGTGTATGGTTTTATCTCTTTAAACTCTTTAGTGTTATACCTATGTGAAATGTTTATGGTTGCAATGCCACCTTGATTTAACAGAGGGAGCAAAAGCACATTTATTTTTCTATCATATATTTTTTTCCCTTGTTAAAGCTACAGTTGGCAAGTCAACGAAATTCCAGGACTAATTCTTAAATTTCAAAATGATACAACGTTTAGGTCCCTCCCCCAACCTCTACCAAGCTCCTCTACAGGGACACCTTCATAGTAATGATAATATTCCAGACTTTTATTTTGAAAACCATATAAAACATATATATATATATATATAAAGACAAAGACACAATAAAGCTTATAAATAAAACAACAAAAGATGAAATGCTGCATGAAAAGATTATATTGCAGGATATTTGGAAAGTGACGGGAATATTTTTGCAACTTTTATGAAGTAATCAAGTTCTTGTCTGAAATTTTCAAACACTGCTACAGTTTTAATGATGTTTATTACAACATTTATTCATTTAAAATGTTAGAAAATAATAAATTTGGGCCTCAAATCTTTCTTCCTCAGATTAAAAGAAACAATGCAGAAATTCTGCAGGAAAACACAGAAAACAGAATATTTTTACAATTTAAAGCAGAAGTAAGCGATCCGGTGGTTTTGGCTAACTTCTTGTCAGCCGATGGAGTTAGCAGTCCCCGCCCTCGTCCCTACGTCACCACATTCACGCGCATCCCTTGGCTGCACACACAGAGAGGACCGCCCCTTTATGCCGTTCTCTCTCCTCATTGGATAAAGGTTGTAGGATACAAGGAAAGTTTTCTCCTCGGCTTACAGCAGAGCAGAGCGACTGACAGACCCGTGTTTCAGACCAAACACTCTATATAAGTGATTGCCGTCGGAAGATATAACTATTTAAGACTTATATTAAACCAGCACTAAGGAACTTTTCAACCTTCATAAAATATTTTCATAACTTTTGTGATGATACATCGACTTACAACAAGTTGAATGACACCTCTGTCGTGGTCTGAGGGGGTCTGTATCTCTTTCTCTGGCACTAAGCAGCTTTGAGGAGCATGGTAGGAACCCTGCTCTCACTTTACTTTCACTTTCACTTTTGCGAGTCACAACAAGGAGGGAACAGGCAAAACGGCACTTTAGCAATGGATTATGTTTGTGTTTTCACTTTGAAATGATCCACTGGAAACAGAAACTTAGTTTTGATGTCTTCTGTTAATTTTAATGCAGGATATTTACAGGGCTTCACGCTAGTGTTCATGGGAAATGGAGTCTTCCTTCAGGCAAAACACTACCGCTTTGGTCCACAGGCGCCGCCAAACTCAACCAAAACTGAAAGTTCTTTAGTACTGCTTTACAGTAACACAAAAATTGAATGTTTGTGCTGCTAACTCCATCGGCTGACAAGAAGTTAGCCAAAACGACCGGATCGCTTACTTCTGCTTTAAGTACAAATCAGATCAATCATTGAAGTGAACCACGCTGCAGTGTCCTTCCCTTATGACCTGTGCAGTCAGGGGTTCACAGCCGTATGTTTCTTCTCTTTTAATTCTCTTTTATTGTTTTGAAATTTTCGACAAAGTCCTGGAATTTTGTTGTCTTGCCAACTGCAGCTTTAACAAGGGAAATTAAAAACAATGATAGAAAAAATAAGTGTGCTTTTGCTCCCTCTGATGAATCACGGTAGTATTGCATCAATAAACATTTCACATTGTAGAAGTAGGTGAAGAGTTTAAAGAAATAACACATTTTTAAGTTTTCTTTAATATTATTAATTTTTATTGTCTGTAACAATGTCATAATAGATAAAATATATAAATAAATGAAACATTTCAGTACAAATTGTAGAGTAGGTATAAGAGTTTAAAGAGATAAAACCATACACATTTTTTATATTTTCTTGAAGATTATTTATTTTTATTTTCTGTAACAATGTCAGAATAAATAAAATAAAAAACATATTATAGTAAAAAAATATATATATAAATATAAGAATATAAATATTCAAATTTTTTCAGTGCAAATCGAAAAACATAAGTTAGGGCACATAAATTATGTTCAATCAGTTACTTAATACATATACAGGCAACCAAATAAATAAATAAACAGTTTAATTTATAGTTACATAGAATAAATAGATAAGTTAATAAATGAGCCGATGACGGTGATGGACGTTCTTTAGTTGAGCAGAGATTAAATCAGCTGATCTGCTCCCACCAGATGGTTTTTGACTTCCTGTCTGATCAGCTCCCAAGATTCAGATAGATAGATAGATAGATCGATAGATCGATAGATCGATAGATCGATAGATAGATAGATAGATAGATAGATAGATAGATAGATAGATAGATAGACTTACAGCTCCTTCTAGGTGGTGTGTGAGTCTCTTGAAGGACATGTGCAGCTTCTTGTTCTTCTTCTTGTGGCTGTGTCTCCCAGTCTAAATGAATAACAGGGAATAGAAATATATTTATAAGTTTATGTTCATCTAAATTAGTCGTAATTGAACCATCAATTATTGATCATTCATTCATTGATCCACTCTGACACTCTGTGAGAAGGTGAGCACCCCCCCTTCTCACTGTCTCTGGGGTTGAATGCCACGGGTTGGCGTGGCCCACGTGGGAGCGATGAGAGACTTTTCTCGGACATTTGTACACACACGCACAGTCATACACCCGCACACACTCCCACATATTATTCTAAAGACTCTATGAAGACGTTATGTTGTGTATGTTTATAATATGTGTGTTTGGGGTCGTGCTTTGTAAACATGCGGGGCATGAGCCGCGCACCGGTGTTGGGAACGCGGTGCGCCGCGGCTCGCACTCACCACACCCACAAGTCACCTGAAACAGTTTACACTCCTTCCTACCAGCCTGGCGTGTAGTGAGGTACCCACTACTCGTCCCACTCTTCATCTGTTCACTGGTAAAGACTCTGGTCCTGCATACATTCATTTACACGCAACATTCACCTGCACTCCCGGTCCAGCTCCACTGCTCCTCTGTGGAAGCGCGCCGCTGCAGGGGCGGTCTTTAACGAGCGCGGGCCCGGGTGGGCATAGCCCATGGTGCTCAGGGGTGTTTGTCTTGTTGTATCGTATGGTTTTATGTGATCATGTTGCACAGGTATTGTGTGGATATGTGAAAGATTGTACAAGGTTAAAATATGTTATGTATTGTTTATTCTGGTGTGTATTGATGTAAATGATGTGTTTGAGGGACCGTTATAGTGTTTGGTTTGCCCTGCAGTAATGGTTTGCCCCAATTAAGTTAACTCACAGCAGCTGTATTTAAGGGAGTGGCATTTGGCTTCCGGGCAGCTCTGAGGAAAGGTGCTCTAGCCTGGTGTGAGGCTATGAGGTCAGTTCTAACCTGGTGTGAGGTTAGGGTAGGGTCATTTTTTGGACCTGTTTTTGCCCTCAGAGGGTGTGTTGATTATTGTTGATTTTTTTTTGTAAAATAAAAAACCTTGTCTTTTGGCACTCGACGCTTCGCTGGCTTTGTTTCCAACCTCCATCACCTAAGTCTGGTCTGCCCTGATCCCCTTTACGTGGGGAGGCCGCTCCGGTCCCTCACACACTCACACAGGAGCGAAGGCCGTCAGCCTGCTGCGTCACAACGCCCACAAAGTCCTTCACTGTCTTCTCCTCCCATGATGCATTGCTGTAGTCCTCTTCAAACACAGCGGCCACCTCGTCCAGAACCTGCACCGTGAAACCAACTTTATCCTCAGCCTGGAGGAAGAAGGAGGAGAAGAAGAAGAGTAATCAGATTGGGGATGTATTTGTGACTCAGAGCAGATGTAATAACACAGGCTTTTATTTTGAAAACCTTTAAAAGAGAGGAAACTTACTGATGCTTTGGACGCCTGGTCGTACAGACTCTGAGGGAAAGGCAAAACGTCATCCACTCCAGCGTCCCCAGTGGTGTTAGTGGAGTTATTAACCTGCATCACACACACACACACATCATGAGTTGAGGTGAACACACACACACAGACACACACAGACACACACACACACACACACACACACACACCCTGGTCCACAGAGTCTGAACAGAGCAGCTCTCAGAGCAGTGGACTCACCATGTTGTCCAGCAGCTTCAGATGTTCTTCACTGTGCTCTCTGAACTTGTTGTGCATCCAGCTGCAGCTCAGCGACGAGCCTCCACTGAGCTGAGCCACAAACAGGCAAACAAACAAGATCCTGCTCAACATCTTCACAAAGACTAAAGATGACAAGTCTCCTCTGAGTGTGTAGAGTCAGTCCAGATGTGTCCAGCTGCTGTGATGAGATGGAGCTGAGCTGCTGCTCATTTATATGACTCACCTGTTGTTTCATTTTTCATACCTGCCGGCCTGGGGAAACCTGCACACACCTGTGGCCTTCACAAAGGTCCAAACAACCACAACAAGCAGCTCATGGTCAGTGCTTCACATTTCAGGTTTGATCAGTGACCTGAAGAAAAAGTTTTCCCACAATAAAAGAATTAAACAATATCACAGCCAAGATAAGATGAGGATGAGGGAAAAGGAAATTATAGCCAGATAGTTTTCCTTTTTTAAGACAAATTAAATGAAATTAATTTCCCTCAAATATAAAAAAGACACTTGGTGAAAAATGTTTCTCATGATGATAAAATGCAGTTTATACATAAAACAAAAGCTGAAATACTGCATGAAAACATACAAATGAATGTTCATTATTAAACAGATCTGTTAGATAAAGGATATTTGGGGATTAACAGGAATATTTCTGCAACTTTTAAGGGAAAAAAACAGCTTGTTCTTGTCTGAAATTTGCAACACTGCACCTGTTTTAATGGTGATTATTATAATATTTATATAATATTTATTGAGCAGAAATGAGAGAAAAAGGAGAAATGTAGCCAGTTTTTTTGAGGCCACATGAAAAAATATCTCCTGAAATCAACTGTGAACATAGAACATAGAAATAAAAAATATTCTTGTTTATGTCTGAATCGTTAAACTATTGCATCACTGATCAGATTAGATAAGAGTCACTGCTCCTTGTCCAGTAGGAGCCGTAAAGGGGAAGTTCCTGTGAGGAGAGAAAACAAAAGTGAACTCTGAAGACATTTCACCTTGTTCTCTGCAGAACGTGAGAAAACATATTGTGGCTGATGATGCATCGTTGCTTAGACTCTTATTTTGGTAACTTTATTTATTTATTGAATTAAACTACATACATGAGATAAATACTGGTGTGTATGTGACATGAATGCAGTCAATAAATGTTATTTTGTCCTGTGAACTGCAAACACAGTTAACCTGAATGGAGACAAACAGAAAAGATAAATCGTAAGATAACACATAATTAATGTAATGTTTTAAATTAAAAGACGTTTGAAGAGAAGATTGTTTTGTTTGAAGTTGTGCAGAGGTGAAGGTCTCCACTGTGTTGCAAGAAATAAAATGCAAATGATAAATGATTCTTTATGTTTTATTGTTATTATACCTCTTGATATGTTCCTTATCTTACTATTCTTTTTTTCCTGCTGCTTTTAATGTAAAAACTCTACACTACAACTACAACTACATTGTAAATTAGATTATATTTAGAATAAACTGTGTTTCCTAAATGCAGAAGTGCTAAATCAGTCAGATCAGACACTCTGACACTTCCCCTCAGTCTTTCTCTAGTTTACTGGCTCTGACTCGAACTGTGGCTTTAAACAGAAATGACTGTTACTAATAACTACTCTATTCTCCTTTGTCTTATACATTTTTTCCAATACAGTTTCCTTATTGTTCCTTTATTTATGCTCCTTTTATATCTGTTAAGCACATTAAGTGACCTCTGTGTTATGATAATTTACGAAACAAAATAAATTTGCCTGCTGGACGGAAAAGCACATATAGACAGAAAAATAATAAACAGTCTGGTTCTTTCCTCCCTCTCCTGCAGGAACAACACAACACGTGTTAAAATACTATTTACAGTAATGACTTCATGACAGAGAATGAAATGATGACACACAACGAGACTCTTCCCTTCATTCACTAGTTTGTGGTTGTTCCTCAGAAACACCATGTGAGCTGTGATTGTTGTGTGACGTGACGTGACGTGAGCGCAGAGCAGCGTCACCGTCAGGGGCGTAGCACCAAATTCTGGGCCCTGTACACTCTTATTGTCAGTGGGCCCCTATCCATGCCAGGGCACGAAGCACAGAGTTGTTTTCAAGGTAAATTTATAAAAAGCTGCCGATGCGCGTTCCCGTCGGGACAGTTTTTCGGCAAGCAGTCTCTTTTCAATACCCCGATTTATGTCTTTTGGGCAGCATGAGGACAGCTAGCCTCCGGTCATAGAGAGCCTAAGCGGAAGCAGGAAGTAACGGTCACCATGGGACCTCAACTCTGAAAAACTCGCCATTCAAATGAACGGGACTGAAAATTTTATTTCGTGATCCGTTTGAATTGTGCCATGAGAAAAAAATATGTCCTCTACCTGTTTAAAACATCACGTTTCATCCCGAGAAATCAGCAGTTTGTTGTAAAGCTATTGTAGAATAAAATTCAGAAGAATCTGTAAGCAGAAAGACTACAAGTCGCGTAGGTGACGTCACGCACCAAATGCCGCCCTTTCCCGTGTCAGTTGGTGACGTATTTTCTGTGGGACACAGATCTGTAGTCCGTAGAGCGGTCTTTACACAAAATACATTCTTCTGTTGCCGTTTTATGATAAACGGCTGATTTCTCTTCATGAAACGTGATGTTTTAAACAGGTAGAGGACATATTTTTTTCTCATGGCGCAATTCAATCGGATCACGAAATAAAATTTTCAGTCTCATTCATTTGAATGGCGAGTTTTTCAGAGTTGAGGTCCCATGGCGCCGTTACTTCCTGCTTCCGCTTAGGCTCTCTATTCCATCTGGGCTCACTGACGTTTCACTTTTCACCGGCCACTGTCTATGGGCGGACTAAACCATTTTGCGCCTCCAAGAGGGGGCCCCCAGAATGTCCAATAAGTTGGGAGGACTGTGACACAGAGTTCATTCTCTCAGTTTATGTTATAAATATATTTGAAATAAATTATGACACCAATTAATTGGAGGGCCCAATTCATTCAAAATAAAAACATCACACACAAAAAAAAATATTTCAGGATTTTCATGGGCCCTCTCCCTACTCGGGCCCTGGGTAGTCAGGTCCCCTTTCCCCCCCACTACCACGCCCATGAGCCTAACGCGTAAAGGGTGAAATGCTTTCAGTTTAAACGCCTACACGGCAGGGTTGGTCCGCAACAGTTTACAACATGGATTACGGGAAAAAAAAAACATGGAAATGTCTGACTCTGGAATCAGAGCTGATGAAGGCAGCTTCTGGTGGACAGATTGGGCCTTGTACTGGAAGGGAGAGCAGGCCTGCTTAAAAAGACTATACATTCAGATAATTAATTTCCCCAAATTATACTCCTGATACTGGTATATGTTATCTGTTGTATAGCCTACACGTTTGAAATTTAGATATTTTTAACATTAGCTAGCCTTGATGGTGCTCCCCATGCTTCTCTGAACTGCCCCTGGAGAAGAGTTTGGCGCAGCAACCGGGAAAACTGTAAGAGACACACCTCAGACAGAAGGGTGAGAGTTGTGTGAGGTTTACTGAACCTCTTAGTCCCACAATAGTATCTCTGCTGAAAGTTAACTACCTTTTGAATCTTGTTATTGTTTTTTTGTTTTGTTTTTTTACTCAGATCCAGGGAGAACTGAATCACGAGAGCATGCTGCGGAGGAGAATCCTACAAAATGGACAGCTTTGAAGCAGTTGATGTTTCTTGCTTTGCCAAAAAAAAAAAAGGAAGGTTGGAAGATTTTGTGTTTTTGTTGTTTCGTCATTTCATATTTTATCTGCAATTTGGATTTAGGGTTAGGGTTAAATTCTTTGATGCAGGAGGGGACTTTGGTTGGAGGAGGGCTGGATTTTTTAACCAATTTCTTCATAGATTCAAGCCAACAAAAGAATAATTATTTTTACGCATTTTTGAGTAAAAACTTCTGTAACGTGCTCGGTATAAATAACCCAGCCTTGGCTCATGCTGCAGGTCACTCGGTCTCCTCTGATGTCCTTGATGTCCTGAGGCTCTTGGAAGCTCAGTTGTATAAACTGAGTGATAATTCGCAACAAATGTAGCCGAAAAGGGGGAAAGGAACCGCTGATCTTTTCAGTCCATCGATCGATCAACGCGGTGGTTTTTTACGAGTCTATTGAATCTGCACAGAGGCTACTGAGCGAGAAAAGCTGCAGGACTCTCGTGTGTCTATAGTGTCCCAGAGAAGAGGAGAGGGGAGAGAGAGAAAAAAGAGAGAGTGGAAGGGAAGGAATGCGAGTGCAGGAGCGAGAGACTGAGGGGGGGGGTTAGGCTCATAGGAGGCTGGAGGGCTGTGGTGTGTTTTCCTCCTGAAACTGCGCTTTAAGCTTCGATCTTTTCAGAAGTAGAGGGATATGCGGTTTGAAACGTTTCCGTCGTGGTCTCCTCCTCTTGCACTGTGCGCAACAAGTGGCGTTGCTTTTTCGACGCCACTAATTGTTTCCTCCTCTTCGTTTGACGACAAACACCGTTTGGTTTCCACGAGTTTGACAGCTCAGCACAACGAGATGCACGAAACGAAACATGCTGCAGGACACTCGGTCTCCTCGGTTCTGTCGCTGATGTCCTCTCTCTCTGATGTCCTCAGCTCAATGAGCTCGGATGAGCACTGGAGGATTTTCCCGGTGGGAGCTGGACTCATCGACTCTGCCACAAATGTAGCCGAACAAAGGAAACGTTGATCTTTGATAAACACGGTGTTTCTTTTTCTCTTTTTTTCTACGAGACGCTGCTGAATCCGCACAGAGGCTACTGCGAGAAAAGCTGCAGGAGTCAGGACTCTCTCTCCTCACATCATTGACAGAAACATATTCTTTCTGCGTCCTGATTCTTCTAGGCCTACACACATTTGTCATTTTGAGACAGGGTGCCTTGATGTTGCTCCCCATGCTGCTCTGAACTGCCCCTGGAGAAGAGTTTGGCGCAGCAGCGGGAAAATGATTAACACCTGAGACAGAAGGGTGAGAGTTGTGATGTTTACTGAACCTCTCAGTCCCACAGTATCTCTGCTGAAACTAACTTCTGAATCTTGTTATTGTTTTTTTATTTTATTTTATTTTTTTTACTTAGGTTCGGACTAACAGGGAGAACTTCACCCTACCTAGCTTTGAAGCAGTTGGTGTTTCTTGCTTTGCCAAAAAAAAAAAAAAAGTAAGGTTGGTGTTTTTGTTCATTTCATATTTTATCTGCAATTTTGGGGTTAGCGTTAAATTCTTTGATGCAGGAGGTACTTTCAACCCATCATTTGGGTTGTATTCTTTAACCAATTACAGGCTCAGACCCTTTCGGACCAAGCGCTGCGTTAGCAAATTCTCTCAACTTACTTTTAACCCAGTAGACTATTGCCACTGTAAATTACACAATGATAGTGTAAAATGACTGAAAATGGATACAAAAAGTGAGTTCATGTTCCCTTTAAAAAAAGAAGAAGTTGTTTTTTGTATTTTCAAAATACAACATTCACTATTTTATTTTGATAAATGGTGTGTTTTGTCTATTCTATTTTTTCTATTTCAAAATTACAAAAATAGAACACACTAATTTATTTAATATGAAGATTTTTTATTTTTATTATTATACTGTCGTTTACAAAATAATATGTTGTATTTTCATGTAATGTTTTTAAATAGGCCTATAGCAAATTCTGCCCTTCCCTGAGTATCGTAGCCTATAAACCTATGTGTGGCCTTGTTTGGTGTTTGCATTTGATCTTTTCTCAAAATAAAATTATGTACGGCCTATTATGTAAGTTATAGGTTCAGTTTAATTACAGTGAAGCAACAAAAAACTGTCATTAAGATTAACTTTATTTGTCCTTGAAAGGAAATTTGTCTTGGGCACGGGTGCTAACACAGCTGCTTCATTCACATCATGCATTTAAGGTGCACGCACATAATACACCTAGTGCACATGCACATGCACATGCACATGGAGTTGAACACATTGTCGTGTCGTCAGACTGTGTGGAGGTGAAAAACGACGACCAGGAGTGCTAGCAGGCAGCAGCCATTTATTCGCGTGCAGGCAGGTGGACATGAACATAAAAGCAAAGACCCCAAGGGACATACAACACGTGGAACAGCACACACACACACACACACACACACACACACACACACACACACACACACACACACACACACACACACACACACACACACACACACACACACACACACACACCTGTAACAAACAAAACAGAAAGTACGGGAGTGCACAACCAACAATTGCCTAATTTCTAATCGATGCAATGCAATTTCTAATTTGGATTAAAATAAATAATAAAAAATATTTTTTTTTTTAAAAATTAAGCAATTAAATTAAGGTTTTAAAAGCCGGTGCTGTGGTCTGAAGGGATGCATAGCTAGCTAATCTGTTTCGCCAATCACCTGTCATGGTTTGTGAACCAGTCCTGGACCTGAGCAGCCCGATGGAAATGACTGTAACATGGTCACAACGTGTCAATTACAAGAAGTTTTGGTTTTGAAGCTTTGGTCTCAGCATTGTGCATAAACAAAATTTGTAAAACGGTCGTGGCTGCGTTGACAGGTGATGAATCCGTACAGTCTCAGTGCGATGTGCAGTTTCAGTGCGATGTGCAGCGCCTCGACAGCAGCCATCATCCAGGTCCAGTCAACACGCCACAACAGCCGTCCCAATTATTTCCTATGGAGAAAAGAACATTTACACGACGTATTACAGTAGGCCTAACACAACACTAGGCAACAATTCTAGGCTGTATATGCGATCAAAAGCAAAAAAGTTTGGGAACCACTGCTCTATGTTTGAAATTGAGATAAAGACGAAAATGTTATAGCTAACAAAGTAAAAATTTATTTTTGAAGTGATTTTAAAACCCTATTGACCACGAGACATAGTACCAAAGGGTTCCAAAAGCAATAGGCTACAAATGTTTTTGGCGGCCTGTTTTAATCAAGTTTTAGTCTAGTTTGTGCCAAATTGTCATTTTAGTTTTATTAGTTTTAGTCACGTTCATGCTCTTTTTTGTTTTAGTCGACTAAAACTCTGCCCTTTTAGTCATATTTTAGTCAGAGTAACCCATGACTATTTTCGTCTAGTTTTAGACGACGAAAACTGATGACATTTTAGTCTAGTTTTAGTCAATGATTTTAATCTATATATTATTATTATTATTTTTATTTTTATTTTTATTTTTATTTTTTTTTACCTTATAGACTCAAGAATACATCCATTACAGACATGGAAGATGCTCTGCTTAACTATTTATTTTCGATTCCCACTAGGGCAGGAATTTCACGAGGGCCACGAGGGCCGTGGCCCTAAGTCCACAGTGGCCTTGATGCCCCACCTGCATTGACCCGGTTGATTTTGCGGTTTTCTCCTTTGCCACTTTCCTGTCAACACGGCTTTGACACCTGCGTCTTTGAAGAAAAAACAATGCGTATTTTGATGACAACACGTGCTAGTGTTTGGGCTGCTGCAGCCGTGCACGTCAGCAGAGGGACACCGCCGGTTAAAAATAAAAAATAAATCACTGTTTTCTTTTATGGCCTTGCTGCCCTGGCTTTGGGCCTTTGTGCCCTCAAAAATTGACAACACGAAAGGTCAAGTGGCCCTGCCCCAAAAATGACGAAATTCCAGGCCTCCACACATTTAGCAGATATTTTGGAGAAACACCTGCCTAACCCACCGCAGATCTTCTTGCAGCGAGTGGAGCAAGTGACGGCGTTGCCTAGGAAACAGAAATAGGCTACTGCAAAAATAATAGTTTATTTTATTTTATTTTATTTTTATTTATTTTGTTGCCATGCCTGGCCTTGCTTTGGTAACTATGCATCGTCTCGGCCCACAGTGCTCAGCTGCAGACACAGCAGAGATTCATTCATTCATTCATGTCATTGTCATTTTTGTTTCCTTTTCCCATTATCCCCCTGTCTGCTTTGTCCACCCCTGTCTTTCTGTATAATGCATAATGTATGTCTATGTTATGTGCATACAGTTTTTCTCGATTGTTTACACACAATTTCTGGTTCTTGAGGCACAATGGGCTCAACATCTAACTCATGCACCGACCCCCTGAACCAAGTCTGCTAAACTACAAGCACAATTCCTGCTTTACACTCAATTTGCAGTTCTATAACACACTTTTTTCAAAACACTACACACAGTTCTCTGCATTTGGCACAATTTTCATGAAGAAAATCTCTTGTTTTCACGAGTAACACACTGTTATTCAATATTCTAAAGTTAGTTTCCCTATATGCACACTGACTCATTACATGGGTAAACACTTGTCACTTTACAATTAGCAATCAGAGCTTTAGTATAAAAGGGCAGCATAACAGGCAGATGGACTGACATCAAACAGAGAGAGAGGCCACACACACACACACACACACACACACACACACACACACACACACACACACACACACACACACACACACACACACATATATATAGCAGTGATCATAATGATGATGAGAAAAGAAAATGCATTGATCACCAAAATTGCATGTTGATGCAAGGATTTGAACCCAGACTAGAACAAAGTCTTTGACTACAAAGAGTGCTGCTCTAGGTGAGTTACATGTTAGTCTCATACCAACAAAATGATGTGTTCAGTCTTTCAAAATTGTCCAACTGTAAACCAGCTGACCCCGACCGACTCTTTTTTTTTTGTGGTCAGATCAGCACGGTTGCATCGTCACACACCCAACTCGGTCACGTCTTCACGCATTTCATTTGTTACCGTGTATTTGAGTGTTCTGAGTATAAAAACAATATTCTAAAATATTTTACAATACATTTATATAGCCTACTGTCTGTAGTTACTGTAAAAAAGAAAAGAAAAGAAAAAGCCTAAGTCATTATGATGAATGGAGTAGAAGTGTTTTCCATTCATCATGTTTTACACTGAGCACATCAGTGTTCAACTGGTTCTTATGTCTATTCATATGATGGTTTGTGTGTGTCATTTGAGACTAAAATAGCATTTAGAGAATAAGTAACATTGTTTTGAATGTAAAGTTTCATTTTGCAGGAGAAGTGAGGGGTTTTGCCCATTGTGTGTGTTTCTTTGGATTTGTGTGTAGAGTTCTGAGAGTATGAGGCATGCTTTCAGAAAATGTGTGTAAACAATCAAGAAAAACTGTAATGCTGTCATGCTTATCTCGCCTCAATAAAGCACAAAAAAAAACACAGCAGAGAGGTGACGATTGGCCCAGTGGCTTGTCTATCTGGCCGAATGGCCCTATGAGAGGCTACAGAGGCCCAGGAGTCCCACCCAGCAAGTTCTAGACCCTCCCCCGCCCCCACCCCTCCTCGACCAAACACTTTTGGTAGAGGAGTCAGAGAGAGAGAGAGAGAGAGAGAACACACACCCCAACACATCAGCACAAGGTGGTGCGGAAAATTGAGGGAAAGGAAATGAAATTTGGTCATGAAGGACATTGAGCATGAAGGACATGTAACAAATATATGCTTTACATATTTTTTTCAGTCAGTGTTTATGGTTTATTGTCCTTTCAACAGTTACAGTTAAAATAATAAAACACTGATTAACTACTGTTACAATAAAACATCTGCATACCTATTACTCATGATGCAGCACACAAATTCCTCTTATGTCATGCTTATGTCACAGGCCCAATACTATCTCCTGTAGAGATGATCTCACTAGAGACCCCATAGATTATTTTACCCATCCGAACCCAGACACCCTTCAGCTGTTTTTAAATCATCATCCTCAACAAACTACAAAGAACCCCAAATGGCAGAAAGAAAAAAGATCCTTTCTCCAGTGGGCAACACACTGTGTAGTTATCATTTGTTTTATTCAAGGCTTCAGAATATAAAGAGATATTGTTTAGTATAGTGGTGTTAAGAGCTTGTGTGTTTATATAGGCTAGATCAACGGGGCGAGTTGGCACAATATCCTGGGTTTTAATCTGACAGCATGTGCTCTATTGCTCTCACCCTTTATTCATTCTGCAACAACATACCAACTTAAAAAAAATAATTTTAAAGTATGCTGACAATAGCCTACCGTCTCTCTGTTAACGTGGGTGTAGAAGGAGATTAACCCCGCGCTCCCGGTCATAATGGATGGTGAAAACCAGCCGGTTCCCCATGATGTTCCAGTGTAGGTTATAGGTAAACTGAGAGATAACATTCAGGACAAACCGCCCTCTCACCAGGTTCCTATCACCCTCGTCCATATTGATCTCAAGGCGAAGTGATGAAAGTCAAGTGGCCAGGGACGGCGCCGCTGCAAGGATTCAATGTGTCGGTGCAGGAAGCCAGAGAAAGACCGCCGTCGCCAAACCGCAACCACTAACTACAATACTGCACTCTGTATCTATCTGTTTACCTGCACAAAATCACGCTCAAAACTGAACCAAACCGCAGTTACTGCACTCTCTACCCTCTCTACTCTCTACTACCCATTCCGAAACACCGCTGTTCGGTCCGAGGGTCCGTTGTTTACACTGTGCGCCTGTCTGTGAAACATGTGCTGCTCAGGGACTGGGCAGATCTGTCCCACTTGCTTTCTCCCCCACTCCGTTATGGGAGATCTACCGTCCCACAGAGTAGAAGAAATACCGGTAGGCTACACTTTTTTTTCCCTTCCCCGCTCCGCTCAGCGCGGCTGAACCCGGCTTGTATGAGGCTTGAGCTCAGCCCACACGGGCGCGAGTCTGCTGCTGACAGCAGACTGGGGGAGAAAAAAAGACATTTCTCTGCTCTGATGCTTTGGTTGAGTTTAGGCCATGAAGAAAGAAGTTTAAGTTTAGTAAAAAGACCAGGTAGAGGCTAGACAGCGCTAGAAGCATGCTGGAAAAAAACAACAACATTGTAGTTACTGCACTTTGCCGTAGCATTACCTGTGTATTTATTTAAGGAAACCTGGCAGCAGAGCGCAGTATCTGCTTTTTAGGAGTCAAATATAAAATATGTGGTCATATATTTAATTGCATAAATATTACTTCATGAAAACCTGTCAAATCTGTGTATTTTCACTAATCTACCTACAACACATTTGGAAGGCAGATCAAAAAACTTTAAAGCCATTTTTCTCAGTTTCACTGTTCGCGTAGTTACTGCAGTCTGGCTTAGCAGGGCATGCCAAGTCATTTTGGTCAGGGGCAGCCCTGTGTGTGTGTGTGTGTGTGTGTGTGTTCGGAAGTGTATTAAAAACACACACACACACACACACACACACACAGCCCATGCCAACTTTTCAAATACATTTTAAAGTATGCTGACAATAGCCTACCGTCTCTCCGTTAACGTGGATGTAATTGCAGCAGGAGATTCGCCCCGCGCTCCCGGCCATAAGAGATGGAGAAAACCAGCCGGTTCCCCGCGATGTCCCAGTGTAGGATAAAGGTAAACTGAGGGGTAACATCCAGGACAAACCGGCCTATAGCTCTCATCAGGTTCCTACCACCCCCGTCCATAGGTATAGTTTGATGATTGAAGTCGGACGAAGTGATGAAAGTGAGCAGGAACTGCGCCGCAGCCGCTGCAGGGCAGGATCATGTGCAGTCGGTGTAGTCCGTGCGTCTCTTATATGTGGCACGAGCCGAGAGTCCCCCCCTTCGACACGCCTCATCAGCGAGAGAGAGAGAGAGAGGGGCTGTGCTGAGGAGGGAGAAGGTGCGCAAAAGGCAGGTCAACGAGGACTCTTCTCTTACTCTTGCTCTTGCTCGTGCTTTGACTGCACAGACTGGTCAGTGTTCACTGAGTCCTCGGACAACATTCATGAGTTAACAGACATTGTGTGTAGTTGTATTTCCTTTTGTGAAGACACTGTCATTCCCCAAAAGACTGTACGGGTTTTTCCTAACAATAAACCGTGGGCTTCACCCGCACTTAAGGGTCTGATAAATAAAAGGAAAATAGCTTTCAATGAGGGAAATGATTCTGAAGTGAAAGAAACCAAAAAGGAGATCAGATTAGAAATAAAAAAAAATCAAAACTTGAGACAAAATTGAAGCCGAGTTGGGCAGCAATAATTTGAGGCAAGCGTGGCATGGCATGAAAACTATGACGGGGTTAAGCCACAAAAGCAACAGTAATATTGCCCTGCCTGGTTACAATTCAGACAAACAGTTAGCTGATGAGCTTAATAAATTTTATTTAAGGTTTGATCATATGGATTTCAGTGAATCACATAATGTATTAAAGAGCAACACTAGAGCCCCTCCTGCTTTTGTTATTGATATCAAAAGTGTGGAAAAATACTTTAGACAAACCAAGCCAAGCAAGAGTCCTGGGCCAGACAATATAGGTGGCAAGGTTCTGGCAACCTGTGCTGAACAGCTTAGTAGCATTTTCATTTTATTTTTAGTTTATCTCTTCAGCAACAGAAGGTGCATAATTTATGGAAACATGCCACCATTGTTCCTGTAGCAAAGACAAAAAACCCAGCAACATTAAATGACTTTAGGCCTGTAGCATTGACCTCTTTAATTATGAAAACACTAGAAAAAATTATTAAACAAGAGGTTCAAACACAGGTGGAGTCACTCCTTGATCCCATGCTGTTCGCTTACAGGTGTGGCAGAGGTGTAGAGGATGCCACCACCACACTGCTACACCTTCTGTACCGCCACCTTGAAGGGACAAAAGCTCAAGCTAGATTGTTGTTTTTAGACTTCTCCTCAGCTTTTAATACTATCCAGCCACATCTTTTAGTTGACAAGGTAATTCACTTTTTTAATTTGGATCTTAGTCTTGTGGGCTGGATACTGGACTTTTTGACATGTCAGGTCTCAGTGTGTGAGGGTAAACGGCTCCTTCTCCAACCAGCTGCAGTCCTCTACTGGGTCTCCTCAGGGCTGCTGTCTCTCTCCTTTACTCTACTCTATATCTTGTACACTAATGACTGCCGTATAGCAATCATCCCAACAGACATATCATCAAATTTGCGGATGACTCGGTGGTCGTCAGTCTCTTAGAAGGGGATGAGTTTCAACATGGTCCTGTGGTTGACGATTTTGTTCGCTGGTGTGATGAGTCTTTTCTACAGCTGAATGTGACAAAGCTTAGAATAAAAATCAAAGTTAACATCGTTTCCAATCAAGCTGGCACCGGCAACATGTGCCAGTGCCAGTTCCTGCCCCTCATGTTTCTATCTGATCGCGCTTCAGCCCAGGGCGAAGCAGATTAAACGCTTCAGCCCTGGACTTCGCTCTCGCTCTCAGCGCTGCTCTTGAATTTTTGAGTCCTTTCTCTCAGAGAAGGACCACATTGCCGGTGGGGACGAGCCACCTTGACTCACAAATTTGTCGGTAAAGGAAACAAGCTCGAGTGGTTAATACACTGCTTCCACTGTGAGTCTGCCACCTACAAGATAAGAGCACTTCTGAGTGGTGGGTGTGCATTGTTTGTCAATTATTTTTTCTTTTTTTAAATTCAATCGATTGCACTGAGCTTCAGAGTTTTTTTTTTCTCTGTTTTTGTCCTTCCTCTCCCGTCCCATTTGGGGATCCTGATGAGCAGTAAACCCACCGCTGCTAGAGCCAGGACCACCCCCAGACTAGGGGGGCCGCAGGGGCTGAATGTGACATTAGCTTCAGAAAGACCCCTCCTAGTCCTGTACTCACCAGCATAAATAGTACAGAAATTGAAATTATGGACAGTTATAAATATCTTGGAGTGGTTCTTGATAAGAAACTCTGTTTTGACCAACATGTTGCTGCCACAACAAAAAAAGTTCAACAACGTCTTTATTTTCTGAGGAAGATGAGTTCTTTTAATGTGTCCACTGAGATGATGACTTTATTTTATAGAAGTTTTATCGAATCTGTTTTAACATTTTGCACTATTGACTGGTTTGGAAACTTGACTGTAGCCAACAAAAACAGGCTGGGTAGCCTCATCAACGTGGCCAGTAAGATTTCTGGGAGGAGGCAAGCCCATCTTATAGACCTTTATAAAAGGCAGGTGTTCAAGAAGGCCACTTCCATTCAGGAGTGTGTAGATCACCCCCTTCAGACCGAGTTTGAACTGTTACCTTCAGGTCGGAGGTTAAGGGTGCCCTCCATCAGGACAAATAGATACAGGTCTTCATTTGTTCCTTCTGCTATCATGATGCTGAACAGTGTTACTGTAAACAGTGAGATAATTGACAGCTGTCTTGACCACACAGTCTGTTTTATCCTACCTTGTCTGAATGCACTTGAATGCACTTTGTCTCTGCATGCACTTTGAAATGAATTACTCTGCCCAATATGTGTTGTTATGTGTTGCTCTATGTGCTGTTTTTCCTAACAGAGGTTGATTGCTCTGTGTGTGTGTTTTATGTGTATTTATTGGTATTGTACTATGTTTTTATGTATTTTGGACATCCTGGCTGCAAATCAATTTCCCAACTGGGACAATAAAGATAACTTTGAACTTTGAACAATGTAACCTGTAGCCTACCACTCATCAAACTCTTTTCTGACGTCCTAATGAAATCTCAATCTAATAGTTCGATATGAAACATGAAAAAACACAAAAACCCCCCACATAAGACAGCCACGGGAGGAGTCTCAGTTCACAGTTCTCAGTCTCAGCTTTTTGCTTCAGAGGAGCATGACAGGTTAGGCCAATTCTCGCAGATGAACCAGCCGCCTATCGCAGCCCATGTTTCACAGGCCATGTTTCACTGTTGGCAGTGTGCCACTCATTACGCGCCGCCCATTTCACTGTTTACAGTGTGCCACTCATTACGCGCCGCCCATTTCACTGTTGGCAGTGTGCCACTGATGGACGCGCTGATTATGTACACTGATAAGGCTATCACTATCTATACAGTGACTGTACAATGTGGTAACAACAGATGAAAATGAAGGCTGCCACTGCTATGCCCGCTCATGGAGAAATTCGGTAAAAGTTTTCCAGAGGAGGATCCACAAACATTCTGTAGGAAGGGCAGGCCAAGGTTTGTTAGAGCATGCCCCCACAGCTTCTCCCCAAGACACCTACTCAGGGTTGGCCCTAGGATTTTGGTGGCCCTAAATAAGATTTTTGTTTGTGGCCCACTGTAAACGCAAACACCAAATAACATACACTGCTTAAAACTGAATCCAGACATGCATGCCCTCTGAGGTCTGAGGCCATTTTCTCGACTTTTACATATTTTCTTAAATTCATCTTTTTAAGAGGCTACTTGCAGATGTAACAATCCTCAAGTGTTTTATGTCTAAATATTAAAACCTCATTTCTAAGTACACTGAGGCCAATTTGTCCTAGAACACTGTATAAAGAAATAATAGGGGGCCAAATGCTGGAAATTTGAAGTCTGCTTTTTGAAACATTTCAAATCCCTTGTGAAAACACACCTCCAGTCATGAGAACAAACTGTTTTGAAATAGGATATGAATGCAGTAATAGATGTGTAGAAAACAAGTCTAAAATGAAATTTTGTAAAAATCGCTTTTAATGTCTCACCAAATGTCTCATGTGAGATAAAAGAGGCTTAATATTGACTTTACATAAAGCTTCATGAGATTTTGTAAATGAGAAATTAGCTTTTTTTTTTCTTCAAACACACAGAAAAGGCACAATTTCCATGCATACATGTGTTGTCACTGTGTCTGTGCTGTTTGAAAGGTAAAGAAAGTGTGAAACTCCTCTGCCAGATGGACTTGGAGAGAGAGACCAATCAGAGAAAAGTGTCTAACGCATAATGCATCTCTGATGGGTGATTCGCTGATAAGAGAGAGGCATGTCGATATATATTTTTTTGTAACTTGTTCTTGACCAACACAATATTTGATACATAGCCTACAGATGAAATGATCTTCCCTGCCACTATGATGATAAACTGTAACCAATCACACAAGCAGCTCCATGTTGTCCCTGTGTGATGTTCGGGGACAGGTCAGGACAGTCTGAGGACAGACAGCTCTGAGGTTGAAGTCCTATAAAAATGAAATGCACCTGTGACTGTGGCAGGTCTGTAGCTACGTCTTGACCACATGTCAGCTGATCAGCTGTCTAGGCTATATTAAATAGGCCTAGCCTAGTTAATGGGGGACACTAGGTGAATAGCTAGGTGAATAGGGTTAAACATTTAAAAGATGTCTGCACACTGCTGTTGCTCCCAAAATTTAATACAGACATACAACGTTTCGACCCACATCGGGTCTTATTAAGGTTAACCCTTTATAGGGCACTCATTGAAATACTTTGAAATTCAAAATTCCAACCTTAGATTGTTATTCTAGGACATAACAAGACTTAATTACAATTTTGATCAACATTTTTCATGTAGAAATTGAAGGTCAACGAAGTGACCATTTTTGGTTCCTTGCCCGTTTGTGGTAAAGAAAAATTCCAATAAGTGTATGTATAGAAAATATAAGAAAAACACATAAAGTGCAAAAATTATTAAGTTTTAGAACATGTATGGCTTATAAATTGCAATTATTATAATATTATTGTAATAATAATAATATATATGTATATAGGCATTTGTATATATAATATGTATATCGTATTTTATACGATTATAAAGTCACTCATATTCACTATTTATAGCTTCAAAATGTCTTGAAATTAGTTAAAATTCTCTCTGAATTACTGAATGGTTATATAAAAACCTTAGACAACATTAATTAATCTAAAGAATTTTACACAACTGCTTATAAGTCATAAACTGAGAAAAATCACTCATATTCACTATTTATAGCTTCAAAATGTCTAAAATTATCTCTAAATCACTGTTAAGTTATATAAAACATTAGGCAATATTAAAACACAATTTCCTAAGTTTTATTGCCTTATTTGTGAGGGAAATGCACTTATATAGTTTGTTACCAGAAAGTTAGCGGCATTCCTGGTCTCTCTTTTTTTTTTTTTTTTGCATTCCTGGTCTCTGCTGATTGGTCAAAGGCTATGATGACGTATACAGTAATGTAGCCTGGTCTTTGCTGATTGGCTTGGTGAAGACCACATGTTTCTTGCTCTTACTGACGGGGAGCACGGGGCGGAAATATAACATGTGTGGAAAAAAACAGTCACTTGCCCGGTAAAGGGTTAAGGGCAGGGACGGACTGGCCATTGGGCAATGTGGGCAAATGCCACTGCGGCCGCCTGGTGATGCGGCCGCAGGCGGCTCCACCAAATAGATAAAGTGGAGCGGAGCGGCTGCATCAATAGGCGGCCGCAGCCGCAAATAAATAAATAAATGAATAGGCTAAATAGATACATAAATAAAGCGGAGCGGCTGCGTTAATAGGCGGCCGCAAATTATGCCACGGACTAACACAAAACTAACTCTTAACATGTTTCAACATTAAAACTTATTCTAAGGGGTGGAGAGGGGGGGTTACTGTAGGTTGTCTCACTCATTCAATCACGCACGCACAGACACACACACTGCTCTCAAGCAGGGACATGCGGTCAGGGGACTCTGAGTTTACGTCCGGCCAGGCAGCGGCCGTAGAAGCCACTCGCCGTCTCGTTGTATTTCAGAGAGGCACAGAGCTGCTCTGGCTCTCCTGCCCGGTGTGTATCTGGCCCCCCCAGACTTGTAGCTACCTGCCTCATTGTGTAACTCCAAGTGTGAGCGGCGTTCACGTTGCCTTCGTGAATTGTAAACGAACAGACGCCCCCTCGGTTTTTGCGTCCAGCAGTTAAGCGGGTATTTCAACTGCAGTGACGGATAACTCAAGGCTCAACAACTTTTTTAACTGCATTTGAGGAATAAACGGCAGCTTTTACCTGACGGAGACCAACGCCTGAGCTACGGTAGCTAACAGCTAGCAGGTTTTACTTTATCTCTCTCTCCCCCTCTCTTTCTTACACGCACGCACGCGCACGCACACACACACACACACACACACACACACACACACACACACACACACACACACACACACACACACACACACACACACACACACACACACACACACACACACACACACACACACACACACACACACACACACACACACAGGAGGTTGCCTGTCATATCTGTTGTAAACCTTGTAACAGCTTGTTGAGTAGGCTACAGTTGACATTATTGTTGCTTCGGTTTGAGTGTGGATTAATTGTTTGTTGTGTAATGTGAGTGGTGGTCTAATATCGTGATCCTGTTATTGATGAGTTGGATTTTAATAACAGCTGATCTCTGTACTGTAACCAAATGCCGCATGGGTTGTGATGAGAAGGTGTTGCACACATTTTAAGACTTATCTGTGCAAACCATTGTGCAACCCCCCCCCAAATGACCTGAGAAGGCAATGTGGCCTCTCTCTGTCAAAATTGCCAGGGCCTCTTTTTGGTGCCAGTCCGCCACTGGTTAAGGGTGAGGTAGCCTATATTAATTGAACAGGGAAATATATAGTATATACACATGTACTAATTCCCAAGTCATTCTATTTCTATAGGCCTATATATAGATATATATTCAGTCTATTAAAAAGGGAGAGGACAAAATCAAAAACACTCACTTGCAGTGTTTTGGTCCAGAGCAGCTTTATGTCGCCTTCAGCCTTAAGATGTATCTTCATGCTCATGTCAGACTGAGGATGACAGCTGTCAATCTCCGCTGATCTGGTCAGATGTCTGTTTTTCTCTTGACTGAGGTTGTACTGCCCCCCTGTGGATGAGAAGCTGAACTATTACGCATTGATAAATCACATTCTCATCTTCATTTTCTGAGGTGTCTTGTGATGTATTTCTTTCTTCCTCCTGCCCCAGTTTTTTTGTATTCAAAGTATTCCCAAAGTCCAGCCAATCTTCTGTCATTTCATGCATTCATGTTATTAATATATTGATTGGCGTTTTCAAACAATTTAAATTGATCAAATCATTCAATCCATATATATTTTCAGAATAACACACAGCAGAGAAACATGTTTTTGAAGAGTGGTGGTCAATACTTACTCTGATTGGCTGTTTCTTCATAATGAGTTGTGATGACCTTGGAGAAATTAGTATGACACAATCCACGGACCGTGAACACATCACCTGGCGTCAGACAGGTTTATCATAATTACACTTTTGTTGCACACAGCTTAAAGAGCAACCGAGGTCGTTGGAATAGAAAAAGCACATTTTAATAATAATAATAATAATAATAATAATAATAATAATAAAAAACACCCACACATGGAAACACAATTCAAACTGCTTCAAGTTCACAGATACAGAAAGACAGACAAGTCTGCACTGAACCGATTGTACTTGAACCTGGTGAAAATGGAGTCAAAGAGAAACCAGTCTGTTTACAAAGCATGAAGAGTAAAAAAAAAAAAAAAAAAAATTAAAAGAAAGAAATAAAAGAAAACGATGGCACGAGACCCTGTGGATCCACATCACCAACATCTGGTGGAGAGAGACAGTTGAGGCCACAGAGACACCGACCTCCTGAAACACTCTGCTCTCATGACTGAAGCTGCTGTGTTCGACGACTTTATTTAACCTCATATTCAATGTTGGTTTGAACCAAAAATGATAAAAGCATATATTTTCTCACCCACCGCTGACTCCTCTTTATACTGATACTTTGGTTTTATTTGTCCAGATTTTTGAAACACAAATAAAAAACGATGATTTAAAATATATTTGTTTCCATTTTTTCCTCAACAGAGGATTTTTAATTCATAAATAAAATCTGTAGTTAAAAAAAACAAAATATACTCAGAACAAAATTATTCTTTTAAAATTTAGGAGGGCTTTTGACATCAGCGTCCGTGGTGAGTGAGAACAGAGGAGTGTGGGTCCCTGAGATCGAGAGTTATGACACTGTAGCTGCAACACGAAGAACAAGGATGATGATGGCGTTAAAAAAGAAAAAAAGGAAGAAAAAAAAAAGAAAAAAAAAGGTTCATGTCCATCAGCAACATCAGCAACACACAGCGTGAGAGGTCAGAGGTCACACAGGGAGAAAACAAAGCTTTACACTGAAAAATCCTCTGAACTGCCTGTGCAGGAAATTAAAAGTTAGAGAGTTAAATACTCTGGGAAATGGACTCACTGATTTAAAGGGATAGTTCACCCAAAATTGAAATTTCACTCATTATAATATCTACTCACCCTCATGTCGACTAAGGATCTGGGAGAAGTTTCAGAGTTATCCGTGGCTTTTCTGAGTTACGGGGGGGTCTCGGCGTAGCAGTGCATATTGTCCATACAACGGTTGCAAATGGATACCAACTGTCTTCGTAAAACAAAAAGACACACCAAAAAACATCCAAATACCTCCATGCTGCTCGTATGTAATGTCCGTCTTGTATTGAAGCCCCGAAATGCGAAATTGTCCCGATTTTTTAAAATAAAATAAGTCTATTTTTCAAGCTTGTTTGTAGCGGAAGCTCCTCTTCCCGGTTCGTCAAATTTGGACGAACCGGGAAGAGGAGCTTCGAGAAGCTTCCGCTACAAAACAAGCTTGAAATATAGACTTATTTAATTTTTTTCGGGACAATTTCGCATTTCGGGGCTTCAATACAAGACGGACATTACATACGAGCAGCATGGAGGTATTTGGATGTCTTTTGGTGTGTCTTTTTGTTACGAAGACAGTTGGTATCCATTTGCAACCGTCATATGGACAATATGCACTGCTACGCCGAGACCCCCTGTAACTCAGAGAAGGGACGGAGGACTCTGAAACTTCTCCCAGCCCTTAGTCGACATGAGGGTGAGTAGATAATGAGGGAAATTTCAATTTTGGGTGAACTATCCCCTTTAACAAGATGGAGCCAGGATGAGCCTAGCCTTAGCATAATCTGATGACGTTAAGGTGTAGCTGTGACCTCACTGTTTCCTCCTGTGCGTCCTGTCCGGTCAGGTGAACCGCATCCCTGACCCCCAGCGCTCTGCACGGACTGACATCTGAACACGTGACTCAGAGAGAAGCAGGTGAGCGTATCGGACGAGCAGAGAAACAGGAGGAGGAGGAGGAGGAGGAGGCAGAGTGGTGCGGACCAGTATCTGAACTACATTTACACCGTTATTCAAACTAACACTAGTTAAATTATTAGGTAACACTTTACTCGAATAGGTATTCATAAGATTGACATAACAGCTGTCATAAACATCAATGAATACTTATGACAGCTGTCGTTAAGTGTCATTCGGTAAGTTATGTCACTTTTAATGCAAAGTTGACATTGTTTGATGATGATGTTTTTGTTCTGACAACTTGACATAAAGACAATTTCAACCGTCATAGCAGACCTAATTGCCAAACTTTAAAAAAATTATGTCAAATTCTCATAACAAGGACATCTCAAATAATGTCAACTTTGCATCAAAAGTGACATAACTTACCGAATGACACTTAACGACAGCTGTCATAAGTATTCATTGATGGTTATGACAGTTTTATGTCAATCTTATATGAATACCTATTCCAGTAAAGTGTTACCGATTATTATTGCTCTGACTAAATTACAGCGGAACAAAGGAACAAACTTTACACTGGTGTTGACAGAGAGAAGCTGCCCTGTAAAAACAAGTCCCCCGCCACCGTCGAGGTTCTGACTGACAGCTCCGACGGCCAATCAAAATGCTTGCCGGGTTTGCCCTCCGCGTGCCCGTCAGTGTCACACCCACAGGGAACAGTCTAGCTGTTCATTACTCCACAGTGAGTGAGTGGGGGGTTGGGAGGGGCTCTTCCTTCCAGCCAGTCAGTCAGTCACATGCAAAGATGCCGTGAGTCCGAACTCCGAGCTCTTCGTCCCTCCAGCCCCCCGACTCTTGCTCCGTAGCGACGAGGCCCGGGGGGGGGTTTCGGTCAGTCGACCACGGCCCTGAACACGCTGAAGTCAGATTCGCACGTGAAAAGGCAAAACAAATTGGTATAAATGAAGAGTTCATTTCATGCCGTGGGAGGAGCTCTTTCTTTCTTGACCTCTCGTGAGGCGACTGCGAGGATGAGTTACTACGTATTAAGGTGTTTGTGTATTTCTGACTGAGGAGCGGCTGCGTGGTCACTGTGAAAACTGTACAAACCGAAACACGAGGAGGCGACCGACTGGTTAAGGCAACGTTTCTGCTCCGATATGAACACAGACGTGATGTGATGTGATGTGGTGGGTGGGTGAGGAGCGACAGGTTCGACCGTCCACCACAACAGAACCAAAACCTTTGTTTGTCTCGCTGCATTTGTAATAAAAAGTTACGACAACAAGGCGTTTGGGAAAACCGTCGTCACAACGATGATGATTCACGACTTCAAACCGTTGTTCACCATCATCCTGCCACAGGATAAAAACCCCCCAGAGAGGGTCCGACTCCGACTGCTCGGCTCATTTATACCAATTTGGATGCTTCCATGTGAAACGCGGCCAGGGGAACCAGGCCTGAGAAGGTCCAGAGAGACGTGGCTCAGTCTAGAGAAATGATGTCCGAGATGCCACTGTCCGTTCCCCCTCCTCCGCCCCCGCCGCCCCCTCCTCCCCCTCCCCCTCCTCCTCCCGTGATGACGCGGGTTTCGTGGATGGAGCTGGTGGCGTGGGAGCTGCTGCTGTCGTAGTGGCTGCTGGAGGAGACCAGGGCGGAGCTGGTGCTGGCGGCGGCGGCGGCGGCGCTCTGCATGCTGCTGGTCAGGTTGTCCAGGAACATCTGAGGCCGGTAATGCTGAGCGGGGAGAAACACACACACACACACACCGATCAGGACCAAGATCATCCGTGAACAATCACATACACACACACCGGGACATCTACAATATTAATTTTCTCATTTGATCAGCTGAAATTTAATGGCCTCAGTCACACAGGAACACACGGTGTAAACTCATCAACATGTTACACCACCGTCCACAAGCTTAAACTGAAGAAAGCTCAAAATGAATATATACACAGAAATTAATGAATGCACAAAAAAAAAAATATATATAAATAAAAAAGGAGTCACAAATGTATTTGGGGATTTATATATGTATATGTAAATCCAGACTATTGCACTTTACGATACAATATACTGCTATATGCACTTTATTATTATTGTTTGTACTCGAGTTATGTCCGCACTTTACCAGATGTATCTACTGAATGTGTTCTCTTGTTTTAAGAATGTGATTATCTGTTTATATTGTGGTTTTATTTATCTAGGGGACATCTGCTAGGGACAACAGATGGAAATAAGCCAATGGCTACGATTTGGCATGTTTACATTATTCATTGTATTGCATACGGTGATGTCCATTAACTTGCACTGCCCCTCCCAAATAAAATAAATTGAATTGAAAACACAAAAACATTTTCAATGCACACAGAAATATGTTTCATCCTGTATATAAGTCAATCACCACACATAGCCTAAATAATAAGATTTCTAAATATATTTGTGATGCACACACAAATATCTTTGTTTTAAATATGTGAAATTCACAAAGTATTTGCAATCTTCATCAAATACATATTTGGAGGTTGTTACACTGATATATGAACTGTCGAACCCGCATTTATGAAGTGCTTTTAATTTGTAAACTTCCCTGCATTTGTGTGTGCCCGTTTTGAGACTCCCCTGACATGACTCGATTCACAAATGTGTTTTTTCTAAGAAGGGATCATCTGCAGCCAATCAGATGTCTCACTCCTTTACAGCCAATCACACGAGTGCCTCCCCAGGAGCTGTGTTTGAAAAATGTTTTTGTGTTTGTTTACATTTGTGAATTCTTTTTTATCCTTTGTTTACTTATTTATTTTGTTATTCATTTTGAGACTAAGCACTGAGGGGAAAGAATTCTGAGAATTAAGTTGTAATTTTAAGAATAAAATCATAATATGTAAAAACAAAAAAAGTCTTTTTTTTCTCATACCTTGGTAAAAGTTTCGGTGTGTTCTTCCGCCTTCATCAGAACTGTCACCGGTGTCATGTAACATAACGGTGACAGTTCTGATGAAGGCGGAAGAACACGCCGAAACTGTTAACAAGGTATGAGAAAAAACTTCTTCTCTTGGAAAAGAAAAAAAGGAATACTAATTATTACGTTTGGACATAATGAACTTTCACAATATACACAGTCTTACAAATAAGTTGTAATATTCAATAGATTAAAAATGTATATTCCAAAAGAAAACACACACATTACAAACACACATACCTGAGGATCTGCTTGAATTAATGAAAACAAATCCAGACCTGCGTGTGAAAGAGCATAAAAGCATAAAAGCAGTTAATCAGCAGCACAGCGGCGTGTGTAGGTAGTAGAAAGCCCCCAGTCGTCCCTCGTGTGGCTGACTCACTCTGCATGTCGGTGGGGATGGAGGCCAGCGTGGAGGGGTGGAAGGGAACTGCATAGTCGGCCAGAGTGGAGGTCAGAAACGACGGGTCCAGGGACTGGATGTTTGGCATGCGCACAGTGGGCTGGTAGGTCAACACGCTGAGGAGGAGGAGGAGACAGCGGAGCGGTGACTTCACTTACAAACATCTGTTACTGCACCACATTAAAGGGATAGTTCACCCAAAATTGAAATTTCTAATTTCTCATTATCTACTCACCCTCATGTCGACTAAGGGCTGGGAGAAGTTTCAGAGTTATCTGTGGCTTCTCTGAGTTACAGGGGGTCTCGGCGTAGCAGTGCATGTCCATATAACGGTTGCAAATGGATACCAACTGTCTTCGTAACAAAAAGACACACCAAAAAAACATCCAAATACCTCCATGCTGCTCGTATGTAATGTCCGTCTTGTATTGAAGCCCCGAAATGCGAAATTGTCCCGAAAAAAATTAAATAAGTCTATATTTCAAGCTTGTTTTGTAGCGGAAGCTTCTCAAAGCTCTTCTTCCCGGTTCGTCAAATTTGGACGGACCGGGAAGAGGAGCTTCCGCTACAAACAAGCTTGAAATGTAGACTTTTAAAAAAAAATTTCGGGACAATTTCGCATTTCGGGGCTTCAATACAAGACGGACATTACATACGAGCAGCATGGAGGTGTTTGGATGTTTTTTGGTGTGTCTTTTTGTTACGAAGACAGTTGGTATCCATTTACAACCGTTATATGGACATGCACTGCTACGCCGAGACCCCCTGTAACTAAGAGAAGGCACGGATAACTCTGAAACTTCTCCCAGGCCTTAGTCGACATGAGGGTGAGTAGATATTATAATAATAATGAAATTTCAATTTTGGGTGAACTATCCCTTTAACCAGCTGTGTGACCTCTGACCCTGCAGATCTGTCTGTGTGGCTACACAGAACCTCAGCGAAGCGCCTGCTCACCCTTTTGCATGCATCTCCTCGCTCTTGGAAATGTAAACGCAGCGTTTCTTCAGCGGAGGGTCGGCGTCCTCTTCGTCGTCGTCGTCGTCATCGTCGGAGGAGGAGCTCTCCAGAGTCAGATCTATCACGTCGGCCTTCTTCGTGGAGCTGGGCTCAGTCGAGTGGGGGACCACCGACGGCTGGCGCAGAGGAGCTGAAGTAAAAGGAGACAAAGGTTAAAGGATAAATCTGCTGTTTTATCCGTTAGAGTGACTTTCTGTGCTTGACTTTCAGCCACAAGTCACTTTCCACTAATCAAAATAACAAAAATGCAGAGTTTCATTTTTATATGTTCAGTCACTTCTTTCTCACAAGCATTATTTAAACAGGAGGACTTTTTTTTTCAAAGTGTTTAGGACAGGGGTGTCTAAACTTTTTGCAAAGAAGGCCAGATTTGGTGATTTGAAAATGTGTTGGGGGCCGACCATTCAGCCTGACATCCTTTGAACCATTAACAAATTAACTTTTTAATACATGTTTTTATTGCAAATGGCATTCTTTTCATTTCTTCACATGGAATATAAATAAATCTAAACAAGTTTTTAACGAAATCACTCTGCTTTTCATATTTGAAGACCACATAAAATGAAGAAAAAAGTTTGTCTGGAAAAAAAAAAACTTTCAGGAAGCTTAAACATGTCTAGGTTCATGTGAAACATATTATATTTTATATTAGAAATGGGCTGGAAAGGGTGAAGGGTTGTGCCGCCAGAGTGCAGCCACAGGTCTGCTGCCATCTTCTGGTGAAATATAAAATAGCCTTTTCTTTCCAAGGAGGACTACAGCCTCTGCATATCTGCAGAGATGGACAGAGTACTCAACCCCAGTACTTGAGCAAGAGTACAAATACTACTGGTCAAAATTTACTCCGTTACAAGTAAAAGTAGTTCAGTCGACATGTTACTCGAGTAAGAGTAAAAAAGTACTTGCTTTTAAAGGTACTTAAGTATCCAAAAGTACATGCTTTTAAATTTACTTTAAGTAAGAGTAAGAGTAAATTTCTTATTTTTCACATCAATGAATTACAATTTTTTCTAAATGAATTTAAGGACCTTTTAACTCTTGTTTCTGAGAATGAACTCTTTGAAACCAGCTGCACTGAGGGGTCAGGGTTTCCTTCTTTGACAAACACAGCTGTTCAATCGGATTTTAGAAAGAAAAAAAAAGAGCAGACCTGAAAGTAACGAGTAGCTACTTTTCAGCCTTCCTAGAAATTAACTCAAGTAAAAGTAAAAATATTTGTTTTTTTCTGAGAATTAACTCTTTGAAACCACCTGCACTGATGTGCTGCTTTTAGGGGTTAGGGTTTCCTTCTTTGACAAACACAGCTTGTGTTCAATAGTATTTTAGAAAAGAAAAAAAAAAGAGCAGACCTGAAAGTAACGAGTACTTTTCAGCCTTCCTAGGAATTAACTCGAGTAAAAGTAAAAATATTTGTCTTGGAAATGTATTCAAGTAAGAGTAATAAGTACCAAAGAAATATAATACTCAAGTAAAGTACAAATCCTCTGGATATGTACTTAAAGGGTGGAGGAGTGCACAGAGTCTTCTACTGCAATTAAAGTACTTAGGGGGCTATTTGTAGATCATACAACCCCACTTTAAAAAAAATGCTACTATCCCTTTAAGTACAGTACTCAAGTAAATTTACTCCGTTACTGTCCACCACTGCATATCCAACTGATGTTTTTTAATTAAATTTGCAGTGGGGTTATGAAATGAACCTTATCAGAGAACACAGAACACGTTAGCAGGATGCAAGCAAGCAAAGGTTAGAGTCCGGGTACAGATGATTCAGGGATGGATGGGTATCAGGGTGATAAACTTACCCTCCACTTTAGGAACCGACTGAGACGGGACCTTGACCGCCTCCTTCTTCGGCCGCATGGGACACCAGGTTCCGTCCTCCTGAAACTTGATTTCATCCACATCCGAGCAGTCGTTCAGGATCTCCAGGAACAAACTGGACACGGAATAAAACACATCAGTCATCATCAGTGTACTTGAAGTGGCCATACAGGAAGACTGAGTTTGTTGGCGAGATATGACAATGGAGAAATTCCACTGAAGTGAATCAATTCAAACCTGTTGTTTATTGTATATAGTATTTTAGCTATGGTCCAGCCCTTTAATACTGAGTGGCTCGGGTGTTCTGTCTATACAGTTCAAGACAGTCTGGCTGCAGACCTGCACTGTCAGGGCCCTTCGTTGCAGACCTGCACTGTGAGGCCAGTCCACCTGCACTGTGGGGACGGAAGTTGATTCTTAGCTTTTCAAAAATAAAAGCAAATAAACCGGAAGCACGTATTTGTGAAGTGTGGAAATTACGAGTTGAGTAAAAGTCAAGCGACAAATTTTCGTCATACGAAGAAACAGAAACAATCTTCTTTATTCATTACAACGTTATGTCCTACAATATATATAGCCCATATTAATTCGAAAGAATCGAGTTTTGGACTTGTGGGTAGTTTTTAGCGTTGTTATTGTAGTTAGGCTAACGGTGGCTAGCGCTAACTAGGTTAACTTTAGCCTCTAAAGGCACTCCAGGGATATATTAGCCTACCGTATTTAGATATGTCTATGGGATAAGCTTGACATCAGGGGTCCTGTTATAAGACAAGACCCTGTAGGTTTTCATGTGGGACAGTGCCAGTAGAAATTGTTGAAGATACAGTAAACCTCTGTCGGCCCCTCGGTGTCCATAGCAACTATTCAGCAATTAAATGAACCGATTGCCAAATATTCTACAAGAATTAAGCTAAATGTGGGAAACTAGAAAATATATAGGTTACTTACTATATAAAATAAAGCCTCAAGAAATAAAGTATATAAATACGAGCTTTGAATCAACTTCTGTCCCCACAGTGCAGGTCCGTATTTGTCTGTATTTGTCCGTAGTTACTGATATCACCCCCCCGCCCCTCCTTTTCCTTTCCTGATGGCACAACTCAACTCCTGCTTTTCCCCTTTGGATATACAGATATGTAGATGTGCATTAATGTGTGAAGACACTGTTATAAACACTGATCACTTCATGTCTGGGAGTTTTATAAAACCAAACTATTCCGTTAGAGCGGTGTGAAGTAAAGAAAACGTACCCGTCGATGATGAGACTCTCGTACGCGGCCTTCTTGTCACACACGGGGCAGATCCACGTGGGTTTCTTCTCGTTCATCTGCAGGTAGAGGGCGGCGTCGAAGCACTGCAGGTGAGAGCAGGTCACCGCCCGGCACGGCACCGTCAGACGCATCTTACCCAGCTGGAGGATGAGACACACTAAGGTTAGCATGAGCACAAGAGCTGAAATTATCGTACTGACCCGAATGTAAGACGACCAGCCTTTTTTAAAACCTGTTTTTGGACAAAATACTTTTTAAGACAAAATCAAAGATGAACTGAATCTTTTTAAATTCATGTTTTCAGTATCAGTGAAATAACAACTGGTAGATTGCAATAAAACAGCAGTGGTTATCCCACAACAAGCTACTGTTCAGGGAAGAAAACATGAACAAAGAGGGGTGAATATGGGGCAGATAGACCCATTAATATTGTGGTTATTATTAATAACGTTCATTATTATTATATGTAGTTATCAGTTTTCATTTTCATTTTCTTTCTTTTTCTCCTTACCTTTCCTTTTCCTTTTTGACCTGTTTTCTTTCTGTGTAAACTTTGATGATGTTTCTTTATGAGATATACATGTATGTGCTGTTTTTTTTGTGTCTTCAAATAAAAAAAGTTTAATAACAAAAAACAGCGGTGGTTGAAATATTTATAATACCATTATGTAACTGTAACTGTAATATAGTATTCCTCTTGCCAGTTAAAATCTAATGCAACGTTACCATATCTGAACCTCCGTCCGCTTAGACTGGTTTCCTGCCTTGGGCTATAGGGTTAGTGTGTGCGTGTGTGCCACAAGAAAACAATTTGCGGGGTATTTCAAACACTGATCACCATTATCTTAAAATTGGCATCATAACTCCTCTGTTGTTTGCTACCTTGTCCGACCTTTGAGCTACTTTTTTCCAGTGGGTCTTTGTGTCACAGCTGCTTCTCTCCAGGTCACTGGTGTGTGTGAGTGAGAGGAAGAAAAGCTCTGACTTGCTTGGTGAGAAGTCGTTTGGCGTCACCCGTTGCTTTGTATGTATTTTTGTAGATTTTTCAAGGGGGAAAAACACCGTCTTATATTCGGGTCAATACGGTAATTTACATACCTTTATTTACACAGTGAAAAGTTCTATAAACAGTAACACCTAGAGCAGGGCTGTACAACTATATATTTGAGGGAGCCAATTTTGTTGGAAGCGGCGGTCATTCTTCTGAGCTCTCTTCTGTTACCATTTCATACAGACAGCAGCAGTGTTGTTGTTGTTGGGAAAATTACTCTTGATAAGTTATTTGATTACCGAATGGTACTGATTACTCCTCATAAAAATAATCATGTTACAGTAATTACCCGTAGTTAGATTACT
The DNA here is from genome assembly GCF_045865225.1 of Trachurus japonicus. Taxonomy (NCBI): domain Eukaryota; kingdom Metazoa; phylum Chordata; class Actinopteri; order Carangiformes; family Carangidae; genus Trachurus; species Trachurus japonicus. The sequence continues at coordinate 14,829,406 of NC_140915.1, read as the reverse complement.
AGTTACAGTAGGCTACTAGTTACTCCATTCCGTAAAA
>NC_140915.1:14091947-14102086 GCF_045865225.1 Trachurus japonicus | reverse complement strand
ACGGTGTACATTTTAGGACATCCTCAGGTGTCAGGCTTCAGCCTCAGACTTAAATGAAAAGGCATAAGGTCTTAGGAAAACCTCTGTCAGGTGTCCACTAAACAGCCTCAGAAAAAAGTCGTCAGACCAAAAGGCGTCAGAAAAAAGTCGTCATACCAAAAGGCATCAGAAAAAAGTCGTCAGACCAAAAGGCATCAGAAAAAAGTCGTCATACCAAAAGGCGTCAGAAAAAAGACGTCAGCCCAAAAGGTGTCAGAAAAAAGGCGTCAGAACAAAAGACATCAGAAAAAAGGCATCAGAAAAAAGGTGTCAGAAAAAAAGACGTCAGAAAAAAGGTGTCAGAAAAAAGGCGTCAGACCAAAAGGCATCAGAAAAAAGGCGTCAGAAAAAAGGTGTCACAAAAAAGACGTCAGAAAGAAGGTGTCAGAAAAAAGGTGTCCGAAACAAGGCGTCAGACCAAAAGGCATCAGAAAAAAGGTGTCAGAAAAAAGACGTCAGACCAAAAGGCATCAGAAAAAAGGTGTCAGAAAAAAGACGTCAGAAAAAAGGTGTCAGAAAAAAATATGTCAGACCAAAAGGTGTTCTTCAAACTTTGATTCAGTTGGGGCTTTTTTTTTTGGAGGGGGGAGCAGACTAGTAAATTATTTATCTATCGCTGTATTTAATGACGTCATCGAAACACAACACCGGTAACGAGCTGTCGTGCAGAAAAGAGACTGCACCCGAAAGGAACACGCGTCTCCGATATGTAACGCCAGGTTCACACCAGACATGGAAGTGCCACGAATAGACGCGGAACGGAGTCTGTTTCCTACCGGCGCCCTTGTTAACCGATTGTGTTGTTCACACCAGATGCACCACGGCGTGCACCTCCGCAGCCAGCTCGCACCCTGCAGCGATTGTTTTGGTCTATTTTGTGTGTGAGTCGCGAACGATCGCATCAATCTGGGCAGGAAGTTACCCAAAGAAACACAAGAGAATTCGGTTAATTTTCAAGATTAAAGCAATTTTCAAAATAAAATGCTGCGATTGACAAATACAATAGCCGTGTGTTTGCGTTTGTGATCTATTTGTGTTTATATACCTAAACAGAGCATGAGAAAGATGAACACACACACATACCTAGGCAACACATACACACACACACACAGCCTACACACACAGCCAAAGTCGACCCACACATACACTACACACGCAGCCACAGACCCACACAGCCTACACACAGGCAGAGGCGCTGGTTGACTGGCATGGAGAAATGCGCGTCTGGTGTGAATGGGAGGGCTCCAGCTCGCGCGCGATTTTCCTTTGTGCAGCGCTTCTGCCAGAACAGCGCGGATATGTCGTCATGACATGAGTGTTGACGGTTTACTTTTATTGCTATTGTTGTTGTTTCTACTGCTCTAGGATGAAAAACATCATGTTTTGTTATGTGACGTGAATTTACACCATTTTAACCTATAAATAAAGTTATAGCCTATTTAAATATTCAACAATTTCAGTTTCAATGATTGTATGTGGATAAATACATTTATGCAGAAAGCTTTGATGAGCAATTACATAACAACACATAACAAGAAATTAGTATGTGCTAATTATCATGTCACATTTAAAAACATGTTGTTTTTAATTTTACAGCAGCAAAAAAAAAGTATGGTCTGCAGACTGTTAAATCAAAGTTTGTAGAAATAAAAATAGTCAGTTTTTAATCTGATGTATTTTTTTGCGACACCTTTTTTCTGACGTCTTTTTTCTGACACCTTTTTTCTGATGTCTTTTTCTGACACCTTTTTTCTGATGCCTTTTGGTCTGATGCCTTTTTTCTGACGCCTTTTTTCTGACGCCTTTTTTTCTGACGCCTTTTGGTCTGACGCCTTTTTTGTGACGCGTTTTGGTCTGACGTCTTTTTTCTGATGCCTTTTTTCTGACATCTTTTTTCTGATGCCTTTTTCTGACGTCTTTTTTCTGACGCCTTTTTTTTCTGACACCTTTTTTCTGACGTCTTTTTTTCTGACATCTTTTTTCTGACGCCTTTTTTCTGACACCTTTTTTCTGACGCCTTTTTTCTGACACCTTTTTTCTGACGCCTTTTTTCTTACGTCTTTTGTTCTGACGCCTTTTTTGTGACACCTTTTGGTCTGACGTCTTTTTTCTGATGCCTTTTTCCTGACGCCTTTTGGTCTGACGCCTTTTTTTCTGACGCCTTTTTTCTGACACCTTTTTTCTGACGTCTTTTTTTCTGACATCTTTTTTTCTGACGCCTTTTTTCTGACACCTTTTTTCTGACGCCTTTTTTCTGACTTCTTTTGTTCTGACGCCTTTTTTGTGACACCTTTTGGTCTGACGTCTTTTTTCTGATGCCTTTTTCCTGACGCCTTTTGGTCTGACGTCTTTTGGTCTGACGTCTTTTTTCTGATGCCTTTTTTTCTGACGCTTTTTGGTCTGACGACTTTTTTCTGAGGCTGTTTAGTGGACACCTGACAGTGGTTTTCCTAAGACCTCATGCCTTTTCATCTAAAGTCTGAGGCTGAAGCCTGACACCTGAGGATGTCCTAAAATGTACACCGTACAGCGGTCCAGCATCCCCTTTTTCTTCCTTGAGTGATTCCCTGTGTGTGACCGTGTTTTGTTTTCCTGTGACTCATGAGTTTTGCCTGCCGGATATCTGTACCTTTGCCCGATTGTCCTGGTTTTGACCCCTGCTTTAAATAAACATCTCCGAGTAAGACCCACTGACCCACCGATTCCTTCATTGTGTCCGCCAGATTCCTACATGATATTCTCAGCTCCCCTTTATGGTAGCCACTTCCCTTCAAGGATTTAGCTTCAAAAATCCCCCGAGAAAACAAGAGTTTTCAGTTACCATAGGCAATAGGCCAAACATAAATTTACTAGGTATGATCACTTTCGAATCCTTCACTCCAACATCGAGTGACACTTACTGTACTGCATTTGGGCCCAAAGTCAGCAGAGAAGTTATCTATCTCTGACTCTTGGTTTATTTTTTTCTGTGGGAATGATCCACATCAATGTAAAACAGTGAGTCTCAAACTGGTTTTAATTTTGAAGGTCTGACACCAAAAATAAAGACGTTTTAAAAGCCTTTTAAGGTTTTGGAGGAAGATCCACCACCAGACAGCAAAATGTGACAATATAGTCACAGACATGTCTGACTGTTAAAGTGTTTTTAACACTGTTAAACTGTTGTATCTTTCCTGTTCATCCTGACTGTCAGCATTGTCTGCAGCCGCTCTAATGACCATTGTTGTCTGTGAATGTGGTGAGAGCATGAGAGGCAGAGTCTTCGTCGTGTTGAGGACTGAAGATGGTAACAACAAAACAATCTGGTTTTCACTTAAACTCCAGTTTAACAATGAGGTCGATGCAACAAGTCTTTCCACCACACCACAGGGAGACGTTATTTAGAATAACAGACAAATTAAAGAGAAAAAAAAACATCTAAGAAGACTTTCTGTGAGAGATGTTTACACACACACAGCTGAAGAAAATCATTAATTCAAATGTATAAAACAGCACTACAATGGAGAGCTGAAGGTTGTAGGGGAGACCGGGGATGGTTGTAACACTTTTTTTCTCAGCTCCCATAACTTGCATAGTGTTCATGGTAGGACTCTCAAATTTTGACACAGAATACCCTCATTTGTCCACTACAAATAGCAGTGCCTTAAACTTCTCAAAGTATATCAAATAATTCACAATTTCCTGGGGTCAATTGTAACAGTGAGATTAAAAACTAAAAACTAAGACCAAATCAAAAAAGCATGCATCTATGTAAGTTTATTGTGCATGTTCCAACACTAAAGAACTCATCACTGATGGTTTAATGAAGAACAGTGACAATGGTGTGGATCCTAACATTAGAAAGCTGTCTTAAAGAACATCTTCTGATAATACAGATGAAAAGTGAACATGTATGAATGGAAACCTTCAGCAGGAGGTCAAAAGCAGCTAATAATTCATGTACCAGGAAAGATGGTTGACAGTTAGTTAATAAAAAAAACAAAGGTAAAAGGTGTTACAACCATCCCCACCCCTGTCAGTCATTGTTTGACAAGCGGTACCAGCATGGTGGTTTGAAATAAACATTTATGAAATGACGCACATTTCACCTAAAAACCTGATCTTTCATCTTATACAAGTTACCTAATTCAAACTTCAACAGTATCAATACTAGTCAAAATTTAGGCTTGGTCCAAAATATTAGTTTCTGACCTAAAACAAATGTTTTTTAGCTGTAAAACCTACACACTTATTGACACAGCCATGCAAATTCACATGCAATGTCAGGTAGTGAGTGGGTACACTACACATGATATTGATCACATAGCTCTAATGTTATCCCTTATTGGTGAAAGTGATGATGGTACAACCATCCCCAGTCTCCCCTAAATGAGTAAAGCGTCTGAACCTGCAATTCCCAACACACACACAGCTACTGGTGCTGTAACTCTAGACTCCCAAAGCGCATGTTCAACATGTTCACACACATAATACACATACACACAGCAGACAAAAAAGGTGGCAGGTGTTATTTACCACTGGGTTAATTTCAAATTGGACGATGAGCAATGCAACAAGACATGCAAAGATGAAAAAGATGTTTGCAAAAATGACTCTATGATGAAGATAAATGGTAAAAATGCAGTAAAGTTCAATCATGATGTTTAAACATGCTGGACAGTGTTTTAAGCAACTACAAGAACATACCGTACATACTCTAAAAAATCCCAAAAGAATGACTGTCTGCACAGTACACACACACACAAAACACCTGTTACCGGAGACTCTGACACCCAATTGGTGAGAAGTGGTGTGATATGTATGAGGTGACTACGTGGTGTGCATGTGTGTGGAGTCAGTGGGTGGTGTCAGAGGGACTTCGCGTGGCAAATTAGACGACAGACTGGCCGAGTGGTGTGATATCAAGTCTATCTTTCAGATGGCTGCACAGACTCACACAGACACTTGCTGTGATAACCTCAGTCTGCTGGGAACCCTCGTCTGCGGCCAAGCTTTTTGTCACGGAGAACAAAGGTGTTAAGCACGCCAAACTTTCTCTGAGCAGTCTGATCTGATGAGCACATTCCTTTCCGCTCAAATATCACCTTCATTAAGGACACATGCCATTTTTTATTGAAAAGTCATGGACAGATGCCTCGTAGTTGTTGGTATTTGTTGATAACACAGTTTTGTGAAAGAAAGATTAAGAACAACATACAAACTAAAGTCTAAAACTAAAGAAAACCAGGGTCGCTGTTTGACTACACTCAGTGGATTCCCATATGCACCTGTAATATTTACTGTATATTTCCATGTATGAAATGTACATATGAAGTAAAACGTGTAAAAGTAAATAATAATGGTGTATGTAGAAGAACCTGATAGAAATTTGAATAATGTTGTAAAGAGGTATTGTATCTAGCTTAAATAAATATGTTTTATTTATATATGCAAATACATTTCCATCCAACTCACTTATCCTAAATTAAAATAATAACATCCACATATAGAGAGATATTTATAGTCCAATTTCCTAACGATCTTACACAGTGATCATAATGGCAGGTAAATGTCAGTTTGAAAATTGCAGCCCAATTGCAGGCTGTTTCTGAACGATGGCTTTTGGTTTGCAGCCAACAGTGAGGTATTCAAATTTATTGTCTGTCTCCCAGAAATTATCTTCATAGACATCCCATTGCACCAGCAGATCCATTTTGAAGAAATGCACCAAGTTATGTTTTCTGTGAGAAAATTATGATGCTGAATGTGTCACTTAAGTGTTCAATGACAATGCCGTAATATTGTATCATCCTCCTCCAACAGAACTCTCTCCAGGACCTTGAGCTTGAGCTTTTATCCTGGCTTTCCCATCACCTCTGTCTCTCTCTCATGTATTGTTTGTTTTATGTCTCCCCAGGAAGAGAGGAGGAAGCTGCAAAAGGAACAGGATGTCTGAGATGCTCTCTGCTGTACTTTTCAAACCCAGCTCCCGGATGGATAGATGGACTAAAACGCCTGCAGGGCAATCAAACAGCATGTAAAATGTCAAGTGGTGCCTTTAGGCAGAGACAGACAGGTTTGTTTTGTTGTAAAACGCCTCCACTGCTCATTATAGCACCGAGGCAAACCCCTGTGGCTCAAAATGTATTAGTGTGAAGGTCTGTTCTTTAAATGCTCACATTGCAGTGTTGACCTAATTGCGCATAATAATGCATGAAGCAACAAGCAAGAATTCCTCACCTGATATAGCACCTCTACACCCTCTAATCATGGTTAATTCGACTCAAACAACTGTATATGGTTGCACTCAAATGACTCTTTGTCCCATCTTGGTGGCAGCAGGTCTGAACATTTTAAAATTTTAACGTGAGAAAAAGAAAAAAAAAACCTGATGTGTAAATCCAGCACTACTCACTTTGCAAATGCCTGCAGAAACGCTTTTGTTGTAGTTAAGCCTTGGGTCCTTCTTGCTGTGTTATCATGTTTCTGCCATTTATAATATTCATAATAAAAGGATTATCAGTATTTCTTTCATTATCTGTAGCACTTACACACTGGCATATAGCCAAAAACCTGACTCTTTTATTACATTTCCCCCCCCAAACTCTCATATGTGAAGCTGAATGAATTTCGTGTAGGAACTCCAATATTACATAAACAGTCAGCAACTATATGTAACCCCTCAGGTGACTTTACTACTCACAATACCAATAATAATGATGATGATGGGCTACATTTCATGGATGCCAGCGGCTGCACAGCATCCTTCAAAGTGGTCTTTCATGAAGTAAAACAAAGGACAGCTGAGGAGTATTTTGACCTGACTCAGTCTGGATTCAGTGTCCTGTGTTTGTGGCAATATGTCATTATTGGTAATAAAACAAGGAAACTAAACTTGTAAGCAGGTGCACCAGGGTCCAGCTGATGTGTACAGTATTGGGGCGATCAGCAGCACAAGGCCTTCACTGATGAGGGGCTTTTAACAGCTTGTTTTGTTTAACACGCTGAGACGGCCTCCTGCTGAGTTGGATCACAAGGGCTGTGGAGTCCCAGTCTTTGCCAGGCGTAATTTATAGAGACTGTTTTGAATAGCTACTCTTTGCTCTTTTTTTCCCACTGATTGATTCAATGAGGAATGAATCTCTTTAACTTAAAGCAGAAGTAAGTGGTCCGGTCGTTTTCGCTAATGCTGCGTTCCAGGCAGGCTTTTGAAATCGTAAATTACAGCTTCAAGTCACAACTTACGACTTTGTAGCGTTCCAGGCAACCCACTCGTGTTTTTCCGACCTGTTTTACCGGTGAAAGTCACTATAACGGCCACTCGTAACTTCCGACCGGTGAACTCGTACCAGATCGAACTGGTACCACTTCACGGTCGGAAAAATACGAGTTTCCTTGAACGCACCATAACAGTCCTCGTCCCTACGTCACCACATTCACGGCGTCCCTTGGCTGCACACACAGCCCTGCATGCCGTTCTCTCTCCTCATTGGATAAAAACTGTAGGATACGATAAATGTTTTCTCTTCGGCTCAGAGCAGAGCAGAGGGACTGAGAGACCCGTGTTTCAGTCCAAACACTCTATAGAAGTGATTGCTGTCGGAAGATATAACTATTTAAGACTTATATTAACACAAATATATCACTTACTTCTGCTTTAACTAGCAATGAAAAACAGGGGAAAAAAGCTATTAAACTCCAGTGTTTGATTGTGTCTGAAACCCTCATTTATACCTGGTGTTAACGTGCCATTTGTCTCTGGATATGCTATATGGATGCGGAAAACACATGGCAACGCCAGGTGTAAATGCATTCAGACCGTGGACCACATTCTGAGGTAAAGTCTGGCTCACATCACAATCAGCTTTGCACCATAAATATAATACATACAGAGTTGAGAGATCAACTTTGCCTCCTTCTGCTAAATTGAGAAAACTTTTAAAAGACAGTAGCAGTAACATTGGCCAGCAAAGTGAGTTTCGTTGATATAACAAGAAGGCATTTTGAAATCATGTGTAAATGAATTGAATGTAATTATCCAGATAAAGATCACATGCTAATAATATCAGATATAAATTAGGCCTCAAGGCAGAGCATTGCAGCAGGCTGAGACAGAAATATGTGAAATTTTCTTTTAGAAAAAATGAGTTTGTACAGTCCATAATTAGTTTTCCTAAGATATAGTATACACAATGCAATACATAAAGTAACAGATATATATTACTTTGTTATTTCACCAACAAGATCCAGCAGGATGCCTGTACTGAGGGGTCATTGTTTGTGGTTTACCTCAGGTGTTGGTTTCTGGCCATTAAGGCTTCTTTACCACAGCCTGTTATTCAGTCATGATCCATAAGTTTCATAAGGATGAGCGATTGAAGACACAAACAGTTAATACTTTATATTTTTTATATTTGTTTTAGTGTTGCAGTCGAGATGTGTCCATGAATGAGGTGTGTGTAGTGTGTGTGAAGCACAGGCGTCACTCCTATTGTATACAGAGGTGGACAGCTGCAGGCTCATATGTTCTCCAGCTGTCTCTTCACAGCCCTGCAGCTCAGTCTGTACCTCAGCTATTTGACATCAAATGCTCCTCGTCCTCTTCCCATCTTTACATCTTTGCCTTTGGGTGTGTTTGGCGGGTGAGTCACAAGTTATGTATACATACTACATGTTAACTCTGCTGAACTGTGTTTACCTGTCTGGACAAGATGAGTAAAATTGTGTCCTTTGTCGGTTTCATCCTTCAGCCTTGACCTCCGTGATGAATATTCTGGGAAATGAGCAATGCAATTTCCAGATGTACAAAATAATACTGCTAAGATAAGGGAAATTACAGAACAATAATGAAAACAATAATGAGGACATCTGTTACAAACACATGGCAGCCACTGGTTTGACAAAAGTTCACATAATAAATACTTCTCCTCTGATGAAGTTATGAGTAAGAGGAAACATGAAAAACAGTCTTATCAGGTTTAAGAGGACCACCCATGGGCTGACTTCGAGTTTTGATATTAGATATCAGTGGCTCAGTCATGACTGCAGGCGGGTAAGCAGTTTTTTCATTGTTATTGCTGGGATCACCATAGCTGTGCTGAGAAAACATGTCATTTCAGATTTAGTTTATGAGCATCCTGTCTGCTCCTAATCAAGACCGAGGGGGGGTTTTGGAGATCTTTGATGACTGGCATCCTTGTTTTTAAAGATGTTTTCAGATTAAACAGTTCTGGGGAAATCAGGGGGAGAAACTCCCATGTGAGCTCTGTACCTTCAAGAACATTTCACTGAAGAGGACGAGCTGTGTGTCTTTTGATTTCATTATGGTAACAAGCTGTTATGAACAGATAATGTGTCCAGCTGGGAACACACTGTATGATTTTAGAAATGTTCAAATCTTAACCTTAATTCCAATTTACACTGACTGAACAAGTAAATTGTCTACGATGTAAAACCGAAGCTCACAATTTATGTCCTCACACTGTGGCAATTGACAGTTGTCAATAGCCAGGAGGTTTAGTACTTTAAACAGCCTATTAAAAACCTGTTGCAAATAAATACATGGAAACACGGGAGAAACAAGGACAAGATAAATAAATATGAACAAGGAATTATACATAATGAACCTTGTGTCCAGCTGCGCCTATTTAAGCAAAAACAATTTTTTTTATTTTTTTGTGAACACGAAGCGTTTGGGGGGATGCCCCCAAATCTTAACTATTATGTAAGGAAGAAAGCAGTTTTTTCCTCAAACAAACCCTAGCAGCTAGGAAAATATTGGAAATACAGCTAAGCTTATTGTATTGCATAAAATATTTGGCTACAAACTAACATTAATACACAAAAAACGTGAACCCAGGCCAGTTCCCACTACTGACAGCCAAATGTAACGTAAGTAGAGAACGTTAGCCAATGATATTGACAACGGCGTGCCATGGCAATAAAAAAGGACCCAATCCATCTTGTCAGGTGGCCTAATGTGGAAACACAGATAAACCAAAATAAATCCTGTCCTAAGTGTTTCTGATACTTCCATGGATAAATCCCTACTAGTAGCTGATTAGTCAGGCTAACGTTACAGTCCAGACATTAGCTAGGCTAACGTTACCAGACATGTTTCT